>NC_133548.1:6989696-7292727 GCF_048773025.1 Camelus bactrianus
GGCCCCACCTCCCCCTACAATGGGACATCTGGTCCAGCCGCTGTGCCTTTACGCCCCCACCTTTGGCCTTGGAAACGAACCCTCCCCGCCCAGAGCCGGTGGTACGGACTCCCCTCGGCCCCCCGCCAGAAGCGATGGTAGGGTCCACGTGCGTGACGCACAATGGGCAGTTGGTATGGGCCCGGCGGCCGCGCAACCCGTGCCCAGTAGGGGGCGCCTAGCACCACCCGCCCGGCCGGGGCCCCCAGCTACCCTCGCGGCTCCGGCCTCCTGGAGGATACAGCATGAGCAGACGCAGCTCCCGTTCTTTCTGCTTCATCTTCTTCAGAATGGTCAGAAGCCCCATGACCTAGTAGCCCCCTCCGGGCCGCCGTTTCTTCCTAGTCCCGGGACCCCTTTCCCTGCTCCTATTGGCTATCGGGCCTACCGACAACACAGCCTATTGGCCGGCGCCTCACTTGAGCCCGTCCTCTACCCACGTGACCACGAAGCGGCCAGGCAGTGCGGCTGCGTCGGTTGGTCCCTCCAGCAGTGCTGGGGGCTTCTGCGCTGTCACCTGCGTTAACCCTTCGCATCCCGAGGGCTTGGGTGATGAGAGCACCGCTATTCTTTGCTTTCCAGGAGCCCAGGCTCGGGTGGAAACGGAAATCTGAAGTTCCTGGGTTGTGTCTTGGTTGCATAGGGAGTAGGAGTTTTGACTCAGGATTCAGAACCGAGAGCCGCAAGCATGTTGACGTCACCCGAGGGCCAGTGTAAGGCTCTGTTCCTCGGAAACAAGGTTCAACTCCTGGTCATCTTGGGCCTCGGCATCATTCTAAACCTGCCAGTTACAGGGCTTCCCCCTTTCCCCGGCTCCTGGAATCGTAGAGGGTAGGCCGGGGGTTCTCTATCCAGTTGGAAATACCCCTTGGGGGCCGTTTGGAAACGAGTGGGGGCGTCATTGGGTTGTCCTAATTACAAGGCAAGAGTCCCTGTCGTTTAGAGGGCAGGGGACAGACACGCACAAAGAATTGTCTCAACCAAGATGCCCATTGTTTCTCTGTTGAGAAGCACAACTTACTTTGCCAGTGAGAAAATTGAGGTGCGCATGGTGCTTAGCACAGTGACTGACGTATAGTAGGTGCTCAGTAGATATTTGTTGTTGAATATTTTTGTCGTTGACTTTGTCCAAGAGTTTGGTTCCTTACCTTAGCGCTCAAATCTGGAAAAAGTCAGGAAGTCCAGGCAAGGGACTAGGCAGTTGTAGACTCAGAAGGGTGAGCCTTATTGTCTTATCTTGTGCCCTTCCTCTAGGCCACTACAGGATAAATGTAAGTAGGCAGCTGAGTAGGTTCTGTCTAATGCTTGGGAAAGTACAGTCAGGCACCAGCTGAAGATAATGGGTAACATCTGTGTAATTTTATAAAGCATTCACGTTTTCTACCTCATCCTCCCGGGAACCCTGAGAGGCTTATTTCCTTTTTGCACATGTGATAGTGGAGTCCAGAAAGTTTAAGGAGCTTGGAGAGCAATTTAAACTATGGTCTGGTCAACAGCAAAGTACACCGTTTTTCCAGGTCCCTCCATGGTGTTTGTTTTGAGAGGGAGAGACCTGGCATGAGCTGGAACTTTTCATCCTGCAGAAGGTTGTGGGCAGATGAGGGCTGGACAGAAGGGGGTGCCTGGCTTGGACCCTTTGGTCAGCACTGTTTACTCTCCACCAGGCACAAGGGAAGAAAGTGAGCATAACTCGTCTCCAAAGGCTTTGAGACACAACTAAGATTACAAGATGCCTGCCTTCCTGCCTCCATGAGTCTATGCTACAGAAATTCTAGCACCAGCACATGAACATTTATGACAGGGAAGTTCACTGTGGCATGGTTTGGAACAGCAAGACATGGGGGAAAAAATCTAAGGGCCATCAGTGGGGATCAGTTACCTAAGCTGCGATACCCATGTGAGGTGGTTTCCATGAAGACTTTGAGAAAGATTTGTGGAAAGATGTCCATGCCATATTAAGTGAAAATAATGACTTTCAAACCCATTTTAATTTTTAAAATAACAATTACCTCCTAAACAATGTTTCTTCCACACTCAGGAATACAGCCCCATTAAGTAGATTGTGAAATAATTTCGGTGTCACAAATAAGTTGAATCGTATGAAATTGCCCGTGTTTGACCACTTTGACAACAAAGATACTAGTTTCATGTGGTTCAATCTAGTCACATTAGCAAAATTAGAGTGATCAGAACAGAACAGAAAACACCGCTGTCTTTGCCCAAGAAGTGAAGGTAAGTGGTATTTGTTGAAATGTTTGTTTGAGATATTTATATGGGTGTGTATACACAGTGAGTCAGTCACAACATTTGAAGATTGCTGCAATTCATTTGTTAACTCTGGAGCAGGTTTGAGGGAAACTTAAAATATTGCCCTAAGCACTTCTGGAATTTTCTACTTCACTACTACTACTACTTGCATTGAAATCCTTGTTTAAATATCAGGTTTTAAAGCCCTGTCCTGTCCAAGCTGTTAGTGTAGCTTCCTAGGGCCCGCAGAGTAGGATTCCAATAGATACCAATTTGAAAAACAACCTTAAAGCTTGATGAAACAGTAAGAGACCAGGGAGTAATTGTATTGAACTTTTGAATAATAATTGCCAGTAGTTAGAAATCAGGTGTGGGGGTGGGGAGGAGTAGGGGGCCTAGTGACAGTTTTTTCATTTTGCTCATGGAAGGGAGGAAAGGGTGCACTTGAGGAAATAAAATCTTTGGGAAATACATTTGGAAGAAAACTGGGAAAGTAGATCTCTGGAGCTGTAGTTATATATAACTGTGTGTGTGTATGTGTGTGTGTGTATATATATATATTCACAAGAAAGAATCATGAAATGGAAATACACAAATCCTGACAGCTGTGCAACCTGCATTTGAAGGGAGAGTTTCTTGAGGATTGTAAGTGGATTGTGACTAGAGGATAGAGTTCTAGATGCCTTTTAAAAGGGTGTGTTTACCCAATGTCTGGGGAGGAGAATTTGGCATTATGATTTTAATTTTAAGAGATATACCCTTTTTGATCCAGATAGTCCACTTCATGTGTCACCTTTATAATCATAAAGGAAATTTTGTTATTCTGGAGCAACAACAACAACAAAAGCCAGAGGGAAAGACCCCGCTTAAGTGTAATTACTGATCGTTAAGCATTAGCAAGAAGTGTATCTGTGTAGTGTCTTTATTTATTTGTACGTACTCTAGATGAATTTTCTATTTGATTCTTTAAACTATAATATTCCTATGAGGTTGTTCAAAATAAAGTTACAGTTTTGTTAAGAGGAATGCTGCTGTTCTCGCTGGTGAGACACATTCATGATGAAGTTTTATTCGGGGGCCCACATGCATAGGACAGAGGCACCAGCCAGCACTTGTTGACATCATACCCAAGTGTAAGTTTTGTCCTACTAACTAGTAAACAGAGCTGGAAGGTTGAATGTATAACCTAGTCACTGAACGGGCAACTGCCTGTAGACCATAGTCCTCCCCGGCCTGCCCCGGTACTCCCACCCCTTAACTCCCGATAGGCCTTAAGTATCCAAGGGTGGCCCTGTCCCCAGTGGGTGTGTACAGCTTGCAGGCCACAGCCGAATGCCTCAAATGACGAGTTAGATTATTTGAGCATCCTCATTACAGATGTCAGCCCAGCTGCCTCTTGTGGGAGGCAGAGGTATCCTCTCCAACTTCCAGATGACAATGAGCTGTTACATGTCCTTCTCAGGGCATATGACATCCTCAGGCCTTTCCAGAACCTTAGGAGTGGTTAAGGGATGGTAAATCTGAGCTCTTCCAACAGTCCTGTCCCTGTTCACCTGACCCATGCCTGTGGCATCCTCGTCCTCAAGAGCAGGGCTATATCAGATGCTCCTTGTTCCCGCAGAGCCTGGCCTGGTGAGTGGGGCTAGGATAGGGGGTGAGTAGCTGCTGTGCCTTCACTCAGCAACCTGAGAGGCAGGTACCACGTTATCTCCACTTGACAGGTGAGCCAGAGGCTCTACTCAACCAGATAGCTTCAGGAGCCTCTCAGCAGGTTTCCCTGTTCCTCCTCCCCAAGACAGAGGGACCTTTCTAACCTGTGCTCAGATCTTGTCCATCCTCTGCTCAAAGCCCTGCACTGTCTGCTGAGTGCTCCCCATATCTTTCAGTGTTAGAGCCCAAGGTCTTAAGTGTCCCCCCAGGCCCTGCAGGAGTGGTCCCCAGGGCTCTGTGCCCCTATTACCTGTTCCTCCTCCCCTGACCAATCTTCCAACCAGCCACGGCATTAGGGACCAGCACCCCTAACCCATACCTTCCGGTCACACCTCCCTCTTTTCAGCTTTTTGCTCAAATGTCCAATATCTCCAAAAATTTTTTTGTTCAATATTTCAGTGAAGCCCAGCCTGACCCACCTATTTCAGTTTGAAACCACTCAATCCCCCACCTACGTTCCCCAAATCCTTTATTTTGTTCTATGCTGCCCCATTACACTTAAGGCATTCTACCAGCCTGATAATTCCCTTAATTTATTACATTTAATCTCCCCCACCTCTCCATCCCCAGTAGAATGAAATCACCATGGGGCAGGGATTTAGTGTTTTTTTTTTAAATTGAGTTATAGTCATTTTACAATGTTGTGTCAAATTCAGTGTAGAGCACAATTTTTCAGTTATACATGAACATACATATATTCATTGTCACATTTTTTTCGCTGTGAGCTACCATAAGATCTTGTATATACTTCCCTGTGCTATACAGTATAATCTTGTTTATCTGTTCTACATTTTGAAATCCCAGTCTGTTCCTTCCCACCCCCCACCCAAAAAGGATTTTTTAAAAAAATTTTTGTTGGGGAAGTTAGGTTTATTTATTGACTTGTTTTTTGATGGAGGTGCTGGGGATTGAACCCAGACCCTTGTGCATGCTAGGCATGCACTCTACAACTGAACTATCCCCAGCTCCCTTTTTTTTTTTTAAACAGATGTCTCACAGTACCTAGAACAGGGCTTGCACATAGTAGATGCTCAGTAAATAACTGTTGAGTGACTAGAATGGGCAGAGGGTTCTTTAACTGCTTTCCAGCGGCTCACTCAGCCAGAAAGCAGCAGACCCTCATCAGCCTTGTTCCTAATGGCCAGACGCCTCGAATCCCACACCAAGGCAGGCCTGGCTCCCACTCTGTCCTCTGAGATCCCACAGAGGTCCATGCCCAGACCAGGTCCAAACCGGGGAGGGCCTCTCAGAGCCACCATCCTGCAGGTGTCCGGAGTGGGAGCTGAGGCCTGGAAGGTAAGGAAGTAGCAGTGCTGGGTCTCCTGTGCCCACACGTCCATCCACTCTCAGTTCAATGCTCACACCCTTGTTCAGGAAAGTACATGCTCTGTTCTCTCAAAGGGCATGACTCCCTTTGGGCTTGGAGGTGTCCGCCTCCCAAGAGGCCTCAGGCTGGTCCCTTCCTCCAGCCATGGCAAGGGGGCCCTCAGAAGTCAGTCATCACACTCCTTCATTTGACACATGAGGAAATTGAGCCCCAGAGAGGGCACAAGGCTGCCTGAGGCCTCACACCTGGGAGCACACGTGCTGCAGGTGAACCCAGTTCTCCCAAGAGGACTTCCTAGCCCTCCTCTGTCTGGGGGCCCCTCCTGGCTCAGGAACCTGGAACTCCTGTGGGAGGCCCCATCTTCCTTGGTGTTTCAACCTAGGTCAGCAGTCCTTCCCCTGCTAACCCAAAGCAGGTTTCTGCCACAGGTACGAATGCTCCCCCTTCTTTTGAGGATGCCCTGTGTCCCTGTTATTTCCACTCCGGGCTGGGAGATGTTAGCTGGATCAGTGAAGAGTAAGAAGGAAGAGCACAGTATGGCTCTGCCATCTCCTTGCACTTGGCCAAATCCTTTCAGCTCACTGAGCTTCAGTTTCCCCAGCTGTAAAGCACAGACTGGACGACAATCTCTAGAATCTTCTGACCATGACTGATGGCCAACCTGCCTCACCAAAGCTCTTGGCACCCTTGGTACAGTCCTGGGCTGCGTCCTCCAAGGCGAAGTCTCTCTTGTCTGAGCTTGTGAGTCGCTGGCCGCATGGTGGGGTTTTATCCCCCACCCCACCCCAGCCTTCCAAGCCCTTGCTCGTGACCCTGGCTGGCCGCTTCCTGAACCAGCCTCTGAGTGAGGTCTTCCTGCCTCTCAGTGCTCTTGTGGGAACCGACGCAGAAGATAAGAAGGGAGAGAGCCGTCTAACGGGTGGAAAGGCTCCCTCCAGGGCCGGGGTGACCGTCCTTTCTCTCCAGTTTCCAGGACCTCAGCGGGTGCCCAGCCTGGGCTTCTCTGCCATCCAAAGTGGATGGTGGGACTGTGACATCACAAGGGAGGGCCAGCCAGGGACACTAGAACAAGAAAGGAGCCCACTGGTGACTGCTTTCTGTACGTGGTTTCAGTCATCGTGACAGCCCATTATGCAAACAAGGAAACTGAGGCCCAGAGAAACCAAGGGCCCTGTCCAAGGTCACACGGCTAGAATAGGCAGAGCAGGGATTTGAACTCAAGCCTGTCTGGGACTTGGACCACTTGGGAAAATCCTGGAGCTGTGGCTACCACTGCCATATCCCACCGAGCCCTGGGAGTCTTTCTGACTCTTCAACACTCAACTGTTTATTATTTACACTCCCTTCCCACTTCCAAAAGTTCGAGTTAGCTTCCCGGAAAGATGTGTACGTTCCTAGGAATAGCAGTGAGAAGCACAAAGTTTTGGAGGCAGCAAGGGCCCAGCAGGACTGGAGGAGTGGGAATGTGCGCCAGCTCTGACCGAGGACAGGGTAGTGATGGCATCACAGAGCCCTGGTGAAGTCACCCAGTTCCTGGGAAGCCTAGCTATTTGCAGATTCCAGCTTTAATGAGAGTTCACAAAGTCAAGATACTGTGCTGAAGTGAAAGTCAGTCTTTTCCTTCCTATGCCCTGGGGAGTCCCCAGGATGTCACCGCCCCAGTCCTTGCCCAGCATCCAGTTCATCTGGAGCCGTCCCCTTAGCAAGACTTTGCTTTCCTGCTTATGTGTCCCTGTGAAGCAATAAGAGAGTGCTGGGCTTGGTGTCAGAGACATATGGGGCTTTGAGTCCACCCTACCTGGGGATGTGACCTGGCCCAGGGATGTACTGCTGAGCGTCAAATTCCTCATATCTGAATTTAAGCCAAGGTGGTGGTGTCAGCCTACCATCCATTTCCCCTTTTCCTGCCAACAGCACCCCAATGCCCTCTGAAAGTTTCCCCTCCCTCACTTCTAGTCCCTATGGGACCCCAGCCTTGCCTGTCTCATCCTCTCTCCTGGCCACTATACCTGATGTCAGGAATAGCCACATGACTCAAGCCAGACCAAGGAGAGCCAGGCCTGGGACCTTTGTTGGAACTATTGGAAAAGTGGCAGCAAGTGGAGGGATGCACCCTCCTCCTAGGGCAGCTACGCTGGTATTTCTGATGGCCATCTTACCACCATGAGCAGGACCTGCCTGAGAATTAGCCAGCCCAGAGGAGAGCAGATGGGGTGAGACACTGACTCCTGATAACACTGTTTGGGCATCATGATCCAGCCATGCCTGAAGCTGTTATACTCTACATTTTTCAGTAACTTAAGCTTAGTTCATTTATAAAAGTAAGAATCCAAATAACCCTAATTGCTCATCTCTTACTGAGACTCCTTTGTAGGCATGAGAAAGTTTGAGTCATTTTCATCAAATACTAAGCGCTGCTTCTTACATATGGACACAATCACTAACTCTCTCTTCATTAAATATATTTCATTAGAAAAAAAATCTCATTTCTGTTCTTGCACTCTGCCATTTTTCATCATCATCATCATCATCATAAAACAGAATATAAGCCTGCTGTTATATGAACAAAAAATTCATCAGTTATTTATCAAATGCACTTGTTTAAAAGTTTAACAGATGTTTATGTGACTTACTGTGTGCCGGGTACTATTCTAATCCCTTTACTATGTTACATCATTAAATACTTACGTTATCACCCCCATTTCACAGGGAGGCATAAAGAGGTTAGTTAAATGACTTGCTCAAGATCAAGTTCTAGGCCCTGGGATTGAGCCTCCCCATTCTTCAATGTCCTCCCCAAAGAGCTCTTTCTCTGGAAAGCCTTCTCTGATCTCCCTAACAGGAGATGCCCCCTGCCCACCACAGATGCCCTCACAGAAGCAGGCTGTCACCCTCCTCCCTTGCCCTGCCAGTCAATGCGTCCTACACATCATTAGGCTGTGAACCCTCCCAGCTGAGGCTTAGTTTCCAGAAGACCCATCCACAACTGCGAATGGGAAGTCGATAGCCAGCCTCAGCCCTACCAGCAGCCACCTGGACTCTTTCTCTGCTACCCATCATCTGAAACTTCTTCGAGGTACCCTGTGGAGGCCAGGCCTCAAATGAGGGTTGCACATGGTGGGGGACCTAGAAAGAGGGCTTCTTATGCCTGGGTAGCTGGAGACTCCCGACATCTCTTCAACCCCAGAAAGTGTGGGAAGAAATTGGGACAGGGTATCAATGTATCCTGGCTTCTCCCAAACCAGCTGTGTGACCATCCCCTCCCTGTGCCTCAGTTTCCCCACTGGTAAAATGAGGAGGTTGGTTAGGGAGAGTCCCCCAGGAACCCAGAGAAGGTCCTGTGGGAAAGAGTAAAGCGGGAGTTTTTTTAAAGTCATCCAGGAAGCTTTTGGGCTTCCCAGATGGCAAGCTGCCTGCTTGACTTTCACTCATGTATTTATTAATTGAGCACCTGTTACAGGGAGACAGTGTTTGAGGCACTGGGGATGCTTCAGAGAGTGAGACAGCCAACGATCCTGCTGCCCAGGAGCTCTCACTGTAGCTTGGGAGGCCTCCAAGCCTTCATGCACTGAGGCATGCACCAGGCTCTTCCATGCTGGGTGTGGAGAAAGACTGAGGGCTGGAGGAGACAGGTGTGTCCTCCCTCCAGCTCCGCTCCCTTCCCCCAGGTGACCTTGCCTCTCTGGTCATTAGTTCCTCACATTCTAAGTGAGAAGTTGTACTGGATGGTCCTGAACCCTGTCCTGCCAGCCTTGCACAGCCATTCATGGTTAAATATTACCCACTCTGTGTCCCTTCCTCCCTGCCACTCCTCAGGGAGATCAAGCCATAAATGCTGCCTTCTTTGATCTTCCTCATGGGCTGTGGCCTTCTGAGAGGGGCAATAGGCACACTTGCTGACTGTCTTGCCTTCACAGGGTCTCTAGACCCTGATGCCAGGGTCTAGAGAAGGGAAGACTGGAGTCAAGATCTGGGGCTGGGGGCTGGGGTGGGGATACTTGGGCCCTAGACTTTCCTATCCAGATGTCTTTTCACAGTTACATCATGTGCGGTGACTCCCCTGGATTCTTCCCTGAGGAGCTCTTGGTTTAATGAGCCCCTCAGGTGCCTGCCTCAGGCAAGAATTCCCAGCCCTCCTGGTTTCTGGGAAACAAAAATATTTCAGAGAAATCAGGACAGCCTCACTGCATGGGATGCCTCGCTTCAGCCTCTGCTCCCAGGCACCTCACAAGCAAAGAGAGCCAGGCCCAGCTGTCATACCCAATCCCACCCACCCAGACTTAAATTATGAGGCTGCATCAATCCTGTGTACCCACAAATCTCAGGGATGGGAATGGATTCTACCCAGATAGTACTTCACAATATGCAAAGAGCTCTCTTCACATCGCATTCTTTTCCATCTTCAAAACAACTCTGTAAATAGGTATGATTTCTTTGTCATCCACAGTGCACATAGGAGGACACTGAGGTTCCAGGTGACAGATCTGATGAGTGGAGTGCCAGATGTCAGAGTCAAGTCTGACTCTAAAGTCCAAACTGTTTTCGTGCCCATTTCTGGGCATAGCAGGAGAGTATTACTCTCAATACCCTGCTCATGACAGACAGCATTAATCAATCATGGCACAGCAGACATTGCTAATGAATTTCAGTGTTCTTTTCTAATAAGCTCTGAGGCAGCTGTGTTGGGATTTTTTTTTTTTCCCCGTCCCCCTTAACAGAGGCACTGGGGATTGAACTCAGGACCTTGTACGTGCCAAGCATGTGCTCTACTATTGAGATTTACCCTCGAACCCCTACTCCCCACAGAGGCAGCTGTGAATTCATCTACACAGTACTTCAGGACATTATTACCTATCAGAAGATCAAATCCACACTATTTGCTATTCCTGTGATCCCACACCATCAGCCCTGAGCCCTCAGGACTCAATGCCCTAGTCATCCGGTCACAGGACTCTCCACTGCTCATCAGTTGCTATGTTGTTCTCGGACTGGAATTAATGGCTCTGCCATCCCCCAAACTCTTGTCCCTTCCAAGCATGGTCCCTCTTAGAGATACAGCAACCATGCAGGTTGGCCTGGGGCTTCAGGGTTTGCCAAGTCCTTAACAGAATTTTTTGTAGTGAAACATACCAGGTATACTCCTAAGTGTAGATAATCATATTATCACAGACAACTGTATTCCCACAGTTGAAGCAACAAAACACCACAGACACAACTGAAGTCCCTGTGTATTCCCTCAGTCCATCTCCACCCCCACCCCTGCCAGGCCATCACTCTCGGAATTTTGCGTTTCTCATTCTCATGCCTATTTTCATACTTTTAGCATATAATTACATACCCATATTATTCAACCTTAGAGAAATTATGTTGCCCAGATCTTGTTGCAGCTTGTTATTTTCATGCAATTGGATGTTTTGAACTTTTAGGCATGATGATAAGTGCAGCTTTGAATCTTCCATCATATTATAGTTGTGAATATTTGTTGAGCCCTCATTCTGCACCAGGCATGGTTTCAACTGCCTTAATGTGCCTTAACTCATTTAAATTTGACAATAAATGATTTTTATTCCCACTTTATGGATTTGGAAACAGAGGCACAGAAAGATGAAATTGTGTACCCAAGTCACATAGCTTGGAAGCTGTGCTCTTAACTGCTAAACGTCCCTGTCTTTACTGCTGCGTGGTCTGTTGTATGAAAACACAGTAACTTATCCATCTGTTCTTCTACTTAAGGGGCATTGCTTTTTTTTGCAGACATGCCTCAACATTGGTCTCACAGGGTTTGGGGGTGGTTGTATTAGCTCGCTTAGTTACTACATCAAGCCTGTGAGTGGGCATTTGTATCATCCCCCTACTCCCTTTACAAATGAGGAAACTCAGGCTCAGAGGGGGTAAATTACCTTCTCAAAGCTTCACAGCTCCAATGTGCCAGAGGTGGGCTGTGAACTTGGGCTCCTACAATTGTAGAGCCCAGAGTTTCTCCCATAACCCATGTGAGCCCTTGGTCCCCCGTTGCCTTCTCCTCTTGGCTCAGTCTCTGGCAGCCTGCCTCCCTCTCCCAAACACCCTCCCTACACCTGGTCTTCAGCCTCCCTCCTCTGGCAACTCTCCACCGTCCTCCTTCCAGAGAAGGGGCCCAACCGGAAGGCCAGTTCATGTTAGGAAATTCCAGCCACGTGAGCCAACCCAAGCCCAGGATTCTGAGCAGCCGGTAGCTTTAGGAGAAACTGAAACTTGGCTTGCTGGGGGCGGAGTGGTCACTGGAGATTTAAAGAGCTGCCACTTCCTTGGGCCCCTAGAGGGCCTTGGGAGGTCACAGCAGCTGAGGGACACCCTGAACTGAGTGCGAGCCTCTGTTCTCCTGCCCAACCATGCAGCTCTGCGGGGGCAATGGGCTGCTGAGCGGGACGGTGAGTATAGGGGACCAGGGTCAGGGGATAAGAAGAGGAATATGCCCCAGCGTCCCCGGTGCCAGCTCTGTTCACAAGGGCTGTGTTAGCCAAGAGCTCACACACCCCTTCTGGGCCTCGGTTTCCTTAGAGGATTGGAATGAGGGATTTCCTGGTCTCGTATTGCAGATCCAGGCTCCAGTTTAGAACTTGGCCTCTGAATACTGCTCTCTCCTAACCCACCTGTTCTCCTCTCACTGTCTTCATGAGAGCCTTCTCTCCCCTCTCCAAATTCTCTGGCTATGGTTCCCTTGGAGGCCTTGCCCCTCTCCCAGGACCCAGGTACCAGAGGCCCGCCCTGTTCTCTGGATGCAGGTCTTTCCCCCAAGCTCCTGCCTCTCCAGCACCTGGAGTGGGCCTCCTGTGGCTGAGAACCTAGGAGTACAGAGTCCTCAGCTGGGGAGGCCAGGGTCTTGCCTGCGGTCCCTACCCTCAGAACATACCTCCCAGAGTGGACTGTGGGGTCTCCAATGTTCCCTCTTGCCTGAACTTCCAGAACTCTGAGCATCTGGGTTAAGTATTTCATCTAAGTTTTACGAACCCCAGTCACAGCTATTGACCTCTGAGTCCACTCTTCTGTCAGAAGGGACTCAATTCATTCATTCTGGGCCGCTGTCCCAGTGGAATGGGAGAACTGGAGGGCCGGTACTTTTGCTTGCTGCTGTGTCCCCAGAGCTGAGTGGCATGACACATAGTAGGTGCTCAACAGATATTTGTTGCGTAAGTGAACATCAGCTTTGGCCTGAGCTGGGCATGGGTGTGTGGGGCTGAATGAGAACCCTGCCCCGCCTTCATAGACAGAGCTCACAGTTAGGGAAATCAACACCTGGACCGTAGAAAGGATGGTGATCAAACAACAGCAGCCGACTTTTATTAATTCCTCTGGGCTGGCCTGGGGCTGCCTACTTTCTGGCCTGTGAGGAAGGCACTGGTGCCTCCACTGCACAGATGAGGCGACTGGACCCAGGGAGTGAGTGACTTGCCCAGAGCAACACGGCTAAGGAGAGTGTGGATGTGAAGTCAGTTCCATCCGGGTTTGAATCTCAGGCTCTCAGCTTCCCCGCCTGTGCAGCCTCAATGTGAGATGTGAGCAGGACATGTGGGTGAGGCTGGCATTCCAACCAGGTGTGCCGTGTCTGTGATGGAGGTGTGGATGCCAAAGGAGACAGGGCTTCTGAGATAAAGGGGGCCCTTGGGGTCTTGACTCAAGAAGGGTATGGTTGGGTAGCTAGCCAGCCCTGCTGGGACCCCTGAGCCCTCTGCCTCTCGCCCCCATAGGACCCTGAGGAGCTTCAGAGGCAGCTGAAGAAGAAACAGAAGAACCGGGCGGCTGCGCAGAGAAGCCGGCAGAAGCACACGAACAAGGCGGACGCCCTGCACCAGGTGGGGGATGCCTCCCTTCCCATCCCTGATGCCACTTACCTGGCCTCACCACCTCTTCTCCATCCCACCTATGAGCAGTTCCCCCTACACTGCTGTATGTTCCAGGTGGCCTGAATCTGGAAGGAGGGAAGGGCTCTGCAGTTGAGATTTGGAAATTCCTGAGTGTTGAGTGGAAACCATGTGCCATATACATGCTGGGCTCCAGGGACATAACAGAGCATCGTCCAGGCCTGCCCTCAAGGCATCCCCAGTCTAGGGCGAGGAAACAAGAAATGGAAGCAAACAGGGAGAACCTGGCCCAGTGACCAGGTGACGCACTCATTAAACACAGATCCCCAACCCCTTCCCACCCGGGACCCACCTCAGGAGGCTGGAATAGGCCCCGGGGAGCTGCCTGTTAGGGTTCTGATGTGGGTGGCCAAGATCACACTGTGGGAAACTGGCTCAGAGTTCAGATGGGCTGGATTTAGGGTCCCAGTTGCGGCACTCACTAACCACAAGGCACTTTCTTTGCTGAGCATCACTGTCCTTATCTGAAAATGGGGACAATAATCCCCACCCATTGGCAGGACACCACCCACTGGCAGGACTAAGGAGGCAAAGAAGCCTGGTGGAATGGCACCTGCACTTGCCTCTTGGATGGTAATCTGACTTTGAGCTTCCCTTCTTTCTCTGTGCAGAGAGAAAGGACACCACCAGTTCCATCCCAGAGGGACAATTAAGACCTGGGTTCAAGACTTGGCCTTTGGGAGGGCTGCATACACATACATGTTAGTCCTCATAGTGATGAATAAAATTCAGAGCCCTCCACACCCAAAGGCCCTACACTATCTGCGGCCCCATCAACACTGGTCCCTCTCCTCTCCTAACATCCTGCACTCTGTTCTCCCTGTTCCTTCACTGGCCAAGCAGATCCAGCCTCAGGGACTCCGCCTGACTCTTGCCTCTACTTTCAGACAGCAGTCTAGCTAGATCCTCACTTCTTTTTGGTTGTTTGGTTCAAATGTCACCTCCTCTGAAGGGCCTTTCTAAACTATAAGATCCTTGTTCCTCTGCTTTATTTTTCTGGTTAGCACTGAACTTCTATCACATATTTAGATGTTCATCATTGCTTGTCTCCCTCGCCAGACTGTAAGCACCATGAGGGCTGAGAACTATTCTGTCCCCTGCTGTTTCCCCATCACCTGGAACAGTGCCTGACAAATAGAAGGGACTAAATAATTCCCTGTGGAGCGAAAGATGGAGTCAGAATAAAGTGCTCTGGGAGCACAGAGGTGGGGCCAACACACAAGTAGTAGTGTCGAGGTGATATAGAGATGAAGTCTGAGCTGGTTTTGAAGGATGAATAGGAGTTTTCCAAATGAATGAAGGTTTAGAAAAGGCATTGCCCACAAATGGAATAGTGCTGGCATGAGCGTGAGAGAGCAGCACCCTGTGGAATGCACGAGAGTAAGGACTGATGCCCAGGATGACACTTGCCTGGCAAGGATAGAGATCATGCATTTGTTTATTCATTTCTTCCAGAAATGCCTATTGAGTATCTCCTGTGTGGCAAGCACAGTTCTAAGCACTGGAGATACAGCTGTATGAACACAACAGATAAAAGTCTGGCTCACCCTCCCCAGGGCTCATATTTCCATGGGGGAGCCAGACAGACAAATAAATGATCCATGAGGTATTTAGGATATCAGATGGGAAGAATTAAAGCAAGGAAGAGGAAAGGGAGTGGGGCACGTGAGATGATGGAAAACTAAGGAAGCCTTCCTGGAAGAGGTGATATTTGAGCAACCAGAAGGTGGCGAAT
The DNA here is from genome assembly GCF_048773025.1 of Camelus bactrianus. Taxonomy (NCBI): domain Eukaryota; kingdom Metazoa; phylum Chordata; class Mammalia; order Artiodactyla; family Camelidae; genus Camelus; species Camelus bactrianus. Next base: position 7,004,656 of record NC_133548.1, read on the forward strand.
AAATGAGTGAGTGACTAAATTTCTGGAGGTGAATTGAAGTCTTTAGAGAACTCAGGTGTAGGGTGACCTAATGACATGTTTAAAAAATGTCATTCCACATTCCACAGCAGAAATCAGCTTGGGAAGGGGGCTGCTGGTGGCTTTGAGGCCTGTTAGAATTTTGAGTCCATGGCCTAAGCAATATTTTTATGTAAAGCATCCTTGCAGCTTCTTCTTTGAAAAAGTGTCCATAAAAGGGGGTGGGGAGGAGGGAACCAAAACAAGTCACTCAGCCTAGTGAGCTGTGGAAATAAAGTTCTTTTTGTGTTTTCCACCATTGTTGTCATAAATGGTTGTTTAGAACTGCACATTGATTATTGATTGTCCCAATGGGTTGTCAGAACCCAGCGTTCAGCAGTACAGAACCCAAATGCTGACTCAGGAATGCTGAAGAGATTGCACTTGTGATGCTGCCCTGTAAAACATTACCCTGGACCCCGCCCCTGGTGCCTCAGTGAGCGAGTTCTGGGCTCTGGGGAGGCCTGGTAGTGGCACTAAGCAGACAGAAGGACATCTAAGTTGTCACAAGAAGACCATGTCAGGATTAGCCCAGGGATGGGGGTGCTGGAAGTGTCCAGGTGGAGGAGACCTGAAATGTGGGGAGGAAGCAGAGTCCATTTGAGGAACAGGAAATGGGAGGAGCAGGAGAAATTGGAGAGATAAAACTGGAGGTGTGAGCTGGGGCCACTAAGCACAGGGAGCCTTTAAAGGGCTTTTTTTAGAGGTGGGTAGGTAATTGCGATTGTTGGTGTATTTATTTTAATGGAGGTACTGGAGATTGAACCTAGGACCTTGTGCATGCTAAGCACGCACTCTACCACTTAGCTATACCCTCCCTTCTAAAGGGCTTTGATGTTCCATTAATGATGCAGTCACTGAATGTCTCCTCTGGGCCAAGAGAACAGGGTGGTTTTTGGGGAGCACCAGTTAGGAAGCTGTTGGGGCTCCTGGGTGAGTGGAGATCCCAGGCTGGCCGGCTGAGGGGACTGGCAGTGGGGTTGGAGAGCAGGCAGATCTGAACCCTAGTAAGAGGTAGAGTTGGAGAGACTTGCTGGTGGTTATGGAGGGCTGGCCAGAGAGTAGCCAAAGGGCAATCAGGTGGCAGTGATGTCTTTCCTCCTAAACTGAGGACCCTGGGAGTTTGGGAAATAGGGCTCATGCTGGGCCCCTGATTCTGGCTAACATAACCCTCCCCCCCATCTGCTTCTCCCCCCAGCAGCATGAGTCACTGGAGAAACACAACCACGCCCTGCGGAAGGAGATCCAGGCCCTTCAGGCAGAGCTGGCGTGGTGGAGTCAGACCTTGCACATGCATGAGCGCCTGTGCCCAATGGACTGTGCCACCTGCTTGGTTCCAGTGTCCCCTGGCTGCTGGGGCCCGGCTGAGCGGCCCCCAAGCCCCGTGCCCCATGAACAACAAGGCTGCCAGGAACAGCCAGGCCTGTTCCAGACCCCTGTCTCCTCTCCCTCGGCTCAGCAACTCTCTCCAGATCCACAGCCTCACGGTTCCCTTGGCCTCCTCCTGTCCCCTCTGCCCTCGCTGTCCCTTGGTCCCACTGCGGTCACTTCATCTTCGGCCCACCTGTCCACTAGTCCTATCCAATCTGCCTTGCTCACTGGCTCAGGCCTACTGAGGCCTTCCTCGAAGCTCAACACCCTCCTGCCCAGCCCCCCAGCCCAGCCTACCTCTCTACAGTCCCTCAGGCTGGAGCACGCCACCAGGGGGAAGCCGGAGTTCTCACCCCACAGCCCCGCAGCTGCTCTGGGACTGGGCTATCTGCAGGGCAGGGAACATAAGGCTGCTTCCTCAACAGCAGATGGGCAAGGACTGGGTGTGAATCCCAGCCCCCACCCTCTCCTGGCCTTCCCCTTGCTCTCCTCTGCTCAAGTCCACTTCTAACTGGCCCCCAGAACTAGGCTGGCCTCTTCCTTGGACTCAGAAACAGCCTTGGCACATGGGCACCTCCTCCATTGCACTGGAGGCCGCCTTTCTTGGCTGATCAGCTGAACCAGGATTTCACCAGGGAAAGGAAGCCATCACTGCATGCCCACCATTTTGCCAGGTCCTGTCACAACTACTGTCTTATTTCAACCTTGTGATTGTCCTGCAAAATCCATATTGTCATTCTACTTTTTCAGGGGTAGCTCAGAGAAGTTGTTTGTCCAAGGTCACACAGCTTTTCTTGGGACCTGAAACACCACTAACTGCTCCTCCTTCCCCTGGTGGGATCCTGGCCCAGGCACTCTAGGAGCTGAAGTCCTAGAAACTGAGGACTGGTGTGAGGAGGTTTGAGTGCTAGGATTGGGGAGGGCCTCTCCCCTCTGCTTTGTGATTTCCAGGGCCACAGAGCCCTGCAGTCTCTGAAACCTTGTCCTCACTGGGGCTGGTCCAGAGTCCAAGCCTGGATGGGGAGAGGCCAAGCAGGAGCCCAGAATTGAATTCTTTCTGCCTCTAGCAGTGTTCTCGGTGCCAAAGCACTGAACCTGTGGGTTGGAGTTGGGGACAAGCCTGGAACAGTCCCCTTGAGATTTCCACTGAAATCCTATAACCATACCCTGACTTTGGGGAGATTCTGCAGGGTCAGCTCTCCAGGCTATTCCCAAATAGCTCCCTGCCTCCTCCCACCCCCTAGGACCATGGCAGGTGGATCTCTGAGAGCATTCATGTCATGCACAAAAGGCAGGTGGAAAGAATGAGGAAGGACCAGATGTAAAGTTATAAACTTTGCAAGTGCTGAACTCACACCTGGCAGCAGTGAGAACTGTGTCTTCTCCAGTACCACCCCCATCCTTGTGCAGCCCCCAGACCCCCATTACCCTCGGGTCCCTCTGAGCAGTGTCCTTGTGCTCTTTGGCCTGATAGCAGCTAGAAGGCCAGGGGCTTGGGACCAGGTAGGAGCTGAGCTGCAGCATCTGCTCAGGGGTGGGGGTGGGGTGGGGGAGAGGGTGGCAGGTTCTCATTCAGACTCAGGACAAGGACTGTAAAGTGCCTGAGATGAGAAGCTCCAGCTCTTTGCCCAGATTACACACATGTAAGCAGACACTATGCTAGTATTTGACACACTCCAGGATGCTGAACACAAGTCCAGGCACCTATGTTATGGTAAATAAATTAAAGGGTTTTCCAATTCTTTTTGCTTTGGCTAGTTGTTTAAAGCTCAGATGTACTTTGTACTGTTGAAACCAAAGGGCTTTTAAAAAAGAGGGAATAGTCTAGAATCTTTTAGAGGTTGGCAATCCCTCATGGACCTCCCATTTCAACCCCCTCCCGGAGGTCAGCTGGAATGTAGGACAAGTCAATATGATGTGTGATGCACCAGGACTTGCCAGGGAGATGAAGGTACTATGGTCTGGCTTGTGTCTATATACCCTAAAATTTGTCAGGCACTCTGTTGTGTTTAACTTGGGTTAACTCAATGATGCTTCCAGTAACTCTGCGAAGTAGGCTTAGTTATTACTCCACTGTTTAGAAGGGGAAACTGAGGTCCAGGGGAGTTAAGGTTATATAGCCAGGAAATGGTATAGGCTTGATGCAACTTCAGGAACGCTTAACCACAGGCAATCCTGCCTTCCACCTTCCACAAACTCTCCCTGTAGGCCCTGAATGGAGGGGCTGAAACATACTGATAGATGGGACCCCAAAAGGTAAAACCCTACTTTAAACCCAAAACAAGTAAGAGAGGGGAATGACTTAATTAATGTTGGCATACTCATGATGGACTACTGAAGAGATGCTGAGAACAAAGAATGCTTTGAAGAATATTTAATGAGGTGAGAAAATGCTTACAACCTATCAAGCAGAAAAAATAGAATGTGCAACTGTCACTATAGTTTGATGTTATATTTGTTTTAAAATATAAACAGAATCAAAGGAGTGGGAGATGTTGTAGACTCTTGAGGGATATGAGCTAATATCTGTGAATCCCCAATTGTTATAAACAGAGCTATCATTGTAGCTTAAGCCTTCCACATGGTTGAATATATCTTAAAAATCTGTATCTGGTATACCTATTGCTGCATAACAGATTACTCCAAAACTTAGCAGCTTAATCAGCAAACATATATCATCTCACAATTCCTGTGGAGCAGGAATCTAGGCACAGCTTAGCTGGGTGCCCCTGGCTTAGGGTCTCTCATAGGCTCCATTCAAAGTGTTGACCAGGGCTGCACTCATCTGAAGGCTCAAAGGGGGATCCACTTCCAAGCTCACTCATGTGGCTGTCTGCAGGACTCAGAAGGTCCACTTCCAAGCTTACCCACAAGGTTACTGGCAGGATTAAGTTCCTTGAAGGCTTTTGGGCTGAGGACCTCAGGATCTTACAGGCTGTTGGCTGGAGGTATTAATTTCTTGACACATGGGCCTCTCCTTAGGGCTGCTCAACAGGGCAGGCTAGAGAACAAAAAAGGCCAAACAGGCAAGCTAGAGAACAAAAAAAGGTGATTAATACAGAAGCCACAGTCTTTTTGTAACCTAATTTCAGAAATGACGTCCTGTCACTTTTACTGGATTCTATTCAGTAAAGGCAAGTCACTAGACCCAGACCACCCACAATGGGAAAGGATTACACAAAGGCATAAAACCCAGGAGGTGGGATCACTGGGGGATATCCATCGTAGAGGCTGCCAATCACACTGGGTGAGAACCAGCACTTTTTTGGATCCCTTCTGTTTTCTCTTACCATTAGCACTAGCAGCTGGCTTTTCTTGGGGAGATCATTTTTTAGAAGGAAACAATTCTGTCCCCTTTGTAGCAGTGGCAATGCCCTTAACAGTGAACAGAGAGGTTCTGGTAGGTTTGAGGCTGCAGTAAGGCCCCCAGCTAGAGACCCACGGCCTCAAGTTACCCACAGCAGCAAGTACAGTGCAGACACTCACTCCTCAGAATGATCTTCGAAGTGATGCATGAACAGTCAGTGCTGAAATAGCATGTATGTGCAGGCCAAGAGTCTTCTATGCTTTGAAAAGTAATCACTCACTGGAGGACTGAAGTTTAAACTCAATTTAAATCCTTTTAGCTATTTTTTTCCCTGGTATTCATCTCTATAGTGGGTTGAATGGTAGCTCCCTAAAAGATATGTGCACCCAGAACCTGTGAATGTGCCCTTATTTGGAAAAAGGGGTTTGCATGTGTAATTAAGCTAAGAATCTCAAGATGAGTTCATCTTGGATTATCCAGGTGGGCCCTAAATCCAATAACCAATAAGAGGAGGTCACCAATAACAGTAAGAGAAGATACACAGAAGAAGGCCATGTGAAGACAGAGGCAGAGATTGGAGTTAGGCAGCCCCAAGCTGAAGAACATCTGGAGCCACCAGAAGCTGGAAGAGGAAAAGAAGTCTTCTCCCCTAGGGAACTGCAAAAGGAGCAGGGAGAGCAGTGAGGAGGCTGCTGCAGCCATCCACGTGAGTGACGGTGTGGCCATGACCAGGGTAGTAGCAGGGAGGTGGTCAGAAGAGGCCAGAATCAGGGTGTGCTTTATAGACAGAGCTGACAGGATGTGCTCATAGATTGGATGTGGGAAAGGGAAGAAGGAAGTATGATGCTGCAGCATGGGGCCTGAGCAATTGGTGGTTGGTAGTGCCAGACCAAGATCGGAGAGGAGCAGTTTGGAGTGCGTGTGTTGGGGAGGGAGATCAGGAGGCCGGTTTCGCCCATGTTAAATTTGAGATGCCTATTTGTCATCTAGCTGGATAGAAAAGAGTTTGGCAACTAGGGAAGTGGTCAAGACTGGCTGTAAACATCTGGAAGCCAGCAGTGTAGAGATGGGTGGGTGGATACTGGGGACAGGATGAAATATCTATGCAGCCCTTGCAGCTGTGTCTGTATGAGGGCCTCCTCTTCTTGTGCTCCACCACTCTCTCCACCTGGCACTCCTTCCCTCATCACTCCGACATGCCCAGAATCTGCCCCCATCCTTCCTCTTTAAATGCTTCTTCCTCTAGGAAGCCTCTTATGACCTCCCAAGATAAAAATGACTCCCTCAGGCTCCTCGTCACACCCATGTGCCTTTCACCAGCATCTATCATTTTTTTCTTGTGTGATTTGCCTTCCTATCTTTTAGTCTCTCTTAATGGTAGCAAGCAGTCTGACACATCATGAGTACTTTTAACAGCCCATGCATTGGGAAGCAGTAAAGTATGATGGTTAGAGAGCTTGAGCTCCAGTGCCGGACAGGATTGAGTTCACATCCCAGCTCCACTACTTCCTGGCTCAACTTCTTCAAGCCTCAGTTTTCTTCTCTGAAAAATGGGAATTGAAAAATTTACCCACCCACAATCCACCCTATGTATCTGTATGTATGTGTACACATATCCATATGCACATGTATGTCTAATATATATTATATATAATAGAAAAGCGTATGTTTGCCAAAAGACATGAGCAAGAGTTTTTGTATCAGCAATATTCATAATGGTAGAAAACTGGAAACAACCCAAATGCCCCATCAAGAGTATAATGAATAAATTGTGGAGTATTTTATACTAGGTATTGCTATACACTAACAAGAATGAGAAACTACAACTATCTGGAATAATGTGAATAAACCTCACAAACACAATGTCGGGCCATAAAAGCCAGACACAAAAGAGAAGACAATTTGCATGATCCATTTATATAAAGTCAAAAAGTAGAAAAAAAACCAATCTATGCTGTTAAAAGTCAAGGTAGTGGTTACAGCTGGAGGATAGCATCTGGTAGGGGACACAAGGGACCTTCTGGGCTGCTGATAATGCTGTTTCTTAATCTTTGGTGGTTATATGAATGTATTCACTGCATGAAAATTCATTGAGCTGTACGTTTATGATTTGTGCTCTTTCCTGTTATGTCTTATATACGTCAATAGAAAGAAGGTAGATGTAAGAAGCACATCACAGTCCTTGGCATATAGTAAGTGTTCAATAAACAGAAGCTACAAGGAATGAATGAAAGAATCCATGCCTTTGCCCCCAAGTGAAGCCATTCACAATCAGAACCATGGACAGATCAGAGTGTGCGCTCAAGGAAGGCTGGAGGAAAAGGAAGAGATCTCTGATCTGATACAGGGGATTTGAGGCAGGAGAGACTCTGAGAGCCTTCCTCTGAGATTAGTGGTTAAAGCCTTCTGAAGGGCATTTCTATCATGCAGAAAGGAGAACATCCTCAGGAGACAATGGGTATCTGTGTGTGTGTGTTCAAGCAGAATTTCATTCCATTTTAAAAGGTCTGCATTCCTTTGTTTTTCTAAGTCACTGAATGCTGAAATCTCCCTAGAGAGGACAATCCTGGATCTAGGACATCCCCAGCTTGCTCTGGCTTTTGCTGGCTTTGCTCACTGTCTTGGGTTTTTGTTTACCTAGTTAGTGGGGAGACGAAAGAGATTCCAGGCAGGGTGAAAATAACCTATGACAGAAGATCTCTCAGTCATGCCCAAGCTCCAGGAAGAAAGACATATTCCATATCAATTTAATGAGCTGCTTCATTTGGTAGTGAGTTCTCTGTCACTGGGAGTAACCACACAGAGTCTGCACAAAAACCTGTCACGATACTGCAAGGAGGACTCCTCAAACATGAAGAACTTACCCAGGTGACTGCTGAGGGCATTTTAAACCTAAACTTCTATTATCTAATTCAATATAAAATTTCCTTAAACACACGAAGTGCTTCTCTCTGCATTGTCCCTCTTACAAGTATTTTTCCTTTTTCCTAAGTCTTAAAATATTTTATGCTCAGCAGAAAATTTGAAAAGCAGGGGTAAAATTATCTAGAGGGGAGGGTATAGCTCTGTGGTAGAGTGTGTTCTTAGCACGCACAAGGTCCTGGGTTCAATCTCCAGTACCTCTATTAAAAGAATAAGTAAATAAACCTAATTACCTCCCCCATAAAACAAAACAAATTATCTACACCATTGTATACTACTCAGCAATAAAAAGGAATGAACTACAGATGCATGTAACAACTTGGATGAATCTCAAGGGCATTATGCTGAAAGGAAAAAGACAATCTCAAAATGCCACCCACTATAAGATTCCACTATGTAACACCCTCAAAATGATAGAATTATAGAGATGAAGAATAGATCAGCGGTTGCAAAGGGTTAGGGATGGTAGCAGGAAGGGGTGGATGTGACTATAAAGGGTTGCATCTTTGAGATACAGAGCAATTCTGTATCTTCTGTGTGGTGGTTATACTAATCTACACATGTGATAAAAAGACAGAATTATACACACACTTTATAGCAATGATGATTTTCTTTTTTTTTTTTTTTATGAGGGGGAGGTAATTACTTTATTTATTTATTTATATTTGGAGAAGGTTCTGGGGATTGAACCCAGGACCTTGTGCATGGTAAGCATGCACTCTACCACTTGAGCTATACCCTCCCCCCCTTTTCAAATATATATTTTTAGTCTTTTGAGGAATCTCCACACTATTTTCCATAGTGGCTGCACCAAACTGCATTCCCACCAGCAGTGTAGGAGGGTTCCCCTTTCTCCACAGCCTCTCCAGCATTTGTCATTTGTGGAATAGACTTATTGTATGACCCAGGAATCCTGCTCCTGGGCTTATATCCAGAAGGAACCCTACTTAAGGATGACACCTGCACCCCAATGTTCATAGCAGCACTATTTACAATAGCCAAGACATGGAAACAGCCTAAATGTCCATCAACAGATGACTGGATAAAGAAGATGTGGTATATCTATACAATGGAATACTACTCAGCCATAAAAACCGACAACATAACACCATTTGCAGCAACATGGATGCTCCTGGAGAATGTCACTCTAAGTGAAGTAAGCCAGAAAGAGAAAGAAAAATACCGTATGAGATCGCTCATATGTGGAATCTAAAAAACAAAAACAAAAACAAAAAGAAACAAACAAAAACAAAGTGTAAATACAGGACAGAAATAGACTCACAGACAGAGAATACAGACTTGTGGTTACCGGGGGGTGGAGGGTGGGAAGGGATAGACTGGGATTTCAAAATTGTAGAATAGACTACACTGTATAGCACAGGGAAATATACACAAAATGTTATGATAACTCACAGAGAAAAAAATGTGACAATGAGTGTGTATATGTCCATGAATGAAAAATTGTGCTGAACACTGGAATTTGACACATTGTAAAATGATTATAAATCAAAATGTTAAAAAAGTAAAAAAATTAAAATTAAGAGCATACCAAATCCCACTATTAACATTTTAATATATTTCATATGAATTATTTTCTTCACACATTAGGATCATATTATATATGTTTTATATACTAAAACTTTCTCTTAATAAAATATCATAGGAATTTTCTATGCCATTAACTACTCTACAAAATAATCACTTTAACAGCTGTGTGACATGTCAATTTCATGGATATATCATCCTTTACTTAACCATCCATCCCTTGTGGAACACTTGAGATGTTTCAAATTTTTCACCACAATAAATTGCCTCAATATGAATATTTTTATGCATAAATGGATACCTACATTTTGAATTGTTTTCTTAGGCCAGATTTCCAGAAGATAAATTATTAAGTCAAAGGAAATAATTAAAATAGTCTGTTTATTTTTATGCGGGAAGCCAGTTGCCACGTTGTGAAGTCACGTGAATAGCCCTATTGGAGACGTCCAGGCAATGAGGAACTGAGGCCTCCTGCCAACAGCTAGCATCAACTTGCTAGACATGAGAGTCAGCACTTTGGAAGCAGATTCTCCAGCCCCATTCCAGCCTTCAGATGATTGCATCCCCAATCTATATATATCCTGATTGCAATCTCCCCAAGCCAAAACTATCCAGCTAAGACCCTCTTAGATTTCTGATTCACAGAAACTGTGAGATAAGTGTTTATCATTTTAAGCCATTAAGTTGAGGGGGAATGTTACACAGCAATAAGCAATTAATACAAGGATTTGGCTAGGTGGTGGGGTGTATTCACATGGCAGGGAGAGAACTGCAGACAAAGGGAACATATAGCATATAGACTAGCCAAGAAACAAGAAAGAGGATGCTTGTGGGATGGAGTAGGCTAGGCCTTGGGGGACCTCAACCAGCTGCAGAGCTGCCTCCTTCTCCCTCACGTGCCCCATGGCACCAAGGAGCCTGATCTAGACCTACAGCAACACCCAAGGGGGTCTGAGATGGGGGAACAGCTATTGAGGTCCAAGGCAGTGACTGCATCAGAGCTCTGACAGTTTGAACAGTGTTCCTTCTGGTTTTACCTGTGCTCCAGCAAGCTGACAGGTTCCAAGCCCAATCTGAGGAAGGAGGAACTAGCAGGGACATAGTTAAGAACCTCATCTCTGTCAGGAACTGACAGGTACCAGGGAAGGCCACTGACACAGAGGGAAGAGGTCCGGCCTTGGAGACACACCAGATCCCACTTCTGGCTCTGTCACTTACTGTGTGGCCTTGGGTAAATTATTTAACATAACGGAGCCTGTTTGCTCATCTATACATACACAACTCATGACAAGGCTTACCTGGCTAGGCTGGGTGCAGGCCGAATGCAGTGGTGTGTGGGAAGGGTCTGGGAGAGTCACACTGGTGCCTGCTCATTCCATTTATTTCCTCCCTGGACAAAAATGAGAGGTGAATGGATGAATGTGGTTACAAGAAGGTGGGCTTGTTTAGCTCACAAGCATCTGGGACTCACCCTGGATACATAACTTCGGCAGCTTAGAGGCAAAGCCAGGTGTCCAGGAGGAGAGACATTGGTGAGTTGTTGCCCTGAATTAGGGCAACACCAGATTGGAAGGATGTAGAGCAACTGGAACTCACACATTTTTGGTGGGGGTGCAAGTAGTATAATCACTTTGGAAAAAGGTCTATACAACAAAGTTTACATCTGTCTGACGACACAATGATTCTACTTTTAGGTATTTACCCAAGAGAAATGAAAACATATGCCCCAAAAAAGATTGTAAAGAGTGTTCATAGCAGATTTATTCATAATACCCCAAAACCAGATAAAGTCCAGTGTACATCAATTAGAAAATGGATAAATAAGCTGTAGTATATTCATACAATGGGGTATTACCCAATAATCAAAAAGAACAAACTGTGTACTTAAGCTACAATACAGATAAATCTCAAAAACATGCTATGTGGAAGAAGCTTTACACAAAACAGTTTACACTATGTTCTTTCATTTACATGAAGTTCTAAAACAAGCAAACAATCTGCGATGGAGAAAAATTAGGACAGTGGTAACCACCAGGGTGTGGGGAGAAGTGACTGGGAAGGGGCATCAGGGAACCTTCCATATGTTGGGATGTTCCACATCTTAATAGCGTTTTGGGTTACAAAGGTATATGATTTGTCAAAACTCAGCAAATGTACTGTTAAGATTTGGGCATTTCGTTTTACATAAATTTGGTCTCCAAAGAAAAAATTTGTAACTCAATATTGATTTCTGTTATTGATATGTATGCTGAAGCATTTAGGGAGGAGTATACTGATGTCTGCCAACTTCTTTGAAATACCTCAAAAAATAATACATTGCTGGATGGACAGAAGAATGGATAAATGGGTGATATGTGATGAAGCAAGTAAGAGTCTAGGAGATGAGTGTACAACTTTCCTGTATATTTGAAGATTTTCATAATGATTTTTTTAATCAAGAAAAAAATCACTTGGGATTCTTGGTACAAATGCAGAGTGCTATTTGTGTCTCATCTCCTGTCCTTCCTGAATGTAACTCCTTGGGCTGGGCCTGGGACCCCATGTCTAGAACAAGTTCTTGGTATACTTGAACCTCCAGTGGCTCAGTCTCCCAGCTAGGTCCAAGCACAAACCCTTTCCAAGGAGCGCTCTTCTGAAGGGGTCTCTGCAGGGTCTCTCTCACCTCCTTTCCAGGATTCTCTGCTTCTGTCCTTTGGCCACCAACACCTGCAGGAATCAGCTCTCACTACTAAATGCACAAAGGCCTCTGAGGTCGAAGCTGAGCCCAGAAGGCTTCTGAAGTCCCTTTGAGCAGCCCTATCCCACCCCATCACCTCTATGAGCTCTACAAGGCTCACACCTGGGTGGTCACTGGGTTCACAGTGACCTGACCCAACTGAAGCATCTAATGTGCAAAGAGAAAGAGACAACTGGCCAACCCAATGACTGACCCTTAGGAGACCCCCCCTGCTCCTACCCCCAGGGCCGCCTCTCTGAGCAGGGTCAGTTCTCCCTGCAGCCCTGCCAGGACAATCTCTGGCCTCCACCCTCCTAGAGCTGAGGACTGAAGACCTTAGCCTGGAGGGGAATTGGCCTGGGAAGACCAAAGGGAAGTGGTAGGGACTCAGGGTCGGAGGGAGCCCCAGGTACTGCAGAAAGTGAGCTGTTGATTAAGTGACTCCTTCCCATGCCTGGGAGAGGGAGATGGGGAGCTGCAGAGGTCTAGGGAGCGGCAGCTCTTAAGGGAGACGAGACTCCATTCTGACTCTCCCAGGGAGAGCTGTGGCATTGTTGGGGGTGGGGGGAGAGAGTCCCCTGCTCCTGGAACTCTTCCTTCTTACATCCCTGGCTTCTTCACAGGTCATGCTGAGGATTTGCCTGTCTTTTGGGGCTCCCTAGTGGAACCACTCAGTGGGAGGTAAGCCAGTTAAGGAACCCATGTGACCAGGGCCCCTCTGAAAAGCTTAGGGAATCCCTGGGAGAAAAAGACCAGGAAAGGGTACAGTAACCCCAGCACCAGTGGGTGGGACATGAGTCAAGACCAAGGAAATCTCCTGAAGGGCCAGGTGGTGGGTCAGATGGTTGTGATAAACCACAGCAATGACAGCCCCTTGACAAAGCCCAGCCCAGGGCTTGGCTGTGAGAAGCATCTGAACTGTAACCACAGCCACATCAAAGGTTCTCTGAGTGTGGTCCCCACTAGCAGTATCAGCATCACCTGGGAAGTTACTTTGCTTTTTCGACATGCAAATTCTCAGGCCTCTTTCCTCCCCAGACCTATGAATCAGAAACTTGGATGCTGGCCAAGCAATTCACAAGCACTCTAGGTGATAGTGATGCAGGCTCAAGTTTGAGAACCACTGGTATCATCTGACAGGTTCTGGACCTGGGCTGCCCAGAAAATTTCCTTCATTCACAAATTCATTCACATTCATCAAATATTGATTAGCACTGTCTATGTGCTAGACCTCTTGTCAAGCCTCACATGGAGCCCAAAGTGGAGTAAATGATAGTTCCCACCCACCAGACAGTTCAACCCGTAAGTGCAAGGCAGGGCAAAGAGCCAATTTTTCTGGCTAGGGGATCAGAAAGGGCTTCCCAGAGGAAGTGGCCTTTGAGCTGGGCCTTGAAGGGTGAGTTAGAATCAACAAGCAGAAAAGGAAGTCACTGGAAACAACCTTCTGAAACAAAAATCTAACTTTTAAAAGCATCTTATTGCTTTGGGGATAAATTTTAGTGCCTGAGCACAAGCTTCTCCATGATCTAGCCCTCTCTCCTTCATCAATCCCACCACCTGCCACTCCACACCTCCATTCATGTATTTGAGTAAAACTGAGCTTCTCATAGACATGTACTCACACAGAATGCTAGTTTTTACTGCCAGGCCTTTGCTCATGCTGTCCCTTCTGCCTAGAATGCCCTCTCTGAGTCTCTGAGATCAATACTTACCCATCCTCAGGACTCATTTTAGGTGTTTTCTCCTCCAAGAAGCCCTTCTGACTCCTGGCTGGTTAAGTGTCATCCTCTAAGTCCCCCAAGGCCTGGACCACAGGTACCTCAGTACCCTTACTTAAAAATAAATACGTCAGTACCCTTAAAAATCTGCTTTATGTTAATTCTCCTGTTAGAATGTGAAATTCTTGTGAGCAGACATCTTCTTCAGCTCTGTGACCCTAGGGCCTAGCATAGTGCCCAGCATGCAGTGGGCTTTCAAGAAGTATTTATTTAGTGAAGGAAAGAAAGAAGGGAGGTAGAATATTAAACAGGAGGTCCAGGAAAAAAACAGTGAAGGCAAAGGCATAAAATGTTCTCCTCTACACAAAACCTGGAACAGAGGGGACAGTGCTTAGCAGCTAGGAGCCTCTTGCCACCTGCTTGCTGGATTGCCAAATCTGGCACAAGTGCTTTGAATCCATTAGTCATCTGCTCAGCGTTGCTGTTAAAACATTCCAGTATATCAGGCCTAGTGCAAATCCTTTTGAGTCTCTTGAGCACTGGAAGTTGGTTTCTGAGTTGGGGTACAGGTTTATTAATTCTCAAGAATCCTAAGGGCACATGAAAAGATGCCCAACATCATTAGTCATTAGGGAAATGTAGATTTGATCTACAACTAGATACTATTAACATCTATTACGATGGCAAAAAAATTTTAACTGAAAATTCCAAGTGCTGATGAGGCTGTAGAGCAACTGAAGCTCTCATATTCTGCTGGTGGGAATGCAAAACACTACAACCACTCTGGAAAACAGTTTGATAGCTTCTCATAAAGTTAAACATATACTTAACCACTTAACCCAGCAATCCCACTGCTAGGTATTTTACCTAAGAAATATGAAGACTTAAGTTCACAAACCAACCAGTACATGAATGCTTACAGAAGCTATTCAAAATTGTCCAAAATTGAAAACAACCCAAATGTCTATCAATAGACAAACAAATAAACGATGGTATATCCATGCAATAGAATACCACTCAGCAATTAAATGGAAGTAACTATTGATATATGCAACAATCTGGATAAATCTAGATGCATCATACTAAGAGAAAGAACCCAATTCCAAAAGGTTACACACTGTATGACTCCATTTATATGATGTTCTGACAAAGGCAAAACTTTAAGGATAGAGAACAGGTTGCCAGTGGTTGGGGGTGGAAGAAGGACTTGACTACAGAAGGGGCAACTTGAGGGAAGTTTTTGGAGTGATGAAACTGTTCTCTATTCTGATCTATCATTGAATCTATGCATATGTTAAAAATCATAAACTTATACACCAAGAACAGTGAATTATATTATATGTAAATTTTTAAAGTTTTTAATCTCAGTTTAAAGAAAAAAGAAATCCAGGGGACAAGGCAGTCCTTAGGCCCAGAAGGCGTGCCCCCTCCCACTTTCTCATCAACGGTGAACAGAATCTGTTTCACTTCAACTCTTTAAGCAGAATCAGTCAGCCCATACAACCCTCCTGGGTGGCTCACAAAAGCAAGCTACAATCCTCCCATCTAGTTTGACATCTTCATAATGACAGTTGACTTTGATTTGTTCACCAAGGTACCCCCAAGGGCCTAGAACAGTGCTTACATATAACAATTAGTAAAGAAATATTTGTTGAGTAAATATTTATCTCTTTATCTCACTGGCTCCAAATTTCTAAGTCCACTCTCTTAACTTAAATACTCACCTTAGCTCATCCTTCTCCAATGATGTCACTTGCTCTAATTTCTCTCCTAGAATTTTGGCACTCAGCCAGAGCCAGCAAAAGTAGCCCTGGCTTCATCAAAAGATGGTGCCCAGCATGTGCCTGGCACCCTCCTCAAGCAGGAAGGAAATGCCAGTGGACCACATGGGCTGAGAAGCCACCTTGGGCTCCCCAACTGCTGCCCCCATGCCTCAGTGGCAACATGTGTATTTGTGTGTGCCGGGGGCACTTTGGTTTAGTCTCACGCACTCAAAGTGTTTGTGTGTTCCTTTTGTTTCACTTGTCACCCCATGGTTGTAGATGACAGGTAGTGGGATGGTCAGTCATTTGGGGTTGTAATAAAGCCCCAAGGGTTGGAATCCCCTGGGTTTCTGCCTATTTCCCTCTAAGCTGGTTGAAACTGAGGGCTATGTCCGAACAGTGGTTATTTCCTCTGTCCTTAAAACCTGGCCAGGGGCCCTCCTCCTCAGGATATCTTCACACACATCACAGACGTGGCCTCTGTGTAAGATTCATGACCTTTGTTACCACAACCTTAGGTACAAATAATATCCAGGTAGGTAGATAACAAATAAACAGTACAGGCACAGAACAGTTTTCTCCAGCCTCTCCAGAAATCTGATTCCTATACCCTGCACTAACCCTATCTCCACCCAAAAAGAAGGGTCTTTCTCTTGGTTCCCAGGCATGGAGAGTGCAAAGCATGTGCATCCAACAGTGGCCAGAAAGCTGCCCTGCGCTGGTACTCAAGAACTATCAACTTGGTCAACTTTTACTCTGTGTCAATCAAGGTCAGAGCCATAAACAGGTGGCACAAGAGCTATGCTTGCCCACAGATGTGTTAGTTTCAGTCCACACAGTGCACTCAAGTTTTTCAATCAGTTGCCAACATTTTTAAATTCGGAGATTTCTCAAGATCAGATCTGGCACTACCAGGCCACATCTCCCAGGGTCCTCCTTCAGTGAGAGACTGGCTAGCAGATACTCTTTAGATAGGGCAGGTACCTCTAGAGATCGTTTCCTCTCTCTCCCTCTCTCTCACTTCTTTCCTCCCTTTTCCTGCCTTGCTTCTCAGGCCTTTGTGTGTACTAGCTGGTAGTAGGTGCTTAGTAGCCCTGAGAATGAAAAGATATACCTAGACCCAGCCATCAGGGAGTTTACTATCAGGCATATGAAGTAGAGCTTTATAAAGTGGGGAGGGTTTAGGGGTAGGGGAGGTATTCCATGCAGAGGGAACAGCATAAACAGCAAACAGAATGCCAGAGGACTACAGGGGTAAGAGTCGTGACCAAGGAGTATCTTCCAAGGGAGCAGGTCCATTATCAGGAATCCAGTCCATCCAGCCCACCCAACAGACGTGGGGCTGAATGGCTTAATAATTCACAACAGTGAGAATTTGATCAGCAGGAAGTGGATGGGAAGGATCTGGGCTTTGGAATCACAAAGATCCGTGTTCAAGTCCTTGAGCCTCCACAAGTCGCTCTGGTTTCCGAGACTCTTTAGAACTGGAATATTAATAACGGCTTTACAGCACCACGGTGAGGGTTAAAGGAGAGCGTGTACGGAAAGTGCCCGCACGACGCTCGGCACACAGTAGGGGCTCCGCAGTCCATAGTACCCGACCCGCCCACGCCGAGCGCGTAGTAGGCGTGAAGTGACCAACGGGCAGACCAGCCCGGGAACCACAGAAAGGGGCCCGGCGTCCGTGCTCCGACGGGTGGGGTGGGTGGGGCCGCCTGGGTGGGGCCGCCCGGGGTCTCGGCCTCACGTGACCCCTTGGCCGTGTCTCAGCGACGCGCATGCGCAGACTGCGGCCAGCCTTTGGAGCGCGCGCCCCACGGGCGACTCGGGGGCACAGCTGCGCGTGCGCTGAAGGACTGGCCGGCGCGCAGCTCAAGTTGAGATGCGGGCGTGAGGCCGAACGAGTCCGTCAGCCAGGCTTTGTGAGAGGTTGGCGCCCGCCCTTTTCAGAGAGCGGTTCTTAGTGCTTGGCCGAGGTCACGTTGATGAGGCGCGAGGAACCCTTAATCCGTGTGTGAGAAAGAGCCCGGGCGAGCCTGGGAGGGGGCTTGGGTCTGAGGTAACGGCCCGGAGCGGTCTGGTGCTCTAGTGAGGTTGGCGCCTTTCTCTGAGGGAGATTTCTGGGCCTGGCCCCACCACTCCGCAGCCGCCCCCTGGGGCAGTCTTCGCAGCCCGGGGTCCCTTTGGCCGCCCAGCACGCGTGAGGCACAGGCTGTGCCCTCCGCAGGGCCTCGTGGTCGGGCGGCCGCCTGGTGCTCAGGTCGCCGGCGGCGAGGGGGCGAGGGGGCGAGGGGGCGAGGGAGAGCCGAGCGGGCAGGGAGGGAGTTGGCGACGGCGGGCCTCGGCGAGTGCCGAGCTGCGTGCAGATCCCCTTCCTCAGGCGAATGAGCAGCGAAGAGGCGAGGATCCTCGTCCAGGTTCGCTAGGGACTGCACTTGCCCCTGCACCACACCCAGCACGGAATGCTGCCTCTGGCAGAGATCCAGTCTTCTGAGGTCCCCAGCTCCCTTAACCGCACCCTCTTTAAAAAAAGGAAAAATCTTTTCCCGATAACAGTGTTCATTCTGGTCTATAACCACCCTCTAGCCTAAGCTTAGCAGTTGCCGTGAAAACAAGACCTCTTCGTTAAAACATATCTTGTCGCATCATGTCTTAATGATTTGAATGAGTTTCTGGCTGTCAGATGCTTGATTGAACCTAGGAAGTAGATATTTGAATCATGGCATTCAGTGAGGTCTCAGGTCCTTGAATCTTGGCATCTGGGAAAGCAGACAGAAAGATTCAAGCAGGTATGCTTTGCTGTAATGTACATCCTTGACTTTTCTGAACTTTGGTTCCTTCATCTGCATATCTGCACGTAGTAGACCTAGAACAGTATCCAACAGGCTACCTAGAATCTCTTCGGATAGTTCACGGGCTCCTTAAAATTGAGCATGTCCAGATATGGACTCAATATCTTCCCCTCAAAAACAACTTTCCAAGGCTCCTTTTTTAGGGGGGGATGTGGCACTTTTATTTCTTCAATCATTTGTTCAAGCAATTCACCATCATCCTTGTCTGTCCTCCCTCACCCCATCAAGTCACCAAATCATGACTAGACATCTTCCTAGGCATTTTCCACACCAGTCCACTTCTCTTCATCTCCGTTTTCATCACTGTAAACCAGGCTATTAGCCCCTGCCTAGGACCACAGGAGTCTCCTAGCTGATCCTTTATCATCTGTTCTTGTTCTGGATTATTACCCACATTGCAACCAGAGGGATTGTTTTAGTTTGTTTGGTTTGTTTGTTTGCTTAAACTCACAGCCATGGTCATGTCATCTCTTTATTATGCCCTTCAGTGCCTTCCTGTTGCTCTTTGGATAGACTCCACAATCCATACCCTGGCCTATAAGGAAGGCCCTCATCCCTTCTCTATACTTTCTTGCTGAATGGTCTCATCCATTCCAGTAGCTTCAAGTACCATCTAAACACTGATGACCCAAATTTATATTTCTATTTTTATTTCCATTCCTTGCATACTAGGAGACTGCCCCCTTGACATATTCACTGGGATGTCTAACAGGCCTCTCACACTTAACCAAAATGGGACAGAAAGAGAAAGGCCAATAAATCTCTTTCACCAGACTCTTTCCCCATCTCATTAAAGGGTCTGTACCATTATCTACCTAACAGCAAAGGCCAAAATCAAGAGCCATCCTCGATTCCCACATTTAGTCCATCAGTCTTAAATATACCCCAGTTCTAACTATTCACTAACTACTAAGACCCCCAGAGTCCAAATCAGAAGCATTTCTCCTGGACTATTTCAGATCTTCCTAACTGGTCTCCCTGCTTCTACTCTTGTACTATTACAGTTCATCTTCCTCTTGGCAGCCAGAGTGCTATTTCTAAAGCATAAATCATATAATTTCCTTTTTATAAAACCCTTAGTGTAAAATCTGAACCCTTTACAGTGGCCTGTAGGCCTCACATGGCCTGGCTCCTGCCTGTCCCTCTGACTTCATCTCCCTGCACTCTGTCTCCATTCTCTGTGCTCTATCACACTGACTTTTCTATCTGTTAAACTACCCATCACAGGGTATCTGTGCTTGCTGTTTTTTCCTGCTTGGAATGCTTTTCCCTTTGACGTTGCTATTTCACTTTCCGTTAAGACCTTAACTCAGTTGTGATCTCTTCTAAAAGGCCTTCACTGGTCACACTAGCTAAAGCAGACTCCCAGTCACTCTACTACAAAACCCTGTTTATTTTCTTCATAGTACTTATAGTACTTAACATTACATTTACTTGTTTATATGTCTATTGTTGCTCTCCACACCTCCTGAAATGTAAGCTCTTAAAGACAAGAAATCAAGTCTTTCTTGTTACCCATTCTGTCAGTGCTCAGAACAATGCCTGATACATGGTAAGCTCTCAAATGTGTGTTGATGTACTACTTATCTCTGTATTCTTATCTCAATAGCACTGTCCTTCTTGCTGACTGTGTTCCAGAAGTACTGTAATTCTCTTTTTTGAAAGTACGTTGCTCTCTCATGAGGACTCTTGTATCTGCTGTTTCCTGTACCCACATCAGACCCCACACCCGCTCTCCATTTGTGTCTCCCCAACTCATTCTTCAGATATGAGTCACTTACTTAGAGTGGTCTTCCCTGACTTCCATTGTAGGTTAGGATTCTCTGTCATGTTTCCATATTACCCTATCCTTTTTTGTAGCAGTCATCACACTTAAAATTATTTGTAAGCTCTTTGCAGGCAGGGACTAAATTCTTATTCTTCCCCCACTTTATTTCCAGCACTTAAGTTTCTGGAACATAGAGGCATGCAGTTATTTGTGAACTAAGTGAATGAATATTGAGTGAACACAAGATTGAGAAGATCGGGGGAGGGTATAGCTCAGTGATAGAGTGCATGCTTAGCATGCACAAGGTCCTGGGTTCGGTCTCCATCACCCCCATTAAAATAAGCAAATAAACCTAATTACCTCACCGCCAAAAAAAAAAAAAAAAAATAGATTGAGAGGATCAAATCAGGTCCAAACTAGGAGAGCAGTTAGCATGGAGTGTAAGTTAGCTGATCTGCCCTGCCTTCTTCAATAGATGTCTTTGGATCTTGTGAGATGGGGCTAGAAAAGCATTGTATAAACTAAAAGCACTTTATAAGATTTTTTTTTATCGGATCAGATGTTTGTGGTCTTTCAAAGTACAAAGCTTTATGTTTCTTAGCAATAATGCCTGATTCTGTTATTTTAGAGCTATACTTATGTGGTAAAATATGAAAAATTGAGGCTAATATTGAGTCTAGGTTAATTCATAAGATAACTGTATACTTGACACTCTTCTTTCAGCTGGACTATCTTGCTTTAGCAATACATCTGAGTTTTAATTTTGCCCTTGATGTCTAATCTTGGTCAGATTAGATGATCTCCTCAGATAAGGTTCATCTTTTTGTAAACCTAGTAAATACAATTCTTATCTCCTCAATATCTCACCAGAATTAGATTAAAGTCAGTAAAATATAAAATTTCCTATATGAAATTTGCTTTTTATATAAAAAGTAATTTAGTTTTCTTAGTAACTTAATTTCTTCAGAATCTGCCATTATTTCATGCCAAGAACAAAGCTGTATATTTTAGAAGCTTTCTTTTCACATTTTCCTGTATCTGTCTTCTGTCACTAAGACCCTTGAGATTTGTACATCAAGGACTCAGAGTTTATAGCTCAAAATTGTAAAAGATGTTTCTTTTTCTCTAGCTAAGGATATTCTCTTCACTATTTGCCCTTCTGAAACTACTGATGCTTTTTTTTTTAATCTTCTTCCTTACATGTACTGCTTCAGAGTAAATCATCCAATGGTGTAGCCAATAAAATGTCCATCATTGCCAGCAATTTTATATCCAAATGCTTTTAGGGTTCTTGGGATTAGTAGGGTTTTTAGAGTGCTTCAGTAAATTCAGTGTGATGTGAGTGCTAATAGGTTGATCTTCATGTAACAAGATGCACCTAATGGGCAGGGTGGTGAGATGAAATATACCATTCTATTGCATTTCCAGAATAAGGAGCACAGTCCTGGACCTATTGACCGAAGGTAATTTTTCCATTAGATTTTAGGATGGTTAACATGGAAATGGAAGAGCCACTTAGGTGCAAAGAGTAACTTAAAAGATCGACTTAGACTCCTATCTGGCCTATTGAGTTGTTCAGTAAGGCCTTTTGATATAATTTCAAGGCATCTTCTTACCTCTCTGTTAGAAGATTTAGTTACTCCTCCCCTCACAAACAAAGCAAAACAAAATCTGACTGTTCCAGTGGCAAATATATTCCTGGACAAAAGCCAGTGGTGTTTTAAAGATTGTGCCTTACCAGAAAGAATAAGTAGAAACCTAATGAGAAAGAGAATGACATCAGTAAGCGTGGCAGTAACTTTGGTAGTCTTAGATCAGCTTCCTCCTGTCCTATATCTTAATACTTGCTTTTAAAAAGGCTATTTTTGGGTAACCTATGTGAGAGCACTACAATAAGCACTTATATATGCGTTACTTCATTAATCATCCTGATCACCCTGCAAGATCAGGAAACTGAGAAATAATTCCTTTTGAAAGTAAGGCTTGAAGACAAACAAATGTAAATGTAGCCCTTCACACCCCTAGATGTAATCCTAAGAAGCTTTAATCAAAAAAATTTCCATTTTTGTTTGATTCCTTTGTACCCAGATTGAGCTTGCCTTAAGTCATCCAGAGTTATGAGAGTGACCAGGGTTATAGTTTAGTAAAATGACTGACTGGGTGATGTGTTGTGGTAGAAAATGTGTGGGCCAAAGGAATCAACAATCTTGGGGGGCTAATCCTGGTTCCATACTGAGTTATGTGACCTTGTGGAAATTATTTCCTTCTTTGATGAATTCACTTCCCTTTTACCCCATCTAAAATGAAGGGCACTTCTAGCTATAGGCAACCATAAATCTCAAGTTATAAATATAGACTTTCAGAGAGTCTGGATATGCTTCAGCAAAGGCAGGCTAGCCAAAGACTGAAACTAGCCAAAGACTTTTGAAGGTAGAAGGAGAAATTGGACATCTGTCCTCAATCTCAGTTCTAAAACTTAGGGGCTAAATTCATAGCATCAGTGGGATTTTCCCTATTTTGTTGCCCACACTCTTTAGTGGTTACAGAGCCTATCATGTTAGATCTGCTCAGTAAACATAATTTGAATAAATGCTTATGAAAGCTCTTTTATTCTTTAGTGCTGTGGAGGATTTTTCCATCAAATATTACCAGATATATTTAGTGACGTACTTCCTATGATCATCTTCAACTTCAGTAGTCAGTATCATTATCCTCATACCGGATTCAGCCCTGCTTCAGGTTCTATGCACTGACTCAGATGTTTCTTTACGTGAAACTAATTACTAAAACCTTGAAAAATCTTTCTTACAGCAGTGCCAGTGTGTCATTTAAATCTATTATTGGGGATTTTCAAGGAGAGATTCTTAATTAGGATTTGTCAGATCTTGCACTGACATTAAAGCTAATCAGTTTTGCTGATTATCTTGAATTTGCTAGTAAAGCATTAAGAGAGAAACTCTTCAAATCTATCAAAACAGCTAATGTTTATAGAATAGTCCAGAGTTTATGAAGTGCCATTTAGAGTATTATCTCATTTAATCCCCACAGTAATCCAGGGGTAGATGGAATCCCCATTTGTAGATGTAGAAATCTGAGAAATGAAGAGGCTAAGTGACTTGGTCAGGGTATAATGACTGGTAAGAGGCAGGGCTAGGGCTCAGGCCTTGGTCCTCCATTTCCAAATCCTATGTCTTTCCCACTATCCCATATTGCCTATAACTTCCCTTGTTTTAAAGGCATCATGTTTTCTGATCACCTAGAATTGGTTGAGAGTCTGACCCTTCATCTGCAAGATCCCATCAATTTAATAATAGTTCTTGAGACATAGTGTCACCATGACTGCAGTACTCATGTTGGAAAACAACCTTATGAAATCTTTGAACCACTACTACTATGTGGTTGTTTGGGATTATACAGTCTAATCTTTATTTTCAAATAAGGCAATTAGTGTGTGGTGTTTGTTTCTGAAGCGGACAGCCAGCAATTAACAGGAACAGGCCCCAGCTAGAAGAGAGTTGTTTTTACTTCTTTCAGACAGCCAGCTGTGGCACAGCACATGAAGTTTCCTCTCTGGATTGTCATTTCCAGCAAATGTTCTTCATTTCCTTTGCTCTGATGTCCTCAGTCCTTAGTCTGTGGAAAGAAGTGACTGCATTTTAGAAGAACCTTCTGAATTATTAAGGGCTAATTATTTGTGGCAGCGACCTAAGTCTCACCAGGTGGGCTCCCTGCCTACTTAGCACAGCCACCAAAAACACCATCAAATCTAGCCTGGGTTCCTGCCATGCCTTGGACATGGGGAATCTGCAAGTTTTTCTCAGGATATGAACAGTATTTCCCCTCTGGTAACTCTGCAGTTGGCACCAACTATTTCTTTTCACTTTTGACTGTAATTCCAGTCTAAATAGTCTCGGGCTCTGGCTCCAGCCTCCTGTCACTCTAATCCCAGGCAGCCAGGATCAGACACTGGGATATCTCTTTACTGGCAGCCCCAGACTTGAACTTTAGAAATTGTGGGAAATTCCATTCTTTGGGCACATAGATCTTCTGACTTTACCATTCTAGAGTTTTCCCTGCTGAGTAGACGTGGTATCAGGGTAATGGAGAAGAAAGAATAATGAAAATAGTCCTTTATGTATGTATAATATTTTAGTACTTATAAAATAATTTTATGTTCGTTATCTCATTTTTTTCTTCCTAATAATCCCAGAAAGCAGAGTGTAAAAGTGATTAAGAGCATCAAGTCTGAATTTATACTGCCTCAGTTTGAATCCTAGTTCCAACATTCATAGCCATTGAAAGCTTTCTTCATCTCTCAGTGCCTCAATTTCCTCATCTATCAAATTTAGACTACTTATTTCATAGGCTTGTTGTGAGGATTAAGTGAAATTATATATAAAGTCTTAGAAGAGGGTATGACAAAAAGTTGTTGTTGTTATTTTATAAATAAGAAAACCAAAGCCCAGAGAAACTATATATAGACAATTGAGCTGAGATTAAAACCTAATTTATTCTTACTTTGTGCTTGTTCTATCTATCCCATACCAGCTGCCTCTAAATCTATACCTCTCACTGTATATAGGTTGATTTGATCCTAGGAACTCTGGACCTCTTACTCTCATTATTTATTATTTAAACTTCCAGAAAGTGCAGGATTTATTATCTCTACTTTACAAATAAAAAGAGGCACAGAAAAGTCTGGTGACTTAGAAAATCACAGTGTGCTTGAGTCTTACTTCTGAGTGCATACCAAATGCCCTCTTGGAGTAGAATAGACATGCCATACTTCTCTTTCCATTTCTCCCTTCTCCTGAGTTTCCCACAGAGAGGACCTTAAATGAGCAGAGATTCTGGAATAAGAAAATTAAAACTAATTACTGCTAGGAGGATGGTAGGCACTCTTGTGGCATAGGGCACTCTCATAAGTGGTGAAGAGGAAGAATAGTTGAGAGGTAGGGAAGATAAGGTATTCCTTGGCAACACTGGAAAACGTTAGTATACATCCTGATTTACTGCATTGGTTGTGGCAGGGACGTGTGCTAAACTTCATCTAAAATTAATAGCAGAGGTCTTCCTGATTGTGCTTCTTATTGGTGCATCCTTTGAATTGTTTCATTATTTGACTTTAGTCCTCTTTACATTGGCCTAGGTTCCAGGGAAAATGGGGACAAGGGAAAAAAATAGATTCAAGAGATATTTTGGAGGTAGATTTAGTCCTAACAAAAACCCTGTGAGTCGTCAGATGTTAGTATCATTAATTTCATGGAAGAGAAGTAAATTGCACAAGGTTATAAGATAAACAAAACTTCAACTCAGATCTTTTGATTTCAAGTATAGAGGTTGTCCCCAAACACCATATATCCTGTCCACGCAGGTAAGAAAATGGTCCAGGTAATTAACGTCAGAACTGAGCCTGGGACATGGGCAGTGGTACTGAGAACTAGACATTTTACTCATGAAGAAGTACTACAGATTGGGCAGGCTCTCTTTCCTGTACATAAGGAACCATCTTTAGCTGTTAAATAATTCTCTAATGTCTCTACTTTATTTAGGCTATCGTTTGGAAGCAATGGGTTTAAAACCTTTCACCTACCCATTTCCAGAGACAAGGTTTCTTCATGCGGGATCCAATGTATATAAATTCAAAATCAGATATGGCAACAACATCAGGTAATTTTAAAGTTAGGAGAGTAGCCTTTGCAAACACAGGTTAGTACATTCCTACAGGTCATTCCTTCTCTGCCTTCACCTAATCTGGGAGACTGACTGAAGCAGCACCTTGTAGGACTCTTTCCCAAGTATTTTATATTCTGTATATGTATTATTCGTGTAAGTTTTTTAATTAGCGATGGCATACCTTTGGGGCAGTGGTTCTCAAATTTTTTTAATCTCAGGACCCCTGTGCACTCTTAAAATTGAGAATTCCAAAGAGTTTTTGATTAAGTGGGTTATACTTGTCAGTATTTATCAGATAGATAAAATAATAAACTTATTAATTTTAAAATAATGTATCATTAAATGTTAATGAATAACATTTTATTAAAAATAACTTTTTTTTAAGAATTAATTAGAAGATTGGTATTGTTTAAACCCCTGGGACTTACCCCAGGAATGCAAGGATAGTTCAACATATAAAAATCAATTAATATAATACATTACATCAATAGAAAGAAGGGGGAAAAAACACATGATCATCTCAGTTGATGCAAAAAAGGCACTTGATCAAATCCAACACCCTTTTATGATAAAAACACTCAATAAACTAGGAGTAGAAGGGAACTTCCCTCAGCATAAAGGCCATATATAAAAAACCCACAGCTAACATCATACTCAGTTGTGAAAAACTTAAAGCTTTTTCATTAAGATCAGGAGCAAGACAAGGGTGCTCACTTTTATCATTTCTATTCAACATAGTACCAGAGTTCTAGCCAGAGAAATTAGTCAAGAAAAAGAAATAAAATGCATACAAATTAGAAAAGAAGAAGTGAAACTATCTCTCTTTGCAGACCACATGATTTTATATACAGAAAACCCTAAAGAATCCACACAAACTAACAAAAACTATTAGAGATGATCAGTGAATTCAGCAAAGTTTCAGGATACTAACTCAGTTTTAGTGTATACAACATTGATTTGTATACAGTAGCAACAAACAATCTGAAAATTAGGAAAACAATTTCATTTGTAATAGCATCAAAAAGAAAAAATACTTAGCAATAAATTTAACCAGTGAGATGCAAGATTTGCATACTGAAAACTACAAAGTACTGCTGAAAGAAATTAAAGGAGACCTAAATAGACATCTTGTGTTCATAGATTGGAAGACTTAATATTATTAAGATGAAAACAGTACTCAGAGCAATCAGCAGATTCAAAGCAATCCATGTCAAAAATCCTAATGGCTTTTTTTTTTTTGCAAAAATGTACAAGCCAATCCTAAAATTTATATGGAATTTCAAGGAACCCCAAATTGCCAAAATAATCTTGAAAAAGAACAAAGTTGGAATACTCATACTTCCCAATTTAAAAACTTATAACAAAGCCTCAAGTAAGCAAAAAATATGGTGCTGGCCATTTCCTCAAATAAAGCAAGACTTTTGATCTTGCCATTTGTGACAACATGGAGAGCATTATGCTAAGTGAAGCAGGACAGAAAAAGACAAATACTGCGTTATCTCACTTATAGGTGGAATCTAAAGAAAAAACTCCCCCCCAAAAAAACTGAAATTATAGATACAAAGAACAGATTGGTGGTTGCCAGAGGTGGGGTGTAGGGGTGAGCAAAATGGGTGAAGAAGGGGTCAAAAGGTACAAGCTTCTAGTTATAAAATCAGTAAGTCCTGGGGGTGTAATGTACAGCATGGTGACTATAGTTAATAATACCATATTGCATATTTGAAAGTTGCTAAGAGAATAGATCTTAAAACTTCTTATCACAAGAAAAAAATTTTTTGTAACTGTGCAGTGACGGATGTTAAATAGAGTTATTGTGATCAGTCATTTTGCAGTGTATTCAAATATTGAATTGTTATGTTATACACCTGAAGTTAATATGTTATATGTCAGTTATGCCTCAATTAATAAAAAGGTTAAGACAAATGCACACACACACGCACAAATTATGGTACTGGTATAAGGACAGACGTATAGACCAATAGTATAGAATTGAGAGCCCAGAAGTAAATATCTATAGTCAAGTGATTTTTGACTAGAATGCTAAGACCATTCAATGAGGAAAGAACAGTCTCTAACAAATGATTTTGAGAAAACTGAATATCCACATTCAGAAGAATAAAGTTAGACCCTTACCTTACACAATATACAACAGTTAACCAAAAAGGAATCAAAGACCTAAATTTAAGAGAGTAAGTCATAAAAAAAACTTAGAAAAAACATAGGGGCAAATCTTGATTTTGGATTTAGCAGTGGTGTCTTAAAATACCAAACACACAGGCAACAAAAGATATTAGATAAATTGGACTTATTTAATTTTTTTGATTGGGCATTTAAGAACACTACCAACAGAATGAAAAGGCAAATCACAGATGGGAGAAAATATTTGCAAATCATATATCTGATAAGAGCTTAATATCCAGAATATATAAAGAACTACAATTTACCAACAAAAAGATAAGCAATCCAATTAAAAATGGACAAAGGACTTGAACAGACATTTCTCTAAAGATATACAAATGGCCAGTAAGCACAAGTATCATTAGTCACTAGGAAAATACGAATCAAAACCACAATGATATGCCACTTTACACCTACTAGGATGGCTATAATTTAGAAAACAAAAAATACCAGTTGTTGGCAAGGGTGTGGAAATATTGGAACCCTCATACATGGCTAGTGGGAATGTAAAATGGGGCAGCCTTTACGGAAAACAGTTTGGCAGTTCCTCAAAAAGTTAAACATAGAATTAACATGTGACCCAGCAATTTCATTCCCAGGTGTATGCTAGTTGCAAAAATACAAATATTGTATGATTCCGCTTATATGAAGTATTAAAATAGGAAAAGTGATAGAGACAGAAAGTAGACTAGAGGTCACTAAGGGCTAGGTGGAGGGGAGAATGAGGAGTTATTGCTTAGTAAGTACTATTGCTTAATAGTACAGTTCTATTTGTGGAGATGAGCTTTGTAATTTTTTGGCGGGGGGGATAATTGGTGGAGATACTAGGGATTGAACCCAGGACCTTGTGCATGCTAGGCATGCACTCTACCACTGATCTATACCCTCCCCCACAATAAGCTTTGGAAATAGGTAGTGGTGATGGTTGTACACCATGGTTGTGAATGTAATTAATACCACTGAATTGTATACTTAAAAATGGTTAAAATGGAAAATTTTAGGTTATATATATTTTCCCCCAATTTAAAATGTATTAATTAACTTTAAAATAGTAATATATCTATTAGGTATTAACACATTTTTATTAAAAATGATTATATTTTCCAGGGGAGGGTGTAGCTCAGTGGTAGAGTGCATGCCTAGCATGCACAGTGTCCTGGGTTCAATCCCTAGTACCTCCATTAAAAAATTAATAAACCTAATTTCCTCTCTCCCCCAGAAAAACAAACAAACAAAAATAACTATATTTTCCAAAACAAAAAATTAATGAGAAGATTAGCATTGTTTTAAATTTCTGAAAATCTCATTAATGTCTGCCTTAATAGAAAACTGCTAGATTATCATATTTGCTTCTACCTTTAATCTGTTATGAATTTTTTTTTTTTTTTGGTTGAACTGTATGAAAAAAATCTGGCCTTACACAGATTTGTAGTTGGGAAAGTTAGGAATATATTAATAGCCTTCTCAGATCATTGTGGATATTATTCTTCGACCCTACATCAAAACTTGACAAGTCGTAGTTTTGTTTTTTTAAACTTGGCAGGTTTTTAAAGGTTAGTTACAATGTGGAATCTGAAGTTTAATCACTGAACTTTCTGAACTCTGCTACATTAAAATCCATTGGTCTACCTTGTTCTTTGAATGAATCTTTTACCTAGAATTGTTCTGTAATGTGGTATGTTTCATTGGCCATTTGGTAAATATTGGTTCACTGACTCATGCAGATCATTCAGATGTCAACACATTTCATCATACAATAACAAAAAAATCGTATTTGCTAATATCACTACCATTCTTATCAGAAAAATATTTTTAAGTATTTGGAAGCTGTCAACCTCACAGTCATGGATAGAATTTTTCTAAAATTCAAAATTTTGCTTGAAATCCCAAAATTTATCCTTGACAACAAATACTGTCAGTTGTTTTCCTTGCATTGATAAGCTGATTGTTCATTTTTGAGAAAATGTCTGTCACATTCCCAAGTCTGAATAACAACTATAGTTTGTTTGTCTTCTGATCATTCAAGTAAAATGTCATTCCATGAAGAAAGCAGGTAGTTCAATTTGCAACTTGAATAGTCGCACTAATGCTTTTCCTCAAGACAACCATCATGTTTTGGTATGCAGCTGAAGTGCTCTATGCATACGTCCTGTTTTATTATACATAATGTATGTAAAAGACCTGTTTTCAAGGTTGAGATTTATAGGATTTTTGATTTTTTTTTTTACTACTTCTAAAATATTAAATGAAATGATTTTTTCCCCCTGTGTAACAGAAAAGATAACTATAACTGCTAGTACAGTTTACTGCATCTGGCTAGATTTATGCTAAGGCACCAGCAATTTTGCTCACCATTGATTTTACACTACTGATTACAAATGTTAATATAGTGAAAAAGGCAAATAACATCTTAGTATTATTATGAAACTAATTTTGCATTTGGAGACTCCTTGAAAGTGTCTTGAGGACCCCTAGGGGTTCACAGACTACACTTGTACAACAGGTCTAACAAATAATTAACTTTCACAGTGGGAATTTCAGGTCTTGGCACGCTCGTTAATGGAGAAGATATTTTCCAACAGCCTTGTATCTGTTCTCAGACCACAGCACCTAGATGATCTCTTCTTCCCTTGAGCACTGGGTCAGCACACACAATTGTTACTTAGTTATGTTCCCTTAGCTCAGGGGAAGTGTCATTTTTGCTCTACTAGATAGAGTCTATTGTCTACAGAGCTTTCCTTCTTGGCTTTCTTATCTCTCTTGTCTGTTTACTTCTAGAGGGGAAGATGTAGAAAATAAGGATGTCATCGTCCAGGAGCTGGAGGTAGGGAAAGAAGCAGACAACTTCTGGGAATATTATTCTTTAAGCTGAGGATGCATCCTTACTCAGATTTTAATTATTTCCTGCAAACTGAGTCACAACCTCCACTTGATTACTTGGCTTCTCCCTGCCACATTTCCTCTGCAAAGAAACGTTACTGTTTTTCCAGGGAAATTAAAGCCTGTATTCTTTCTCAGTTCTCCTAGTTGAAGTGTCAGCACCTTTGAGGCTAAGAGTTATTTTGTTTCCACTAGAATTCGCAGCCACCGGCAGCTCTCTTTTGTGGCAGCTGGCACAGACAAAGCTTCCGGAAGACTGATGCCTTCCAGGGCTCTGGGAAACCTCACCATCCCAACCACTGCCTGGTACTTGACGTTCAGGAAACTCAACTGTAAATACACAGACAAGGCTGCTGTGTCTTCATTTTAATTGGAAACATTTGCAGTTGCTTTATTCCCACTTCATTTTCATTCCTTTTCTACCCAGCTCCTGTAACTTTAGGTTCTCTCACAGGAAGAAGACTGAGCAAGTGGACAAATTTGTAAATGGGTGAAAGCATCGGACGCGAAGTTAGAGTTCTGGGGGCTGACCCTGGATTCCAGTCCTCTTTAGCCACTAGTTAGCTGTGTGAACCTGGGCAAATCACATAGCTCTCTGGGTCTTAATTGCCTCAGTTGTAACTAGTGGATTCTTTTCTAACTTCACAGCTGAGTGATCTATGACTGTTGTGATTTATGAAGGCATATGCTGCCACATTTCAAAGCATTTTAATATAATTAAATACACAAACACAAAACTGTGAAACCAAAAATTTGAGTCAAAGTCGTAAAGGTACTTGTGGCTCTTCAGCTATGTGTTTAAAGATACATTAGGATCTTCCAGGACCTCAGAGGCATCATTATAAATAACAATTATGTTCATATAGGACCATGACAGTTTTCTGCTCATTTTAATTATGAGTAGAGTAAAATTTATTTCACTTTGCTTCACTTAATTTGGACAGAGAAAAGCTCAAAGCAACATAGTAAGAGAGAGCATAGACTTTAGAGGCAGTGAAACCTGGATTTGAACTCTGGTTCTGCCTTCACAGCGTGACTTCAGGAAAGTTACCTACCTTCTCTGAGTCTGTTTCCTTACCTGTCAATGAGATTGAAAAATAATCCAGTTTTCAAGATTGTGGTGAGGATTAGAAATAGATGTGTGCAATTCCTGCCACATAGTAGCTCAATTAATGATGGCTAGAGAGCACTTACATAAATTTAAACTATATTAAAAGGTTTTAAAGAGCTTTTTATGTTCTTTCTCTTACTCTCATTAGTTTTAGGCAAATATTATCATCCCCTTTCGTTCATTTAGAAAGCATTTATTGATAGGCAATGTATCCCAAAGGTTAGGAGCATATGCTCTAGAACCCCACTGCCTGGGTTCATACCTTAGCTACACCATTGCTACTTGTGTAACCTTCAATAAGTTATTTTACCCCTTTGTCTCAGTTTCCTCATTGGTAAAATGGGGATGATAGAACTGTCTATCTTATAAGGTTTTTATGAGTATTAAATTAATATGTATAAAAATAGTAACACTTGCCATAGTGATTACTTAATAAATGCTAGCTATTAAAATTATAAGCTAGATACTATGCTAATAGAGATAATACAAAGATGAACATGGCATAGTTTCTGTTTTCTGTGAGCCCAAATATGAGGAAAATGAGTCTTAGAGATGAAATGACAAAGCTGAGACTGAAATTCACACATTTTTCACACAAAAATTCAGTAGTCTTTTTACGATACCAAATTGTTTAATTATTGTATACTAACAAGCATAGGTTAATTAGAGATAAATTAATATTTTAAGCGAGTAGAAGAAAAGGTTTGACTTAAGTAAAAGCAAAATAAGTATATATCGGTAAATACCAGTGTTATTCATTAATTCAGTATATATTTGCTGAGGACCTGTTATGCTCCACCTACTATGGTAGACACCATAGAAGGGATGCTAAGGTAAATCAAGTATATTCTACTTTAAGGAGATTTCTCAGTAAGGAAAATAAAAATATATACATGGAATATAGTAAAGGCCCAAGGCTAACTACTGTAATATTTGAGACCAATAGTTAATGCCACTTGGGAAATCAGGGAAAAGTTTCTGGAGGAGATGGCTTTTGAACTGTACCATAAAAGGACAGGTAGAATTTCATCATATGCTGATGAGTTCAAAGGGTATTTCAGGCAGAGGGAAGAGACAACGCAAGAGCACAGACATGGAGAAACAGAAGGCATATTCAGGGAACAGCTCAGCTTTAAAAGAATATAGGATATAACAAGGATAAGTTGATAGATTGGCTGAGATTAGACAGTATTAAAATCATTTCTTTTTTTTTCAGGATTCTATTCGTGTAGTTTTGGGAAACTTGGACAATCTGCAACCATTTGCTACAGAACACTTCATTGTGTTTCCCTGTATCCTTTCATTCCTGGGTGGAAATGAACTATGACTCACATTGTAGATTCAAATGGAAGCAACAAACCCATAGGCAGTTTGGAGGGTAGGTCAAGGAAAGGAGAGGGAGACTTTTCTCTAAAATAGCACTCAGGGATTTGTGCTGGCTTCTTTCGTCACTCCTTAACACATTACCCAGATAAAAGCAAATGGGAGAGTGTGTCCCACCTGAAATTCAAACATGGGGAAATTGTCTTGGTTCCCTACCCATTTGTTTTCACTCTGTATGTGGAGATGAAATGGTTTCATGAAAACCTGTCACCTAGTAAGTAGAATGACAGAAGTGTGGGTGGTGGAGAAGAAAAAAGGGAAGGTTGAGCATCCATGGATCAGCAGTGCAAATTTAATATGGCAAAACAGGCAGTCGGACTGGGCCTCAGCACTGCACAGTGCAGAAGTCAGGAGCATGTGCTTCAACCCAGACTGTGTGGTTCAAATCTTGGTGGCTTTGCCACTTAATAGCTATATGACCTCAGATAAATTACTCAATCTTTCTATGCCTCCTTTGTTAAATGGTGAATAGTAATAATAGTACCTATCTTATTGAGTTGTTAAAAATATTAAATGTATAAATACTGGAAGATGGAAAGTGCAAAGTCTGACCTAGAGTAGTCACTCAGTGAAAGATACTATATAAATTATTCCTTCCACTTTAGAATATTTAATGGCTCACCTTAGTGGTGTCTTAGAGATATCTCCCAATTTTTAATCTCTGAGGGTCATTGCCATTTTTAGAAATAGAGGGATGAGGAAACACATGCCAATTTGATTTGAAAAAAGGTATAAAAGCCTTACCTCAGAATATCTCCCCAATTCATTTGTCACTGAAACCAGATATTCCACTTTTTCCTTTTGTAATAGGGATCATCCACTTTATGTAATAAGAGTATAGTGTGAATCAAAATATTTTTAGATAACAATAGTTTTAAAATAAGGGAGGAAGAAAGTTTGAAGACAGTATTTCTAGGAAAAGTGGTCTCAGGTGGATGAGAGAAGGGCACACACCAAAGTTTTGTCTAGGACCAGTTCTGAGAAATCTATGATAGCCAGAAATCCAGGTGAAACAGTCTTGATCCATTATGACACTGAAATTTCCTGTTGTAGGAAAACCAATAAACAGCAGTCCTCTTGGGTTGGTAAGTTTCCCTTTTTTGTATGAAATGAAAATTGCCTTTATTGCTTCTTGTTGTCTAAAAAGTCCTGCTCTTGTCTCTTCTATTTTGCCTCTTGGTTGCTGCCCAAGTCCAATCAGAATTTTATACGTGAGACATTCTTTTTCCCCTGGCTAGATTTCTGAGACTATGTCTCTAACAGAATATCTATCCTTACTTGCAAAGCTGGTGTTAAAAGTTGCCTTTGGCAGTTTAAAGATGGGGAGTTCTCTTCACTGTGCCTTCATTTGAGCAAACCTGGAAAAGGAGGAGTCACAGGAGTCTGGTTCCTCTCTAAAGGTCCTAGCAGAGAAGAAAGCAGCAGGACCCATGATGAGGAAACGAAAACGCATAGAAGTGCCCGGCTCCCCCAGCAGGCCACGGCTGGACAGGTCAGTGGTCTCAGGAGAGGGGCTAACCCCTGCATCCTAGTTAGGCTTTGCCAGCTACTGCTGCTGGTTGATCTTGTATTTGAGTGAGTCACTCTCTCAGGGCTTCATTCACACCTGCCTAGTGCGTATTCTAGTAGGTGGACTAAGGAAAGGAAGCAAGTTGATATTTGCAATGTAATTTTTTGTTTTTTATTGAAGTCTAGTTGATTTACAATGTTGTATTAGCTTCTGGTGTACAGCATAGTGATTCAGTTATACATATATATACTCTTTTTCATTAATAGGTTATTACAAGCTATTGAATATAGTTCCCTGTGCTATACAGTTGGACCTTGTTATCTATTTTATATCTAACAGTTTGTATCTGCTATTCCCAAACTCCTAATTTATCCCCCTCCCTTCCCCTTTGGTAACTATAGGTTTGTTTTCTGTGTCTGTGAGTCTATTTCTGTTTTGTAAATAAGTTCATTTGTGTCATTTTTTTAGATTCCACATGTAAGTGGTATCATGATATTTCTCTTTCTATGTCTGACTTACTTCACTTAGTATAGTAATCTCTAGGTCCATCCATGTTGCTGCAAATGGCATTATTTTGTTCTTTTTTGACTGAGTAGTATTCTACTATATATTATATATTTTTATTAAAAATATATTTAATATGTGTAAAATATATAATGGAATACTACTCAGTCATAAAGAAGTATATGTGTACATATATATATATATACACACACCACAACTTTATCCAATCATCTGTCAATAGACATTTAGGTTTCTTCCATGTCTTGGTAACTACTGCTGCACTGAACATTGGGGTACATGTATCTTTTCAACTTAGAGTTTTCTCTGGATATATGCTCAGGACTGGGATTGCTGGATCATATGATGACTCTATTTTTAGTTTTTTAAGGAATCCCCATACTGTTTTCCATAGTGGCTGCACCAAATTGCATTCCTACCAACAGTGTAGGAGGGTTCCCTTTTCTCTACACCCTTTCCAGCATTTATCATTTGTGGACTTTTTAATGATGGCCATGATGACCAGTGTGAGGTGATACCTCATTGTAGTTTTGATTTGTATTTCACTGATAATTAGCCATAATGAGCATCTTTTCATGTGCCTATTGACCATCTATATGTCTTCTTTGGAGAAATGTCTGTTTAGGTCTTCTGCCAATTTTTTGATTGGCTTGTTTATTTTTTTTGTATTGAGTTGTATGAGCTGTTCATATATTCTGGAAGTTAAGCCCTTGTCAGTCACATCACTAGCAAATATATTCTCCCAGTCCCACGTTGTCTTTTCACTTGTTTGTGGTTTCCTTTGCTGTGCAAAAGCTTATAAGTTTGATTAAGTCCCATTTGTTCATTTTTGCTTTTACTTCTTTTGCCTTGGTAGACTGCACAGAAGAACATTGCTAAGATTTATGTCAAAGAATGTTTTGCCTATGTTCTCTTATAGAGGATTTATGGCATCCTGTCTTATGTTTTAGTCTTTAAGCCATTTTGAGCTTATTTTTGTAAATGGTGTGAGGGAGTGTTCTAACTTCATTGATTTACGTGCAGCTGTTCAGCTTTCCCAATACCACTTGCCAAAGAGACTGTCTTTTCTCTATTGTATATTCAAAATGTCTCCTTTGTCAAAGATTAATTGACTGTAGGTGTATGGGTTTATTTCTGGGCTCTGTATTTTGTTCCATTGATTCATATGTCTGCTTTTGTGCCAATACCATGCTGTTTTGATTACTGTAGCTTTGTAGTATTGTCTGAAGTCTGGGAGGGTTATGCCTCCAGCTTCGTATTTTTTCCTTCAGTATGCAATGTAATTTGCATTTCCTCAGCAAAGTAGAATTCTTCTGTTCATCAAGATGAAGGCTGGGGGGAAATGCAACCAGATCTAAACATGTGAATCCAAGTCAGTGAGTGTTTACTATGGTTGCACTATCAAGAAACACAGTCACAAGGCACAAGATACGAAGTCCCAGGATATTATACAAGAACATAGAGAAACCTTCAAAAGAGTGAGAACAAATAAAATATAATCCTATTTTACCCAGTGAGCAATAAGCTTTTGGAAATCTACCTTAAAATGTAGTCCAGGCCAGGACAGGTTGTGGCAAAAACAGAATGGTGGAAAGTTGTTCTGCAGGTGGTGAAACTTGAGAATGAGTCCAGCGAATTCAGTCTGCACCTAGGACCAAGAAGTGCTGGTGATAGGAATCCTGACTTGTAGCAAAGCAGGAATAGCCAAGGGGCTTGAAGTCTCCATTTTGGTTCCAGTGTCTACAAGAGGGAATGCATCAATTATTGGAGGGGGAGTATTGAGTACAGCCCTTAATATATTTAAGTTACTATTGGGGAGGCTACTAATTTTCTTCTTTTGGTTTTCTGTCAGGGACAGAATGAGTCTGTAAAACAACTCAGTCGTTTATATTAGCACTTAGATAGGGATACTGGGATAATCCAACGTGTGGTTTGTGCTCCAGCCCAAAGTACTTTCAGCTCAGGTTTAGAAACAGCAGCTGTTTTTTTCCTGGTACTATGTGGGCCCCAAGATACACAGGAGCAGTGAGGATAGACCTCAAAGGAGCTGACCTCTACACCCTCAAAATGCACTTGTCAGTGGAGAGTTAGGCAGTTCCCTTCCCAGCCAGGTGAAATGTGAGGGCATTTGGAGGTGTGAAGCTTTGCTCAGTTGCATTTGACTAAATTTGCCATGGCGACAAGGCCTCACATCTTCCCTTTCTCTGTTTTGATGCACAACAAGTATTTCAAAATCTAATACCTGCTGTCAATCACATTTTCCTTTTCTCAGCCCCTACATCCCAAATTGTGATTCTACTGTGAATTAAATCAGCACCCAGAGAGAATTTGGCTATACAATTTAGTCTGCAGGCCAGGAGTGGCATAAAAATAGCCAACCTGCTGAAATATTCATTTGGGCCACATTTACTTGAATGTGGTGATGTTGTTGCTGCCAGTAACATTTCCTGGGCTTTTTTCTCCCACCTCAGGGCCAAGATGGGGACTTCCAGCCAAGGGCTCAGCAAAAAGAAGCCCCCTGTGGAAACCAGGAGGGTAAGCACCAAAATGGAGACTTCAAGACTCTTGGCTATTCCTGCTCTGTTACAAGTCAGGATTCCTGTTACCAGCACATCTTGGTCCTAAGTACAGACCGAATTCACTGGACTCATTCTCAGGTTTCACCATCTGCAGAACAACTTTTCACCATTCCACCCTTGCCACAATCTGTCCTAAAAGTAGCTGCATAATACACACATCGATGAATCCTTTTGTTAGCTTAAAAACTGCTTTCTTATACTCCGCAGTTGAAGTAAGAAAATAGGTCTCTTGCATTGAGGTGGGATCCAGTTTAGAATTTTTTTTAGAAACCTTTTTTCTTTCATCTGCACTGGAGTCTGAGTCTCGGAACATATAGGTTTTACAAACAAGCTAGATATATATCAACACAGGACACTGGTAAGAGAAGACATTTAGAGCAGTGATGGGCTGGCCCCAGTAGTATTTGATTCATTTTATGAGGTCTGTTCTCCATTTAGATATTCATACATCTACTCCTCCATTTGGGGACTTCTTTTCTATAGTAGTCTCTAAAATAGCACCCTTTTTCTTCAAATAGCTGTTGATTGTGCCTTTTCTTTTTTCTATCCCATCTCACCAAAGAGGGTCTGACCTTAAGTATCCAAACACTCACAGATCACCTCCCTCACCTTCCCAAGATCCATGACATGATCAGTTATGGAGCAAACATTTACATATTCATTCAGCAAACATTTGTTGAGTGTCTGCTATATGTCAAATACTAAGGCTATCATGCTTTCCCTTAAAAATGCCAAAAGTGTAAAGCTGGACAGACAATTACTGATAGATGTGCTATGTTGTAAGGATAAAAGAAGCACAGGGTACAAAGGGACCACAAAGGAGAACTTCACTCAGATCAAGTGGATGTGAGATTGAGTTCCCAGAGTAGCTCAAAGAACTAAAGCTAAGAGGAAAGAATACAATAGTTTTGGTGACTGGAAGCCAACACACCTGGTGTATAGAGTACAGTGCTGAGAAATGTTACTGGAGAGGTCAGCATGGCCTGGATCATAAAAGGCCTTAAAGCCACCTTCAAGATCACAGGAATTCCCTAAAACGTTTTAAAGTAGAAAAGTGAAGTGATTTTCATTTCTAAACAGTTCTGTCTCCGGCTTGCAAGGCATTGTGTTAAGTGCTGAGATGCACCCAAACATATAAAACCTAGTTTTTTCCCAGGAGCTTATCATTTAGTTGGGGAAAGAATGAACCCTTAAGGACTCAGACCTTTCCCTCTGTGGGCAGGGGCAGGGTATTGAGCCCTGTTGTGCCCATGGCTGACTGGCCCATGGAGTAATTTTAGGCATATGGTTTCCTTCTTCTATACTTGTCATCCTTTAGAGAGGGAAGAAGAAAAAATGAGAAAGTACAAGAAAGTACATGAAGCTCTGGAGAACAAAGACACTTTATACAACCAAGATAATTACTATTAAAGGAACATTTCCCTCACTCTCTACCCTTTGTACCTTCCTATTCTTAGTTTGACACATCATCTCCCTTAAGAACAGTACCCACAGTTTCTTACTCAACATAATTACCTTTTCATCCTGATACTGGATTTAGAAAAAAAAACTCTGAGCAAAAAAAAAAAAAGAACATGTTTATTGATTTTGACTCAAAGCCCAGAGACAGCCTCCATTGTAGACCCTGTTCCCAGAGAGCAGACTTCTCCTAAATTAAAGTGATCACAGCGATTCTTAGTGTAAGTCACTTGAGCTGGAAGAATTGATTTGCTCCTATGGTCCAATGCTTAATATCCTCTCTCCCCTTTGGGAGAAGTTAGCGTGTAAGAACACAGTCAGTGTGGATTGTGCACATCTGAATGCATTGGGAGCCTGTGCAGAGAAAGCTTAGAAGAATACAACACATATCTGAATAAGGTCTCTGTTTCACAAGAGGTGTTTTGAAGAGAATGGGAAGGAAGGTCAGACTTACTACCTTTGTTATGTCAGCTCCTAGATCTAGAGATCCAGACTTTAAAAGGATAAAAAATAGGAGAGAGCAGATGAGTGATCCAGAAGTGAACGGACTGTGTTTTGTTTTTGTTTTTGTTTTTGTCTCCTCTGCTTGAACTGCATTTCTAAGCAGATCTGGCCCTGAACATACAGGGCACAACCTTGCTTGCATCAGGTTTTCAGGGTATTATGTCTTATTGGATGTCCTAGATGGTATCTTCAGTCTTATTTTAGGCTATAATGGTTTTCCTCTCTTACATCATTTGCCTGAGGAGACCTCTGTTAAGATTTCAGGAGAGCGCAAAGCACAAAGGCTAAACTATCTTATGAGGGAAATCTCCCCTGTTCAGAGGTAGGCTATGCCTCTGCCCTAGGGCCTTTTCCCTTCTAGTCCCCACTGCCAAGCTTAGTAGATGCTTTCATTAGGGCCAGTGCAGCAGAATTTAGACCTCAAACCACAGTTTCACTACATCTGTAAGAATCATTCCCTCAAGCTAGAAATCAGAACTGGGCCCTCTAATTTCCATCTCTACCCTATCTAGAAGAAGTAAGAGATGGTCTCCTTCCTCCCCAGAGTTTCCTTTATATTTTATAGGAATATGACTTAGGTGGCTGCCTTTGGGGTCTGGAATTTGAGAGGTTTATGGAAAAGCTTATCAGAAATATCAGCCTATGCTCTGTCCTCTGCCCTCCCAGAGCCACCTGACAGTCCGTGGCCCCTTGCTATATATCTTTCCCCAGCAAAATGGCTCAAGGAATTCGCCAGCACTGCTGGGTAGTCAGGCCCTCGGGTTCTGCCTGGGTGAGGGGAGTGAACAGTTGGCAAAGATTCTCAAAGAAAATGTATAAACCATGTTTCTGACTATCTGGTGTCTACTAGAATATTATAGGCTTGGAACCAGGTTGTAGGATGTCCCCTTCAAAGTACAAAGGAAGGTCTATAAAGCAGTAGCACAGGGAAAATAATAAGGTTGCATTGTAGCGTGTCGGCTGGATAGTCATGTTTCTGCTGCCCTGGCTGTAGCCTTGCTGATCATATGTACTTGTTAATGGCAGCATGCCCTTGTGCATCATGTCCTTGTCTGGAATGCCCTATTCTCTCTGACCCCTTGATGCCATCCACCACGGCCCCATCTAAATAATACTTCTCCTGTGAAGTCTTCCGTGACTAACTACTACCCACTCTACTCATGTTCCCCTCAGCAGCCACCACAAACTACATGGACTGATGGGGCGGTCTTATCACACTGTCTTATAATGCCTAGTTTATATGTCAGTTTTACCACAGAGAGTATACTATCCTCCAAAGTAAAGCAAAGGTCCTCTAGGTTTCTGAAACCTCAATATTCTGTCCTGGGCAATAGTTGGCACTAAGAAACGTGGAATGGTAAGTTAAACCCAGCTTGGTTTGTTCTCGGCTCTTAAATATTATGATTTTAGAGGGACAGTGTTTGGGAAGCTGCTATGGGAAAAGGACACTCCTGAGAAGGAAAACAACCTGCCTGGGTAGTCAGAAGCCAGGCCCCAGCACTGATGTGAAATCACCTTCCCAGCAAATAGCGTTCAGACCACCAAGCTATAAAGGAGTAAAGTTTAAGACTTCTTGGTCTTTTTATCAGAACAGGGAAAGAAAAACCCAGCAAGAATGGCAGGAGACCCCAGCGTTTGATACCACTGATGTCCAACACCAGGGTAGGTTCTGGGAAATTCGTATTTATTCTTCTCTAATTATCATGCTGTCCTCTTTAGTTCTCTGATGAGCAGAGCAGCACAGAGCTCTGAGTCTGGGCACACTCGGTGGATGATGTGCCTTGCTCCCTTGGAGGTGCTTGTTGGTCATCCTCCAGTCCAGGGGCTGGCTCTTGAGTGTTAGAAGCCCCCACAGCTCCCAAAGGAGTGAAGGAGGCAATGCATGTCCTTCTTGTGTTTCTGATAGTGAAACTGATCTCCCACAGTTCCCAAACATTTCCATATGGGGTGATAAGTTTTACAGAGTTGGGAGGGATGTGTTTTACTTTTCTATCTTGGAGAACAACCTCTGGGACACTGTTCTCCTCTACCCTTTGGGGCATTAATGTTAATATTGAAGGTGCAGATAGATGCTTGGCAAGGGCTGGAAATGTATGTCGAAGTGTTGCCCTTTCAACTTGCTGATCTTTCACTCAGCATAAGGATTCAGTATGTACTGCAGTTATCATAAACGAAGGCATGTAAGCAAGTGAATTCTTTAACAAATTTTCTTTCCATGTCAAGACACACGAGCTGTGGTGGGTAACTGGGATTTGAGCAGTGTAAAAATCTCAGGGGCCTAACCTAAAAAATACTCCAAGGTCAGAATAGCATCTTACTGAGCTGAGATGAAATTGGGAAGATCAGAATAAACAATTCACCTGGCTTCAAACAGTCCTGGTGTGAGGCTGTCCTTGGATCATGTTCAGTGTCCTGCCTTTGGCTCATGTGAAGGTAGCCCATGGACTAACACCTTTTCCCTGCCTGAGTGTTTTCCTTGCAGATTCTAAGTGGGAGGATAGCCCAGCAGGGAAGATTATCCCACCATTGAAGCAAAACAATCCACCTCCACCTGAAGGACCCACAGAGCTGGGAACCAGTGGCTTCTTTGGGTTTCTAAGGTAGGACAGACTGCTCTCCTGCCATCAAACTGAGACCCAGGGCAATGTAGCTCCAAAGTCTTCATTGACTCTCTCAAGAAAATTAGAATAGAAAAAGGAGATTACCTGCATAATCTCTATTTTGTCTAGGATGGATGAAAGAAATGAGATTTCTAAGGGCCCTAACCATGAATTTAACAAAGACTGTGTCTTGTCCATTTTTATACAGCCTACGCTACCCAATGTGCCCAGCATTGGGCCTGATTCCATAAGGCTGCTTGGACAGAGACTATCCTTATTGTGCTTTGGCTATTCAGATGATTTGGTTACCAGAATGTTTCCATTCTTCCCTCTAAATCTAGGCTCTGTCTTCAGAGTCCTTTTTGCTGAGTACAGTTAGCAAATCCCTTTATCTGTCTAGAGCTCAGTCCTCCTGTTGCGGTTCTCCTTCTTCTTTTCTACCTCCTGAGTGTAATCTAACTTGGGTGCCTTTTCAAATGCTGTTTCAGTCTTGAATTTCCATTCAGTGGTCCCTCAGAGCAGAATGCCCTAGCTAATGGAGCCCTATGGGACCTGGGAGAAGGGAAGTGGACCTCAAGAGTCTCAACCTGCTCTGCTCTCCTTCCTGCAGCACTCTCTTCCCGTTTAGGTATTTCTTCAGAAAGAGCAGCCAGTGAGCCTTCTAAATGCAGCGGTGGGAAGAGCATTGTCTCTTGCAGTGACTCCTCCCACTCCATCCTCTGCTTATGACACTCCAGTCATGAAAAATGAGGGCCCCAAACTCCCTGAGTCCTCCTGTGGGTTTGTCCTGTCATTTACCTCTTTACAATGGAATGTTTTTTCTAATTTAAAATGCTAAGAAAAGAACGTAACTTTCTAAAATGCTCTAGTCTGAGAATTTTACTGCCCTATGGGCCAGTTAGGTCTTTCATCTCCAG
Source organism: Camelus bactrianus (assembly GCF_048773025.1). NCBI lineage: Eukaryota > Metazoa > Chordata > Mammalia > Artiodactyla > Camelidae > Camelus > Camelus bactrianus. The sequence goes on from NC_133548.1 coordinate 7,047,993, forward strand.
CACTTAGGTTCCTAATGACAATAAATTATTTATGAAGAGTTATTGACTGAATTTAGTGAATTAGAGCAAACTCTTGTCTCAAGATACAGAGAAACAATGCCTGAAACCTCCCGTGTTTCCCTGATTATTGTTGACAGAACATTTTGGGTAGGCGGAGACTGTACCCTTAAACTTCCCAGGCGGGGTTAGAGAATGAGGTCTTGCAAGACTAAATGTCCTGAGCCCTGCTGACCCTCAAGAAATCATGTCTCCTCAATTCACCCAGTTTGGTCCCAAAGTGCAGTCTCTTAGTAGATAAATGCTTCTCACCTACCTATCCCTTTGGCTCTAGACAGTAATGCAGATTAGTTGATCAGATTAACTGGAAATCAGTGTAGGTTAGGGTCCCTGGAGAAGACCAGGACATCTGAACTGTCTTTTTTTTTGGTGGTGGGGAGAGGTAATTAGGTTTGTTTGTTTGTTTGTTTGTTTATTATTTTAAATGGAGGTACTGGGAAGGCAGCTATGCTCACTACTATACCACCAACGTCTTCTTAAATGGAGGTACTAGGGATGGAACCCAGGACTTCGTGCATGCTAAGCATGCACTCTGCCACTGAGCTATACCCTCACCCCAGACCTCACTCTGCATGTAACCCAACAGCTGATCTGAGACAGACATATTAGACTTGTGTTGAAGCCACAGAGGATCAAAATACGGGAATTTAGGGAAACTCATTTTAGCTCAGAACAAAGGAATCACTTTTTAACCATAGAGATGTCTAGTATTAGAATGGGTCACCTTGTAAGGTAATGAGCCTTTGTCACCACCTCTAGCCTTTAAACAAAGCTTATTATCTGTCAGATGCTGGAAGGTTCCCGTGGTGAGTGGAAACATTGGGGCTGGACTGCTGAGGTCCCTTGGAAATCTCTCGTTTTGATGCCTTTACCTTGGGTGGGGAGGCGAAAAGAGGTGGGCTGCTAAAGGGCCTGGGACTGGTGGGGAGGATGGCCAAAGGGGAAGCCGTTGCATGTGAGGACTGGAGGACTAGAGATAAATTGTGTTTACCACCTTGCCTGGCTGTCCAAACACAGCCTGCTTTACAAAGCTGCTCAAAGGCACAGCTCCAGAATCTGGTGATCTGAGTGCCATTCCAACTAGCTTACAGTCAGATCTCAGCAAAATCACTTTCCTTTCTGGTTCTTATTTTCTCATCTGGAAAATGAAGGGGTAGGATTTGATGAGCTCTTAAGTGCTTTCCAGCTCTGGCAGGCTGTGTGGCTGGCTCTGCCTTTCTGAGCAGGTCAGTGAGGGAAGTGGCCCTGGGGTATGTGGGGCCAGAATCACCACAGGCTTCCTTCTGATCTCTACCCTGCCCCAGCCCTTGTGGCTCCTCTGACTAGGGGTCTTTTTCCAACTTGCCACATTCTTGCCCCAAGTATAATTTAACACCATGCATGAACAGCAAGAGATTTGGGTTCTAGATCAGCCCTGATATGAACTAGCTTTGTGATTTTTACTAACTTTCTTTCTCTGAGCCTTGGTTGCCTCACCTGTAATACCAGAGCCAGGGCTGGACTAAACAATCAGATTGCTGTGGTTGACAGCTTCAGTCTCTTCCACGTGTCAGGTTCCTGTTATTCCAGGGGCTGGGGGGAGCCCCACTCTGTAGCTGACCCCTAGGATGAAAAGTCATCCACTTGACAGTGAAACTCTGAAATGGACTTAGAACCTGCACCCCACCCCCATTCCCCCTGGCTCTGCCATCACACACCTCTCAGGAGACCCCCACTGCTATCATTTCCCTTGTTCGTAAGAGTCTCCTCCCCACCCTTTCCTTTGCAGTGGATGAAAGAGACAAGCAGGGCTGAGTTTAGTAGTTTTAAGGGTGGGCTGGCAAGGCCCTAAATAGAAGTGTCTTTGTGTCCTTAACCAAGGTCACACAGCAAGGAAGAGAACACAGGTGGCCACAACTCAGCCCAATCTAGAGCCCTCTCTTCCCAACTACATACACGCTGCCCACTCCACCAGCTCCTGGGCTTTTCTCTTAACTCATTGCCCAGCCCTGGGCCACAGGCAGCTTTTAGACAGAAGGGAAGCAGAAAGTAGCAGAAGCTGCTCTCTGAGGACCACACCTCAGAGAAGAGCAGGATTTCCCAGGTGGTTTTGCTGAGATTTCAGGCAGAGAGGCAGGCCTGAAAGCCGATCTCCAAGAGGGCGTGGCTGCAGAACACTGGCAAATAAAAACCCAGAGAGCCAGCATCTTCTGGAGACCAGCAGGAGGCAAGAAGAGCCACTCAGCAAGCCACTCAGCAAAACATTCAGTTCCTCGGCCTTGGAAGTGGTGAGCTCACTGAGGCAGGAAGAGACCTGGGAGGGACTGGGGGCTGCAGATAAGGGATCTGCAGGCCAAGACGGGGCAGATGGAGGGAGGCAGAGGTTTATGCTCCAGATGGCAGAGGAAATTCCAGGGGAGAATCACTGCAGTGGGCTGACACACAAGTCACATTGAGACAGCTGCTCACAATCAACACCCATCCGGAAAGACAATCAGAGGCGCGCGCGCGCACACACACACACACACTCACCAAAAGGCAGATACAAGGAAAAGACAGCCCCTCAGGCATGCATCACCCCAGTCAGAAAGACCAGCCTAGCCCTGGAGGCATGCAGTAGTTAAAGAACTCCCCCTCGGACCTGCATATCCATCTAGAGACAGCTATCTACCCACTGTGTTTCAGATGCCCATGGCGTCCCCCCAAACCCTGCTCCTCTGCCTGCTGGTCCTGGCAGTCATTGAAGGCCAGGGTCGGCAGGCGGCCATCCCAGGCTGCCACTTGCACCGTAAGTAACCTGGGAGCAGAGAACTGGGTGGGAGCAAAGAGCTGATGGACTGGGCTGAGGGGCAGAAAGCACCCTTGAGGGAGCAGTGAGGCTCAGGCAACCATCTACTGTCGCCTGTTTTCCTAGCCTTCAATGTGACGGTGCGAAGTGACCGCAAAGGCACCTGCCAGGGCTCCCATGTGGCACAAGCCTGTGTGGGCCACTGCGAGTCCAGCGCCTTCCCTTCCCGGTACTCTGTGCTGGTGGCCAGTGGTTATCGACATAACATCACCTCCGTCTCTCAGTGCTGCACCATCAGCACCCTGAGGAAGGTGAGGGGGCCCAGTCTGGTGGTGGCTCATCGTGGGTAGGGGAGACAGAGGAGATGGGGTTCTAAGATGGCCCAAGGAAGGGGGCTGGAACAGACACCCACCTCTTCCACAGGTGAAGGTGCACCTGCATTGTGGGGGGGACCGGAGGGAAGAGCTGGAGATCTTCACAGCCAGGGCCTGCCAGTGTGACATGTGTCGCCTCTCACGCTACTAGCCCATCCTTCCCCCGACCCTCCCCTTCGTCAGAGGGTTTGAGGTTGGAGTAGATCCTGTATATCCTGAACCTCATTAAGGACAACAGCTCCAACCCTCTTAAGATTCTGATTGTCACCTCCCGAGAGGTGGGGGTTTCCTGCTTCCTCCCTGCCTCTGCCTGGCTTCCTCACCGGTCCTTCATCATTTCACTTTCCTCTTTGTCCCTACCCCTAAATAAAGCAAGCAGATCTTGAGTTTCTCTCTTTATTAAATCTACCCCCAGCCAGGGAAAGGGGAACAGACCATGGTTACTGTGACCACCATCCCTTGCCCCAGGGCATGGGGAATCTTCTGCCTGTGCCCTCACCCCTCCCCCTGCCCAATAAATAAAAAGGGGACAAGGATGTATAGGGTGAGGGAGGGGAGGAAGGAGGGTGCCCCAGGCCCTGGATAATGTCTGTGTTGCAGATGAGCTGGGGGAGAATAAATAGACCATGGATCCCATGGTGGGGTGAGGAAAGACCTTGTGCTGGCACAAGGTGGGGCAGCCAAGGGGCTGGGTCCCCTTGCCCTAGGCTGGGAGCAGGGGATGGGAACCTGCCTGCAGTCTGCAGCCCAGCTTTGCGGGGCAGAGGCAGATCCCCAATGGCAGCTTCCTGGTCAAGCTTGCCCTGGTCATGCCCTGCCAGGAGGGCCTGAGAGTTCTGTTGCCAGGACCACCATCTCTCCTCCTCTCCTCCTCTCCCTCCCAGTGGAAACTGCTCACACTGGGCCAGGTAGGGAGCCCTCCGAGCCCACTCTGGCAAGGCCAGAAGTTTGTGTGTCTCTCTCTGGGCCTCTGGGTAGAAGGGAGGATGGAGGGACTGACAGCTCTGGGTTTAGCTCTTCCCCTTCTGGGGATTCTCTAGCTCTGACCTCCACTGGTGGCCACCTGGGGTGTAAGCCGCTGGAGTGGGGCCTCTTTGGCCCCTTGGGTCCCCTGTAACCGGCGTAGCCGTAGCTCCTCCAGGCCTTGCCACAGCTCCTGACGTTCCCGAGCCTTTTGCTGCTCCCTGGGGAGAGAGGGTGAGGCAGTTCCGCTACCTGGGGCCCAACCTACAGTCCAGCCTCCCTTGCCGCCACCCAACTCTGCAAAGGGAACCTTTCACTTAGGGGAGAAAGCAGTAAGGAGAGACTGGTCCCAGCCTGTGGTCATGGGGCAGATAGATTAGCCTAGCCCTGAGAGGCCCCAGCTGAAGGGTGGGAGGAGGCGCCATACCTTAGAAGAAGTACTTAGGAGGATAATTGGAGGATACAGGTGAGAGCTGGGCACGGATGGCCCAGCACTTGGCAGGAACGTAGGGAGAGACTTTAAACGTCTGATCAGATGGGATGTGGGTTGCCCTCTTAAGTTCCCTCCAACCATTAGGAACTGGTTCCTGTTTGCTTTTCTCCCCTCTCCCTCCGTGCCCAGCCCCCCAGCACTCACTGCTGCTTTTCCAGCTTGTAGGAGGCTGTGAGCTCATCAAACAGCTTCCCATTCATCTCCATGAAGGTCTTGAGCACATTGTAGATCAGCGATACAATGGTTCTTGGCAGGGTCAAGGGAAGGAGTGAGGAGATGAGAGCAGCTTCGGTTGGGTCCCACCTCCCTCTCCAGCATTCTGCCTTTCCTTGTGTCCCAAACAGAGAATACAGCCCTGAATTCCACAGCACTGCCCTCTTCCTGCTCCTTTCGTCACTCCTCCACCATCTTTGGATGCCTTCCCTGATCCTCTCTAGCTGGGAGTAACCCTAGTTCTGGACTGGTTGGCCCTGCTGCAGCTTTTGTGGGTTAGGTCAAGGCCTGGGCACTCACTGATTCCAGTGCTCCTTGGAGACTTGGTAGAGGGTCCCAAACACAGCAGGCAGCACAGTGTGGCAGTTGTCCTCAATGAGGCTCAGGATATACTCATTGTTCCAGAAATACAGAGCCCGCTCTGCAACCTGGGGCAGCAAGATGAGAGTGAGCACCTGACAGTGGCTTCCCTACATGTGCAAGGCCTGGTATCCATCCCCAACTCAAAACCCAGGGAGCCCTGCCCTCCACACACCCCATCTTCAGGGCTCATCTGACCCACCAGAGGAAGCAACGTGGTAAGGTGAAAAGAGCACTGGATTTGGAGTTCAGCACTCAGGAGTGAATCCCAAGCTCCACTACACACTGGCCACATGACCTTGGGCAAGGCATTTAACCCCTCAGTTTTCAAATCTGTAAAGTGGGGCTAATAATAGCTACCTCCATAGGGCTGTTGTAAGAATCAAATGAGGTATTTAGTAAACCGAAGTGCCAGAATCACTGTGAGGAAAAATTGTTAACCACCAGGTTATGGCTCTTAAGAATGAGAGAAAATCTGCACACACACATGCAGGAGAACATCAGTTACAGCCAGTCTGGATGGTGTGGGGAAGCCTTGCTGGGCTCTAAAGTGGGGCTAATGAAACCTAAGGTCACTAAGAAAGGGGAAAAGTGATGACAACCATCCATCCCATTCATGGCCGTTTCGTAAATGTCCATTTCAGTTTACCAAATGTGTTTATGCTACCATTCCTTCAGTTCTCATCTGTGGAGAGATCACTACAGATGAAGAAGCCCATTCTACAGATGAGGAAGCTTAATCAGACTGAGTTGCTAAGTGATTTGTTCAAGGCTCCTCAGCCAGTGGGAGGCAGATCTGAGGCTAGACCCTAGGTCTCCTGACCCTAAGTCCAGCATCTCTCCATTATCAGACCCAGGAAGGTCCAGAGAAAAATCTAAGGACAGAGGGAGCTATGTTAAGTCAGTTTGCCAACCCTACCAGTCCATACCCTGACTCTCCCCGACCTGTCCCTGCCCCATACCTGGAAATGGGGGCTGGACACACAGCGAGCCACCTGCTTGAAGAGGGGCTCCTGGATCTTCACAAACTGGGAGGGCTCAATGACATCCAGAATCTCTTCCATCTCACCCAGAAACATCACCTGGGGTAGGGGGTAAGGACACAGAGGGCAGCAGTTCCCATCTCCCCTGACGCACATGTGACTGCCCTCTGGAATCTGAGCCCTCCCAACCTCACTCTGATGGACATCAAAGCCCTTCTTCATACCTCCTTCTGGGTGCAGGTTTTTGGCCAGTATTTGAGCAGCCCCCGGATCACCTGTGGGAGTTGAGGCAGAAACAAGTCAGACCTGCAGGGGTGGGGGCCTGCCTGTCCCCCCAGAGGTACTCACATGCTCTGTTAAGGTGGCGTCCTTCTCCAGGAACTGCACCACACAGTATGCCAGCTGCAGGGGTTGGGTGAGAGGTAGGCAGAGAGAATAGGATGGGTCAGCAGGGGACCAGGACAGGACGCCAGACGTTCGCTCATTTACTGTGTCTATTCTCTCATTCACCTAGGGTGTACCAGGCACCGTGTATGGTGTGTGAGGACACAGTGATCTCACAGGGGAAACATTCAGCAAACTAGTCCTTAAAAATTTTACAGAAGTTTCCATAATCGAAATCTGTGTCATGATCTATGGGAATATAGAAGGAGGGGAGCCTAATCCTGCCCAGGGCCGGTCAAGAGGGAGGGGCTGGGAAGTCTTCAGAGAGCTGATGTCTAAGATTGGCCTTAAAGGGCCTCTCTAAGGTAGATGGAACAGAATTAGTAAAGAAAAAGGCGAGAGGGGATCCCATGAGTTCATGCTTTAGTGTGGCTGGAGTCAGAGTGTCAGGCTGACCCTGCAGCCCAGATGGCTTCCCTGACTCTGTCAGGAGCTCTCTGCTGCAGCAGGGGCAGGCCTAGGCCTTACCTGGGCATGAAAGACAGACAGGGATTTGACAGAGTGCAGGGGAATCAGGACCCGAACCAGGAACTGCTTGTGCTCAGTCTTCAGGGGCAGTGCAAAGCCATTGATGATGCTGAGGAGGAGACGGAAGAGATGAGGAGGGTTCAGATGACTGGGCCTCAGTCCCTCCTCCCAGAATCCTGATGCTCCAGCTGAGGCCCAGAGAGAGTCACCTTCCTAAGATCTCCAGCAGCTCAGCCACGCCGTTGAAGTGCTCGAATTCATAGATGAACCTTTGAGAGGAAGAGAAGGATATAGAAGAGCTGAAGGCAATTGGAGCAGACCCAGGCCCCTCTCAGCCATCCTGCCTACCCAGCCCCACCCTGCAGGATCCAACTCTCTCCCAACCCAGAGGCTGTGCTTCCAATACCTCAAACCAGGCCCCACTGAGATCCACATCCACCTCTGTTACATCCAGTGCCACTCTGGGTCCCAGCTGAAACCTCTCTTCAGTGAAGCATTCCAACTCATCTCTTCCTCCCCCAGACCCTAGCCCTCATTACCTGGTCCCCATCCAGTCAGCAGGCACTTTGCCTGAGTCCTTCACTGTTCATGCCAATCAACCAAAAGAATAACAGACACTTACAGTATCTATTCTGTGCTATGTACTTCTCAAAATTATCCCAGGAGGTAGAGCTTATTAGATCCCTTATACAGGTGAAGAAATCAAGGCTCAGCAGTTCAATGAAACTTGCCCCAAAATTAATAAGCAGAGAATCTAATAGACTCTGAGCTCCTGGAGGACAGGGATCACATCCCACCTATTATATAGCTAATAACAATAGAATTAATGTTTCAGATTCCCGGCCTTGGTCCAGGAGCTATACTGAGTGCTTCGGAGGCATTGTCTCATTTCATCTTGATGAGTGTCCCTGGGCTAGTATAGCTATCATTCCCACTTTAGAGATGAGGAAACTAGGAAAGAGCTTAAATAATTTGCCCAAGTCCACCCAAATACTTGAACCAGAACCAAACTCAAACACAGGCCATCTAGCTCAAATGCCAGTCCCAACTATAAGGCCATGTGGGTCTCTGATGTCATTTGGGCATTGGTGCTCAATACACATTTGCAGAAGGAATCTCTTTCTTTGGGTCCTTGTAGCCTGGCACAATGAGGGTCAAAAGATTTAGATCCTAGGCCCCCTGAACGGATCTGGTCCCTACAAGCCACTTCAGCTTTGGTCTCTATTTCCTCATCTATAAGATGGAAATAAATACCCTTTCTCTGCTGATCTCACAGTATTTCTATAAGCAATATTATGTAATACATTGCCCAGGAAAACTTTGGTAAACCAGTGTTCCACAGGTTCCCCCCGCCCAGGAGCCTTTTCCTCCATCTTCCCACAGCTCTCTCCCTCCCTCCCCAGGTCTCAGATGGGCAGGCCACAGGCACCCACCGGAGGAAGATGTGGCTGCACTGTTTGCGGATGTAGGCCCGGAGCCCCAGGAACTTGCCATAGACCCGGTGCAAGATGGTCTTGAGGTACTCACGCTCTCGGGGGTCCTCGCTATCAAATAGCTCCAGGAGCTGTGGGACCCGGGATCAGGGGTTAGGAAAGAGGCCAAGTCAGGTTGCTTCCATCCTATCCCCACACCCCTCAGAGAGCCTACCCTGCCCCCTGGTACCACCCAGCCTGGGCTCCCTACTTCACCATCAGGACAAACTTTTGATCCACATATCTCTTGGCCACGGAGGGCTGGAAGTCTGGGCTCTCCAAGAAACGCAGGAAAAACTCATAGACCAGCTGGGGGAGGGGACAGATGAAAAGGTGAGTTAAGAACAGCCTTCCCTACTCACCCTGCCCTATGGCCCTCATCCAACAGTCCAGGATCTAAGAAGACCCGCTCCCAGCTCCTCGGATCTCTTCTGAAACTCAGATCCCTATCTTCCCCAGCCCTTATACCTGAAGATGTGGCCATGAAGGCTCAAGATTGGGCTCATCCTCTTCAGGGTCAAATTCAGGGTTCTCACTGGGTGGCAGGGTCCGGAAGATATTCACTGAGATCTGAGGGGGAAGAGTCAGGATTCTTTAAAGAAGAGCCCTCGAAGGCAGAAGCCAGGGCATCCGTCATCCAAAGTTTAATGGGCCTCAGCACCTGCCCCAGCAAGCAGTTCACTCCTTGGCAATCATTACCTGAACACCTAGTTCGTGGAAGACCTGGGCCAGGGGATAGGGACCCAGGGGTGGATGAGATACACCCTGCCCTCTATCAGGTACAGTCCAGAGGGAAGACAAGATAGAAAGTGGTAAGATCTATGGACATTCTAAACAGCAAAAAGGAGATTTCTAGCTTGGGCACTGAGAGAGGCTTCACGGAAGAGGCAGCACCTGAGCCAGGCCATGGCGATAGGGATGTGTGTGTGGTGGGGGTATATGCCAGGCCTCAGGAGAGCATAAGCCAAAGTGCGGGGTGGGACAGGCCCAGGAGGCACTGAGTGACCTACACTGGCTGGATGCTGGGCAGCAGTGGGGCTGGGGTGTGTGAGGAAGATGCAGGCCTTGAGCCCAGCCCAAGAATAAAGGTTTATTCTCTGCCCAGGGGCCCCAAAGGCAGGTGGAGGGTTCCCATGCCCACCAAGACCTCCCCTAGAGGCTAAATGCCAGTGCTCACCATGCGAATGATGTCTGGGTAGACAGGCTCAATGAGAACCCCCCGAGTGCTCCCCACACACTCCACCAGTTCATTGAGTGCCGCCCGCTTCACCTCCTTCCCCTTGAGGTCGGCCACACAGTCCAAGAAGTCAAACATCACCCCACACTGGGCCAGCTTCCGGCTCAGCAGCTCATGCAGCTCAGAGGCTGGAACATCTGGAGAGGAAGGAGGGGCTGAGCCTGGGCCCCAGCTGCCAGAGCTCCGGGTAGGGGCGGGCCCTCCTTATCCCTAGGGCAGCCTCCTCTGCCCCAGACCCCATCTTCTGTGCCATCTTCCACTACTTGCCAAGAGGAAATAACTTCTGGCCCATCCTCCATTCTTACACAGTACAATAACTTCATCTCTTCATCCTAACCCAGGCTCAGAGCTTGATAGCCTGATTTTAAAGCAAGGTAGCAGACCCCAGATGCCTGGGCTTTCCACAGGTGCCCCAAACAGCCACTGCTTCCTTCTCATAGGTGGCACTCTATTCCAAGAGCCAGAAGTGGGGAGAAGAGCGAAGACCAAGGATCTCTAGGGTGCCCTCAACCTCAGCCAGTAAGGTCCCAGAGGTGGGGGGGATTACACGGTGATTGTAGGGAGCCATGTTAAGCACCTGCTCCAGGACCCTGGCAGCAGCTGGGCTGCTAGTGGCCTCCTGGAACCCAGGCTGTAGGCCCCACCCTTGGCCCTGGTCTGCCCCTCAGGGTGGCGCCACCTCCAGATGCCCCACCTCCAAGGATGACAGACCAGTCAGGCCATGCGTCAGCAGAGAGGGCTAGAGGGCTGGGGGCTGGGGGTCAGCTCAGATAGTGGAGTCCCTGGGCTGGAAGGGACCATCCAAACTCCGTCTGATCACAGCTACCAGCTGCTTCTCACTACCCCACCCCCAAGCCTCACTTGCCCACTCCAGGACTCAGGTACCCTCCCAGTCAGCAGCTGGGCTCACCTTTGAGCAGGGGCAGTGGAGTGAGTTCTTGCTGGTTGCTCTGATAGCGGAACTGAGAGGAGCTATGGGACCGCCGGGGCCGGGCCCTGCGGAGGGAACGACGGGAGAAACCGTCCACCTTGTCGGGTGGAGGCACAGGGGACAGCCCCGGTGAAGAGGGGCTGGTGGGGGTGCTTGCAGGGGGCAGCTTCGTCTCCATGGCAGCCAGGCAGCAGGTCAAGCCTTCAGAGCCCCTGCGGTTCCCGATGGGCCTGGAGGATGCTGAGTGAGGCTGGGCTGACTAACTTGGGCCCATCCTGCGCAGTTGCGGAGGGGGACAACCACAGTCCTGGGACCCCCCCCCCAGGGCTTTCGGCAACAGCCCAGTCCTGGGGGGCAAGCACGGTAGAGAGGATGATGGCTCAGATCTCAGGTCCTTCCTGGGCTTCCGAAGATTCCCTCCCTGGCTCTTTGGAAAAAGAAGTCAGAGCTGAGAGGTCAGCAAGAAAGAGACAGACAGACCCTGTCAGTTCTTTCAGGACAGCGTGTGGGTCTGCCGCTGAGTGCCCAAGTCTTCTTTCCCTTATCCCCTTGCCCAGACTCTAAATAGAGGTGCAACCCCCTCCCATACGAGACATGTTCCTCCCTTCTCTCAGACTGAAAGGCCCCAGGCTCCAAAACAGCCCCTCTCGAAATAGGGCCTCTCCCCCAAGCCAGGCCCTACCTAGAATGGGGTCCTCGTTTTTCACCCCTATCTCCTAAAAGAATGGGGCCCCGGTCCTACTCTACTAATCCGGGTCACCTGGGACCTCCCCAAGAATGGGGCCCCTAACCCCATACCACCCCCCTTCTAGAACCCGGCATTCTCCCCCACCTCAGTTTCTCCTTCCTCGCCCCCAAATCTCATCTGCCCCTGGGTTGGGGGGACACTCACTTCTAAGAAGCCCAGACTTTGGTTGCTGACCCCCAGAGGCTGCCGGTGGGGAGGGAGGAGGCTGCTCAGGGCTCCTTAGCTGCGGTTCTGTTCGGGGCAGCAGCACTGGGCGGCGGCGCTCCTGGGTTCTCTCTCCGGCTCCGGGGGGCCCGGAGCATACCCCCGACTCAGCCCGGGGTCGGGGCGCGAGCGCCCGGCGGGCTCTGGGCTGGCTCGGGCAGCGCTTAGACCTCTCCTCAAGTCGTGGGACCTGACCCGCGCGGCGCTGCGGGAGCCCCGGCTCTGTGCGCACCGGCACCCGCCGCCCAGCTGCTCACGATGACATCAAGTCACCTCCCCCCGCCGGCCCGCACCTCCCCGCGGGTTTGGGGGGCGGGGAAGGGGGGCTGCGTCAGAAATTTCCCGCCCAGGTAGTTGGGAGATGTAGTCCCAGCACCGCTTAAAGCGGGCTGCCAAAGGGGTAATTCCTGCGGGTACCCGGGGACAAGACTGAAGCAGAGTGGGACGGGATCCAAATGGGGCTGGGCTCCTGGGTTCTGGAAGGGAGACTGCATGGGAAGAGAGGAAGAATCAGGAGTCGGCTGAGGAAGCTGGGGGTGATGCCAGGATTATGGCAGGAAAGAGGCCCAATCCTATGTCAGGCCCAGAGATTTGGCCTGCGCCAACTGTGCCCCTGGCATTCCACCCCTAAGGGAACCCCACACCCACCTGAGAACAGGTGGACACTTTAGAACCCCGGTAGAAACCAGCACTGGACTAGTTAACAGTCTGCAGTGAGCCAGTGCCTGCTGGGAGGGGTGTGGTGCCCCCAAGGCTGCTGGGAAATGCAGTCCCTCCTCAGGCCTGCAGTCCCCCTCCCATCCCTTGCTGTGTATGGTGACATCATGGTCTGGGTTTAAAGGGCCAGTCTAGGAGTAGCAAAGCATCAGAGCAGGAGGTGCTTCCTGGTGTAACCACCCTACTCCAGGCAAGCTGGCCTCCCTGGATGGAACTCCCAGCCCCTCTCGGCCCTAAGGTGTGTTAGTAGGGACTTTTGTTCAAAACCCTGCTGCAGGGTATCCAAGGCACCGGTAGAATTCCAGGGGTTTAGCATTCCTGCCAAAAGTTCCCAACCTGCAATCCTGGGCCCCCTTCCTAGCACTCTGGACCCCAATACCCTTCATTCTCCTGGACTCTGTCCCCTGTACTATAATGTGAAATGTCCACCCAGACGTTTTGCCTGGATGAGCAACTGGTCCATGTGAGCATCAGGAGTGGTCAATGAGACCTGGCAACGAAGTCAAGGAGGGGCCCTTTTCAGAGTTTCCATACCCTGCCTTCAGTCTTGTTGACCACTCGATGCCCCAGTAGAACCACCCAGCCACCTTCCTTGCTGCAGGGAAAGCCTGGGTGCCCAAGAAGTGCCCACCTGCTGGAGCAATAAAAAAACAAAAGCCACAGCTTAGCCAGGCTGAGATCTATGACCAAACCCCCTGCTTGACAGGCCTTGTCCATCTTGGCCCTGGTGTCTTCATTTGTTAAATGAAAACCCATAATCTCCTCCTTGCCCATCTTCCAGGCTCAGGAGATGAAGCCTCTCCCATACTCCTACAGAAAAAGCTAGGGTAGGGCAGGCCCACCAAGCCTTCTACAACCAGGTATGGACCCTGAGGTCCAGAGAGAAGTGCTTTGCCCAAGGTTACATAGTCTGTTATCAAAAGCTGGGACCAAGGTACAGTTTCCTACCTCCCAGTCTAAGTCAAGAGGACACCAGCTCCAACCTCCCACCCCAGGCCCCTAAGGGCTGGTGCCCTGGTCCCTGAGGATCTCCAGGCCAGGCTGGCCATGGAGGATTTGTGCTTTGTACAAAGCAGTTGCTTGGTTTGAGGACTGGGGCACTAAAGGGTGGAGGACAGACATAAGACTTCCTGTAAGAAGTGGCTTTTTTCTTAATGATCATATTTTACTATCTGTTTGTTTATTTATTTATTTATTATCTTTCAATATATTTTTATTGAAGTATAGTCAGTTTACAATGTTATGTCATTATCTGGTGTACAGCACAATACTTCAGTCATATAGGAACATGTGTATATTCGTTTTCATATTCTTTTTAACCGTAAGTTACTACAAGATACTGAATATAATTCCCTGTGCTATACAGTAGAAACTTGTTTATCGGATTTTCTGAGAATCCTCCTGTATTTTGAAATGAGAGACACTCTGCCAGAGTTCAGTAGGTGTTCTGTGCAATTCAATGGGTTTGTAGATGTAATTCTTGGTGTATTTGTGGAAGAGGGCGAGCTGTGAGTCTCTCTGCTCCACCATCTTGGCTCAACCCCTAGAAGTGGCCTTTGAAGTGGGTCTCAGAATAGAAACAATGTCACCTGGGGGACAGAGAGTTAAAAATTTTTAAATCATCTTTATTGAGATAGAATTCACATATTATAAAATTCACCCATTTTCATGTTATTGTTTAATGAGTATAGAATTTCAGTTTTGCAAGATGAAAAAGTTCAGTTTAGGTGCACAATAATGTGGCTATACTTAACACTACTGCATTGTACTTTTAGAAATGGTTAAGATGATAAAATTTATGTGTATTTTACCCCAATTTAGACAAAATGCAAAATCCAGGCCCTTCACCATGGACCAAATCAAAAGCCACAGCCTCCAGGCTACCTTCCAGAATCCCTTTTATACCTATCCTGATCCCACTGAGGAAATTCCCAGAGGGGCTTCTTCTGGGTGGGCAATCCCTGGGGAAGGGCGAGCCTCGCCTCAGGGCTCCTGAGGCCTAGGGCACATGGTTGCCTGATAATTTTCTGCCTAATCTGATGTGGGGAGGCCCTCAAGTGGCCCCACAAAGCCTAGCTCTCCTGCTTTTTTTTCTATGGGGAGGAACCCTAGTCCCATGCTTCCCCAGACCTCTTGAGTCCTCTGAGATCCAGTTGTCCAGTGCCAAAGGCCATTGTATTTGTTGGCACTGCTGGACCTGAAGTGGACCCCAGGACTTCATCCCAGAAATACCCCTATGGGGTTCCCAATACCATTTTCCCTAAAAGAACAGTATCCCCTTTACCCTGCTTGTATTTTTCATTCTCTCTTTCAGCTCCTACTTCAAGGCCTGGGTCAGGTTGTGAGATGACTGTATCTCTCGAGTTGGATGTTTACGGAGCTCACTGCAAGGACTTTTCTGCCCCTCTGAGTCCTGTCTACTTCTCTGCTATGGCACAGACACTGCACTATGTCCTGGCTGCAGAGGGAATCAGGCTCAGAGTGGACTCAAAGACACCCACTTCTAAGAGATAGAGGTGGCTCCTAGTAAAGTTTCAATGAAAGACATGAGTGCAGCCTCAGTGGAGGGAAGCCAGTCCAGGAAGCAGCCACTCCAGATTGGAGATCAAGATATTGGGGATGGCCTTGTGTCCCCAACCTTTGCATGTAGTATGTTCCTTTCCCACTACAGGAGAATAGTAGCTCCTTCTTAGACTGAACCTAAGGACAACTTTTCCTAGACTCTAGAAGCTGCTTTTCTATTCCCACTGCCTTTGGGAGAAATGATGTTTGTTCATTTACTTGCTTCACAAGCACTTAGGCACACAGCCTCAGTTTTCCTCTCTCGTAAAATGGGAATATTAATAATGCCTCCCTCATGTGCCTGAGTAGTAAAGAACAGATGAGATGATGCATGTAAATTGACAAACCCAGTGTCCAGGACATCGCATGAGCTCAATTCATGGTATCTATTACTTTTATTATTAATTTAATAAACACTCGATGAACACAACTCTGCCCCTGGCCTCATGGGGGTCAGGCAGGTCTCTTGATTCATTCCACAAGCATTTTCGAAGCAACCATTGTATCTGAGACTGTAACCCAGTCCTTTCCAGGTAAAGAATTGTCCTGCCTACTAACCCAATCCTAGGTTAAAGGGGATAAAACAAGTTCACAGAGGAGCAGTGACTTGCCTGAAGTCAGAGAGAGCTGGGAATGGAATCAAGATCCCTGCCCCTGAGGCCAAGGAGGTTGCCCTTGCTTCAGGCTGACTTTTGGCTTTAGATTTCAGTAGAGTCCATCTCCCTAGTAAGGCTTAAGTGGAATTATAATTACCTGTTGATATCTCTTAAGCCTTCATGATACAACGGGGCTTAGATGACCAAACCTGTACAGACTAAAATAAATATATTTTAAATAAAATATTTTAAAATATTAAAATTTTACATAAAATATTTTAAATAAAATAGATATTTTAGGCTTTGTAGGCCTCCGTCTTAAGTACTCAACTCTGCTGTTGTAGCAAGAAACCAGCCCTAGAGAGTACTTATTCAAATGAGCAGAACTGTGTTACACTAAAACTTTATTTGTGGACACACATGTGAATTTCTTATGAGTTTCACATCATGAAATCTTATTCTTCTTTGATTTTTTTCCCAACTATTCAAAAATGTAAAAACCATTCTTATTTCACGGGCTGCACGAAACAATAAACCCTTGCTCAAGGAAGTTAGAATCCATTCTTTACTGAATTTTTGAATTAGAGATTAAAAAAAATATATTACTACTAGTACTAGTACTACTACTACTACTACTTCTACTACTACTACTGCTATTATTATTGGCCAGAGACCTGACCTACTACAGAGAGAAGGGTGGGTCAGTTAACCTCCTGTCAAGCATTTCAGTAAGGAGTGGAAAAAAAGGACTTCCTTGATGATGGTTTCACAGCAAAACAGTCTATTTCCTTATTTCTAAAATGGTGACAGTAATCTCTACCTTAGAAGGTTATGAGGGTTGAATGAGATAAAGGAAGGTAAATCGTTTTG
Source organism: Camelus bactrianus (assembly GCF_048773025.1). Classification (NCBI taxonomy): domain Eukaryota; kingdom Metazoa; phylum Chordata; class Mammalia; order Artiodactyla; family Camelidae; genus Camelus; species Camelus bactrianus. The sequence goes on from NC_133548.1 coordinate 7,064,452, forward strand.
TAAAATGCAAATATTTATTCACTTAATTGTTTCTAGAGATGCGTGTTGGGGCTCACACTTTATTCCTCTAGAAAGCTTTCTACGAAGTTTGATGGGACACTGCCCCTTTAAATCCTCCCTAACTACCTCAAGTACTAATAGGACAAGTCAGCACATGCGCATTTCTTTGCGGGGCTGGCACCTCAAGCTACAGCCTTCCCGGAGCCCGTAGGAGAGGTTGAAGGTCCTCCCACACAGAACTTTTACGCAAGCGTAAATCAATTTTGAGAGCATTATATCGTACCGAGAGCCCAGTCCCTTTTTCGCGCCTGGAGGCTCCGCCCCCGCGGCCAATCAGTAGGCCTCGCCCTTTGCAATGGCCAATGGCAGTGAGCGTGGGGGGCGGGGCCGGGCGTCCGGGGGCGCGGCCTGGCTCTAAGAGAAGCGGCAGGGTGAGCCGGGGGCTCTAGTGAACCGCGAAGCCGGACGGGGAACGCTGCCGGGCGGCGAGTTGAGGCGGCCCGGGCCCGGCGGTCTCCGAGATGTCACGATGGCTATGGCCGTGGTCGAACTGTGTGAAAGAGCGAGTCTGCCGCTACTTGCTGCATCACTACTTGGGTCACTTCTTCCAGGAGCACCTCAGCCTGGACCAGCTCAGCCTCGATTTGTACAAGGGCAGCATTGCCCTGCGGGATATACATCTGGAGATCTGGGTAAGGATATGGGCCCGAACCCGGGAAGGGGGGAGGGGGGACAACGATTTGAGGCTACCTGTGAAAGGGTTGGACTTGGGGACCTGGCACTGGGGTGGAGAGGCCGTGGGAGTCCAACCCTTTCCAGGGGTCAAGAGGGACCCCAGCTGGTCGCTTCCATAGCCAGTAGCTGCCTCTACTTCACAGGAGGAGAAACTGAGGCTGGGAAGCGGGATGTCACTTGTCTGGAGAATGCCAGAATAAGCATATCGAATTTGGGGCCTGAGATGAGGGTGGTACCAAGAAACTGAGGAGAGGGTGAGGAGGGATCAGAGGAACTAGGGAGTCTGGTGGGACGAGGCCAGGGCAGTGACAGAGTTGGGACACGAAGCTGGTCAGGGAAGTCTGGCAGGGGTCCAGGGCCCTGCTACAGGCACCTGTGGGAAGGGTGCCCTGACCTCCTGACCCCACGACCCTGGGCCTGGTGGGTGGGGTTCATCTCCGGATAGGGATGTCAACAACCGCGTCAGCACCATGTTGATCAACACTTTGTGTGACTGCTGCCGCTGTCTACTTCCTGCTTTTGGGAGAGTGGGATGGACCAAGTGGCAGTTTGGGGAGGGGCTTGGGCATCCCTCTGTAGAGGAAAGCCCTAGAGGAAAGATGGATAAGTCTGACCTCAGGCAGAGAGGAGCGAGATGCTGGGGAAGCTGAGAGGAGTAAGATCTGGATCTGAGTCCTTATACTGGAGGTGGTGAAGTGCAGTGATTCACAGGTCAGCTGACCTGGGAAGTTGCAAAGGAGCCACCAATTAGAGGCACCAGACCAGGGCTGGCACTGGGTCAGTCCTCCAGTTCAGAGAAACAGGGGTGGACACGGAGACAGGGGCTTCTCAGTTTTCTTGGGGGAGTTAGGGCAGTGGGCAGATAGGATGCCTGGCCTCAATATAGCCTGGGCAGGAAGAACTGAGCTTTAGAGGTAGGCCAGGCCTTCCTGAGCAAATGTGGGGTAGAGGAAGACCCCTGAGCCCAGAGTTGGTGGCATCTCTTGCTTTGGAATCCTAGCGCAGGAGACCTTTTCTGATTTCTGACTTCAGCCTCTTAGTCTGGCCTGAAAGAAATAACCCAGACCTCTAGACTGCCTCTTTCTACATTCCCACTCTGCCCTCCCCTCCCCTCAGCTGGGGATTGAATTGGCTCCCAGCTAGGCTGCTTTCCCACCTGGCCTCTGGTGAAGGAGTTGGGAGGAGCTGGGCCTTGGTGGAATGTAGGTGCTTTCCCAGGTTGCCAGCCCTTCTGCCTCGGCCTGCAGCCCCTACCTTGAAGATCCTCAAAGGTGTCAAGTGCCTGGGAACCATGGGATAGGATGAGGAGAGAGGCCTGGGTCTCAGTCTCAGTCCCCATGGTATACTGGATGACTGGTCCCTTCTCTTTAGGCCTCAGTTTCCCCATCTGTGGATCTCTGGGTAAGGAATTTGTACTCAGTCTCTATAGGCTTGCTAGTTCTGCTGTGTATTTTATTCATGGGTCCAACAAGTGTTTACTGAGGCCCTCGCTGGGTAGCACCACGCAGAGCACCTGGAGTCACACAGAGAAGGCAGGTGGACTGCTGCCCTCAAGGAGCTCCCAAGCTGGTGACTCCCCTGTTTGTAACCGGGAGCTCTAAGCTTGTGCCTCAGAGAGAGGTACAACTGCACCAAGTGTTTGGAGTTGGGGGCCCCCCTCCAGCTCAGGTCAGCCCCTGTCTGCCTCTCCTGCACACTCCCATTAAACTCCATGCTCACCAGGATGAATATGGGGTGCTGCTGCATACTGCTGGGCCTTTACATGTGCTGTTCCCGTATCTGGACATGCTACCTTCTATCCCCTAGCTCCCCCCTCCTCTGGTTTGAAAAACTGGGCACATTGAACTATGCAGTAATAGGGCACCAAGCGTAGGGATCCATTGAGCAAAGGTAGGACTTTGCAGGTAGCATGTGGAGGGATGGGGAGAGCAAGGGTGGAATAGCCAGGCAAGGAGTGCAGCAGCCAGGGGGACAGCTGGATTTGGGGTTTCCCTGAGCTGGTTTTATCTTCCATTTGCTCTCAGTCTGTGAATGAGGTGCTGGAGTCCATGGAGTCACCACTGGAATTGGTGGAAGGCTTTGTGGGCTCTATCAAGGTGGCCGTGCCCTGGGCTGCGCTGCTCACCGACCACTGCACTGTGCACGTGTCAGGCCTCCAGCTCACTTTGCAACCCCGCCAAGGCCCAGGTGAGGACAGGGCAAAGCTGGTGGGGGGCAGCACGGAGCAGGAAGTGGGAGTGGGCCTGGCACCAGGGGCTGGCTGGGTCTGCCTGTCCTGAGACCCTCTTCCTACTTGCAGGACCAGGGGCTGCTGACTCACAGAGCTGGGCCTCGTGTATGACCACGAGCATGCAGCTGGCTCAGGAGTGCCTGCGGGACGGGCTGCCTGAGCCCTCTGAGCCACCACAGCCCCTAGAAGGACTGGAGATGTTCGCCCAGACCATCGAGACTGGTGAGCAGGCCCCTCCTGGCCACCCTGCCCCTCCATGGCCCATAGGGCAAGGGCCTCAGACAGCAGCATGGCCACTCTGCTGCCCAACAGGGAAACTCTGTCTGCCTCTTGCTGCTCCGCCTGACGTGAGACCCTTTCCCACCCCTCAGTACTGCGAAGGATCAAGGTGACCTTCTTGGATACTGTCGTGAGGGTGGAGCACTCGCCGGGTGATGGGAAGCATGGTGTGGCAGTGGAAGTCCATGTGCAGAGGTAGGGGCAGGCTGAGCAGTGTGGGCTGGCATGAGGAAGAGGGGGAACGAGGGGCTGCTGAATGGCCCTGGCCCTGACCCTGCCCCCGGCCCTGCCCCCATCCCCAGCCTGGGCTCCTGGGACATGTCAGGGCAAGTCTGGGTGGGCCTGGGCTGTGGCCGTGGCAGGCGGAAGCAAGCTGCGTGTGAGCCTGGTGTGGTGTCCAGGGGCCAGGCGGTGCAGGCCCAGGGTGACTGGGGCCCCAAGGATCAGGTTACACCCTGATGGTCTGAGGAGCAAGGAATGGCCATGGAGGTCCAGGATGGCCTGACTATAATGCGGCAGCTCTACAGGCCAACCTTCGCTGACCCCAGACCCCCTAAAACAGAACAAGGTGTGGGGAGAGGGGCACCAGCCTCGGGTGGCTTGGGCAAGGGCTGAGCCTACACTCCTCAGACTGGAGTACTGCGATGAGGCCGTGCGAGACCCAAGCCAGGCACCCCCAGTGGATGTGCATCAGCCTCCTGCCTTCCTACATAAGCTGCTGCAGCTGGTGGGCGTCCGCCTGCACTTCGAGGAGCTCCCCCAACAGGTGGGCCCAGTCTCGTCCTCACAGTGTCTCTTAATTCCTGTTCTCTCTGGACCTTGACCCATCTGACTGTCTTCATCCCTTCTGACCATCTCTGACCGTATCTTCTTGACCTCTCCTTTCATATCCTCTTACCTCCCAGGAAGGACCCCCAGAGCCTCCCTTGCAGATTGGCAGCTGCTCAGGGTGTCTGGAGCTGACAGTGAAACTGAAGCAAAATGAGGCCTTCCCAGGCCCCAAGGTGGGTCCCCAGGCCCCTGGGGAGGAGGAATATGCCCCATCTCAGAATCTTCCTCAGCACTGCTGATCTTCCCTGGGACAAAGCAGAGAAGAGTGTTGAGTGGGGGAATTACTGCCTTCTAGGCAACTGGAGAAACTGAGGCTGAGAGTGGTCCAGTTGTGGCCAGGGTCACACAGCTAGTTGGTGGTATAGCTTAGCCTGATAACTGGCATCCTGCCTCCTCAGGGTGAGGACAGGTGGGTGGCAGTTCTCAGAGGGCCTCGGTGGCAGGTGTTGGCTCCATGGTTACTCCCTCCACCCCTAGCTGGAGGTGTCTGGACAACTGGGCTCCCTGCACCTGCTTCTAACCCCACGGCAGCTCCAGCAGCTTCAGGAACTGCTTGACGCAGTGAGCCTTGCAGGTGAGACTGTGGGTGGTCTAGGAGATGGGATGACTGGGAAGAGGCTGGCCAGACTGGACTGACATAAGAAAGTATCCTCCCCGTAGACCCCGAGGGCCTGGTAGACAAACTGAACAAGAGCCGCCCGCTAGGTGCTGAAGATCTGTGGCTGATTGAACAGGATCTGAACCAGCAGCTGCAGGCGGGGACTGTAGCTGAGCCCTTCAGCCCAGACCCCGTTTCAAACCCTCTTGTCAACCTGGAGAGCACTGGTGGGTGTGAAGCCAGAACCAGCAATTGGCAGGGTGTCTGTGTGGGTGCAGGAGTCAGGGGGCTGAGCACACCAGTCTCTGACCCTCTTCCCCTGGTTCACAGACCTCTTCTTCTCCATGGCCGGCCTCACAAGCAGTGTGGCCTCAGCCCTGTCTGAGGTCTCCCTCTCCGACGTAGACCTGGGTTCCTCGGTGCACAGCAACATGGCCTCCCGCCGGCATTCTGCCCAGCACCCCTCGACCGGTGAGTCCTCAGGGGCAGGAAGAGCTGGAGGAAGCCTTGGTGCTGGTGTGATGTTTGTTACTCGCATGCTATGTCTGGAGGTCCACCACTGTGACTTGGTTCCATGGGAACACTCAATGGGAGGTAGAGATGCAATGGACAGAGCCTAGGTTTCAGAGTCAGTGACCTTGGGCCAAGCTCTTAAACTGCTGGAGACTCAGTTTCCCCTTCCACAAAAAAAGAATAGTAAGATTTGATCCTGCCAGGCTGCATGTTTTGCTTGATGTTTATTGAGAGATTGTGTGTGGCAGGTACTGGGTAAGTGCTTTATCACCTTTCTTGCAGCTCCCTTGAGAGGACTGAATCAAGCCTGGGCCCAGTGTCTGGCTTAATGAGGCTTCGTGTCACCCTTGCCTGGCCAAGCCCCCAGCCAGAGTCACAGTCCAGCTAGGCCAGGGCTTCTCCCAGCCCTTAGACCAGTGTCTGACTGTCACCTTACCTGGGATGCTTATGAACTCTGGGGAGCCCCTGATGAAGTCTTTGTTCTTTCAGGCAAGACAGCCCCCACACCCTCCTCGAACACCCTGCGCCCTGACTCGCTGCTGAAGATGACTTTGGGGGGCGTGACCCTGACCTTGCTTCAGACGTCTGCCCCGTCTTCTGGACCACCTGACCTCACCACCCACTTTTTTTCGGAGTTTGATGCCTCCAAGGATGGGTCCTTTGGCTCTCATGACTTCTACCATCTCCGACCGCGCTTCCAGAGGGCCTGTCCCTGTAGTCATGTCCGGTACAAGCCCAAGGCAGGGACCTGGGCTTAAGGGGACTCTCCAAACCCGCCCAAGCTCACCTTCTGATGCCCTGTGTCTTCCCTATAGGCTAACAGGTGCAGCTGTGCAGCTGTCCTGGGAGCTGCGGACAAGCAGGGGCCGGCGGATCACCAGCACAGAAGTGCACTTTGGGCAGCTGGAGGTGCTAGAGTGTCTGTGGCCCAGGGGCACCTCGGAGCCTGAGTACACAGAGGTGAGGGCTGAGAGAAAGCCAGGATATGGGCAGCAGGGCCTAGTGGTGAGGGTGGGTGTGGGGGCTCAGCCTCACCCTGTCGCTTCCCATGTCCCATCCCAGATCCTGAGCTTCCCGAACAGCCTGGCCTCCCAGGCCTCAGCTAAGCCTTGCGCCCACCTGCGCCACATGCAGACTCTGCGCCGGATACACAAGGTAACCTACCTCACTTCAGGCCCAGTGGCCCTTGACTGTTTCCCATGGTGTACTGCCCGTACCGGCCTCCCCTGGTGCCTCCCTGCTCCCACCCTCCACCTTCAAACCAGAGCACATCTTTCCATCCGGGATCCCTTGAATACATCTGGGGCTAGGCTGCTCCATGGCTGGGAGTGGCAAGTATTGGGTAGCTTTCGCTAAACAAGCCTGATCTGCCTCGAGCAGGGCAGTAAAGGGCTTCCCATCCTCTCCTGGGTCCCTTACCCAAGCTCTTCTCCCCACCGCTTGGGAGGGCTCTGTGTTCTGTTTTTCCTCAAGGGGGATCCTGCCCATCCTGCCCTCACCATGTCATAGCCTTCATTGACCTGTGTACCCTCTCCCTCAGAGCCGACCCCGGCGCCCAGCTGCCTGCCACTACCACTCAGAACTGGCCCTGGACCTGGCTGACTTCCAGGCAGATGTAGAGCTAGGGGCCCTGGACCGGCTCTCTGCCCTGCTGCACCTGGCCACCATACCCCCTCCTGAGTTGCTTGCTGGCCTGCTGGTAAGATGCCCAACTAGGATGGAGAGCAGGGCATGGACTATCTGGCTGTTGACCACAGTTGCAGGGGCTGGAGGAGGGGATTGGCCCAGGCAGCATCTCTGACCCCCCGACCCTCCACAGACAGAGACCCCACCAGCTGCTGAGCAGCAGACAGTGGTGCAGCTATCAGCACCCAGGGCCACGCTGCAGCTGCGCTTCCCCATTGCCGACCTGCGGCCTGAGCGGGACCCCTGGGCGGGCCAGGCTGTGCGGGCTGAGCAGCTGCGGTTAGAGCTGATTGAGCCCCAGTTCCGGTCAGAGTTAAGCAGTGGGCCTGGTCCCCCAGCCCCAACCCGCCTGGAACTCACCTACTCCGACCTACATGGTAAGAGCCCCCCTGGGTATAACTCGTTAGGCAGGGGGCTCAGGCCTCTAGGAGTATTGGGCTTGGGGCTATGGAATGGGCTGGGTCACAGTGGGGACAGACCCTGGTCCAGGCCTAATCAGCTTTGTGAGGCACCAGCATTGCCTATCCCCAGGCTTCCTGGGCAACAGGCAGAGTGGACCCTTTATCCTTGAATGACTATAGACTGTGGGCATAGGTCTGTAAACAGTAAAAGATGGTTGTCACGGTGAGGGGTGCTCCAATCCCCCACTGGCCCACCTGGCATTGAGGAAGAAATAGGGAAAGGCAGCAGTGACAACCCCTCACTCCTCCCCATCCCCTCCAGTCACCTACGAAGATGGAGAGAAGCCACCTGTCCCCTGCCTGCGGGTCTCTAAAGCCCTGGATCCCAAGAGCCCTGGGCACAAGTACTTCCTGCCCCAGTAAGTTGGGGCTTTGGAGGAGCAGACAGAGAGGAGGGCTTTGCTACTGAGGGCGGTGGGAGGCCACTTGGGACCAGGGGCTGGGGGCCCTGCAGGCCAGTGACAGGCCTGTGCCCTCGCAGGGTAGTGGTGACCCTGAACCCCCAGCTCAGCAGCACACAGTGGGAAGTGGCCCCGGAGAAGGGAGAGGAGCTGGAGCTGTCGGCTGAGAATCTGTGCGAGCTTCAGGAACCTGAGCCCTCACCCTTCTCCTCAAAAAGGACCATGTACGAGACGGAAGAGGTGAGGCCCAGGACCTTCGAGTCTCATGGGAGCCAATTGGTGGCTGTGGGCCACAGGGAAAACACCATCTGGGGCACCAGGTGATGTGACCCAGCGTCAGTGAGAATTTCATCTCTTCCATCATCTCTGGTCAACAGGGAGGCAGAAACACCACAGCTGGCGGGGCCTAGGAGTGAGGGCAGGGACCCAGGGGGCATGGGTCCTTGATCAGGTAGATCACAACCCCGTCCCTTCAGCCATTTATCAGCAGTGTATGTTTGGGCCTCAGGACCCTTTTCTCTTAAGGAGATGAGGGTTGAGTAGGAGGCGGTTAAGGGCCTGGCCTCTGAACCAAATGGCCTAGGTTCAAATTCAGGCTCTGCCACTCAGTTGGGTGTATCATCTGGGGGAGTTGTCTCATCTCTTGAAAAGTCACCTACAGGTAAGTTTCCCCACTTGGAAAGTGGGTATAATGACCTGTCTCACAGACCTGTTGTGAGAATAAAGAAGTTAACATACACAAGGCCCTCAGGGCAGGGTTCGCACGCAGTCAGCGCTTCACACGAGATGGCTGTCCTATGTCCCAGCAGGAAAGGCTCATGTGAATGAATGAGAAATAGGTCAGGAAACTAACCTGGGTCTGATTGAAAAGCCAGCAGCAGGCTCTGACATTTCTCATCCCCTTTCCTGCTCCCCCATCCAGATGGTGATTCCTGGAGACACTGAGGAAATGAGGGCCTTTCAGAACCGGGCCCTGGCGCTGTCTCGCTGCAGCCTGGAAGTGGTCCTGCCCAGCGCCCATGTCTTCCTGCCCAGCAAGGAGGTCTACGAGAGCCTCTACAACAGGTGGCGACATGGGTAGGGCGGGGGTGGCCAGGGGCTGGGCTGGGCCTCCCTCACCGCCGTGGTCCTACCGCCCTCCCAGGATCAACAACGACCTGCTCCTGTGGGAGCCCGCGGACCTGCTTCCCAGCCCCGGCCCCGCCGCGTGCCCCGCTGGCTTCCCGGACGCCTCGGGCTTGTGGCACGACAACTTCAAGATGTGCAAGTCTGCCTTCAAGCTGGGTAGGAGGGGTGCCCTGGTGGGGCCCTGGGGCCAGGGCAGCCCTCCCAGGTCTCCTTCCCACTTGGCTCCTTGATCTCACCCCAGACTCGGACTCGGACGATGAGGACACCCACTTCTCAGTGGGGGCGTCAGGTGCCCCCCGGCCCCCTGCCCCTGAATCCCCTCACTCCCAGAGTACCTTCTCTACACTGGTGACGGTGCTGAAGGGTCGGATCACGGCCCACTGTGAAACCAAGGTGAGGGCAGCCCAGGGGAGGTGAGCCCCTGACTCCAGAGCCCCCACTGGCAAGAGAACAAGGCCAGTGTCAGCAGTTCCAAGCTGGGAATGTGGGAAACAGACCCCACTGGGGACTTTGTGTGGCCTCTCCAGCCAGCAGCACCTACCCACCACCCACTGACCCACCCGTGCCACCACACCCATCTCATCACTGCCCCTTATTAGCACCTGCTGTATGTAAGGCACCATGCTAGGGGTCCTAATTGGCACCATCTGATGTTCGGAGGCAGACAGGGCAAGGATGACCCTTCCCCTCTGGCAAAAGAGAAAGTACTGCCCTGGACCTCCAGCAGTCTGGGTAGAGGCTGGAGCTGATCCTAGTCAGGCCAGGACTCTCCGAGGCCCCTCACCCCCAAGGGTCAGGGCTGCTAAGTATAGCTGGTGAGGCCAAACCACATGCTCTGTCTGCAGGACAAGTGTGGGAAACGGCTGGAGGCTGCACATGGGGAACTGGTGCTAGACATGGAACAAGGCACCATCTTCAGCGTCTCCCATTACCGAGGCCAGCCGGGCCTTGGCTACTTCTGCCTGGAAGCTGAAAAGGCAACACTCTACCACCGAGGTGTGAGGGCTGGGGGCCAGTTGCCATGGGGTCTCTAGGGTCCATGGACAGGGGTTGAGTCTTTCAGGAGGAATACGTGCCCTTCCTGGGTGGAGTGGGGGATCAGCCAGCTTGGAAGGGGACTCACCAGATGTCTCCCTAGCGGCCGTGGATGACTATTTGCTGCCCAGTTGCCTGGAGCTGCCCACCTTTGCTCCTCCGGCCCAGCTGGCCCTAACCATCTACCCATCAGAGGAAGGGATGACTGAGCAAGGAGCCTCGGGCCGCAAGGGCCAAGGCCGGGGCTCCCACATGCTGTCCACCGCGGTGCGCATCCAACTGGACCCCCACAAGAATGTCAAGGTATAGCCGTACCTGCTTCTGGCCGGCCCACTTGTTTGGGCAGGACCACTGCCTCCCTGGTGCCTGGCAGGCTGGGCTGCTACCATGGGCTGACTGTGCCCTGCCCCCAGGAGTTCCTGGTGACACTGCGGCTGCACAGAGCTACGCTGCGCCACTACATGGCCCTGCCAGAACAGAGCTGGCACTCCCAGGTGAGCGAGGGTGGTGTGGGCAGGCAAGTCTCAAGGCTGGGATAAGGCTGGTGTGAGGGCCATGGGCTGGACCAGAGCTGACCTTAGGCTGGAGCTGACTTCTGGGCGGAGCCCCTGGGCAAGGGGTGTGATGGACAGCTGATGGGCAGCAAGTGGGGACCTGTGCTGGGGTGGGGAGTTAGAGGGAGAAAGAGGTCCCTTTATCCTCACTGCCCCTCTCGCCCTGGCCCCCAAAGCTGTTGGAGTTCTTAGATGTCCTGGATGATCCAGTGCTGGGCTACCTGCCTCCAACAGTCATTACCATCCTACACATACACCTGTTCTCCTGTGCTGTGGACTACAGGTACCCAGGCACGGGTGGCTGGGGCCAGGGGCTGAGGGCAGGCTCTCTCATGTAAGGAGTCTGCCCCAGCCCAAGTGTGACCTCCCACCCACCCCAGGCCCCTCTACCTCCCTGTACGTGTCCTTGTCACTGCTGAGACCTTTACCCTCTCCAGCAACATCGTCATGGACACCTCTACCTTCCTGCTCAGGTATGGAGCTCTCCCCACCCCAGCTCCCTGTCCATCCTACCCCAAGCTGACTCAGCTGCCCCTCCTCTAGGGTCCTACCTCCCTGCTGTACATCCTCAGGCCACTGTGAGCCTTTCTGTACAATCATGTGATCTCTTCCTGAGGCACAAAATTGGGTTTCACCTTCCTAGAGGGCAGTCAGACCTCCGAATCAGAGCCTTAAAAGCGTTTAAGCTCTCTGACCTGATACTCTCACTTCCGGTGGCTGTCCTAAGGATATAAGGATAAGAAAAGGTGAAGTATGATGCCCCTGTAGTATAATTTTAAATAGTCAAAACTTATAAACAATTTAAATGCCCCCACATCACATTATAATCTCAGTTAGTAAACATGGCCAACCCAACCATTAAAGTCAAATTAAAGAATAACATTGAAAAATATAGGGAAATGCCACGGTACAATATTTACTGAAAAGAAGTAAGATATAAAACTATTTTTTTAAGAAAGATTATTTGCATATAGTTAGGATTGGTACCAGGACCTCTTGCAGATACCAAAATCCAGGGGTGCTCAAGTCACTCATAAGTGACATATAAAAGAGTGTGATATATGTATATAACCCATGCATATCTTCCCATATTCTTTAAATCATTTCTGGTTTATTTATAATACCTAATACAATGTAAGTGCTGTGTAACTGGTTGTCAGCACATGGAAAATTCAAGTTTTGCTTTTTGGAATTGTCTGATTTTTTTTTCTTTTAATATTTTTGATCCCCAGTTGGTTGACTCCTCAGAAGTGTAGCCAGCAGATATGGAGGGATGACTGTATATGGTGCTTTGCTCAGAGTTTGAGATTAGCTGTATTTTAAAATATCCTAAAGGAGCTGTGTTATGTTGCCCTTAAAATAAGGACTTTCAAAGAACAATGCATACTGTAGGGGGAAAACAGGACATTTTCCTCCCAGGGCTGTTGTGAGGCCCAGGTGAGGTGGAGGAGCTGCAAGTACTTGGAGAAAGATAAGTGCTGCCCAGTTTCTTCGAGTGTCTGCTATCTGGGCCTGTGGCACGGAAGACCAGGCCCAGTCTCCCCATTGTACAGACAAGAACACTGAGACCAGAGAAGGCCCAGCACTAGTTTCTTGTGGGCTTGAGACTCCCTGTGGGTGCTCCCTCTGCCTGTCTCTGGGAGCCCCACCCCTGCCAGCTCCTAGGAGCTGCTCCCTGCAGCGGCTCCCTGGCCCTTCTCAGCCCTGTTCCCCACCAGGTTCATCCTTGACGACTCCGCCTTGTACCTGTCTGACAAGTGTGAGATGGAGACCCTGGATCTGCGGCGAGGTGGGCAGGGCTTGGACTGGGCTCCCTCCCCTCTGAGGGACTGTGGCCCCTGGCTATACCCAGAGCAGCCAGATGTCCTCCCCCAGCTGCTAGTCAGGTTTTCAGCACCCATACACATGTGCACGCACACAAGGACTACACCCAGATAAACCCTAGGTTCTCCCCTCTGGTGGTGGGCCAGGGGCTGGGTGGGAGGAGGCAACAGAGACTTCTGACTTCTACCTCAGATTACGTCTGTGTCTTGGACGTTGACCTTCTGGAGCTCGTGATCAAAACCTGGAAGGGGAGCACTGAGGACAAACTGGTGAGTGTGGCTGTCACCCAGGGTTCCCCAGAGCCAGAGCAGGCATAGGGGCCAAGGGAGCCTTCCAGGGTCACTCTTTCCTTACACTGTCCCTTTGCTTCTGTTCCCTGGGCCTGGGCTCAGGTCACGGTCACTGACAGCCCTTTCCATGCTGGGCTATGGTTATTGGCCCTCCTAGGAAGGGCTGGGTCCACTATGGGCGTCCCTCAATGTGAACCCTGCCACTAGAGGGCAACTGCAGCCAAGAAAAAGCCAGGGCCTCAGCATCAGGCAGCCTGGGTGGGTCCTCAGTGCCCTCCTCTGTAAAATGGAAATACTAGGCCCTGCCTCACTGGGCTGAGGTGAAGGATAAAGGAGGCTGGGAACTCGAAGTCCTTCACACAGGAAGTGCACTCCTGCTTCGTCTGGCGGCCTTGGGCAAAGCTCCCTGCACTCTCTGGGCTGTTTGCTCACACGTTCAGTGGGTTATTGGGCAGGCTGACCACCCCAGGGACGACCTGGCCCAGTCCTATAGTACGTGTGGTGGGGGTAGAGCCTGGGCTGATGGGCCTACGACTAACCCCGCAGAGCCAGCCATTGTTCGAACTCCGCTGCTCCAACAACGTGATACACATGCACAGCTGTGCTGACTCCTGTGCCCTGCTGGTCAACCTGCTCCAGTATGTAATGAGTGAGGGTGACCTGCACCCCCCACCCAGGCCCCCCAGCCCCACGGAGATCGCTGGCCAGAAGGTACAGGTAAGGCCTGGCTGAACAGGCTACCAGAGCTCTGCTGGGCCCCCTTCCCCACCGTGCCCCCAGGGACCTGGTGATGGGGGAGCGGTAGGGCCCTGCCCCCCCTGACATTCACCACTCCTCCCCTGCCTGGCCCAGCTCTCCGAAAGCCCTGCCTCCCTGCCCTCATGCCCCTCAGTGGAGACAGCCCTTATCAACCAGCGGGACCTGACCGACGCCCTCCTGGACACCGAGCGTAGCCTGCGGGAGCTGGCCCAGGCTTCAGGTGGGTAGGGGTGCTTTTGGGCAAGCAGACATAATCAGGCACCCGCATTGGGCATCCCCCTAAACTGTCCTCTCTCCCACAGGTAGCCCCTTCTTTCAGGCCTCGCCAGTATCGGTCTACCTATTCCCAGGTGAACGGAGTGGGGCCCAGCCCCCCTCGCCCCCTGTTGGGGCCCCCACTGGCAGCTTGAGGTCTCATTCAGAGGCCAAAGAAGATGAAAAGGAAGAAGAGGGGGATGGAGACACTCTGGACAGTGATGAGTTTTGCATCCTTGACGCTCCTGGCCTGGGCATCCTGGTGTGTGGTGGGCAGGCTGGGCAGGAACCAGGGAGAGGGTGGCTCACATCTAGGCCCTTCTAGGACTCCTACTGTGAGAGAGGCAGGAGGTGGTCAATATCAGCGTGGGGTGGGGTCCATGAGTGGGGCTGGGAGGGTCTCCCTGGGGAGGCAGTCCTCACCCTGGGCTTTGAAGGAGTGAATGGGTTTCCAGAGGAAGAGAGAAGGCGTGGCATCCTGGGCAGTGGGACTGGGGCATTCAAGAGTAGGGAGGGAGAGGGGCAGAGCAGTTAGTGGGAGGGTGAGGAACCATTTGGCTGCAAGGGTGCTGACCTCCAAGCAAGATCTAGTTTTCAGGGAGTCAGGGCTGGTGGGAGCAAGGAGCACGCAAGCCCCTCAGGACAATGGCCCGTGAGAGTCATCTTTTATGAAAAGGGGGAGGGAGATGTGAGGATGAGGGAGAGACAGGTGGCCTGGACTGGGGAAAGCTTCTGTGCCCCATATGCTCACTTGGCCTCCTCCCTGCAGCCCCAGGATGGGGAGCCTGTGGTGACGCAGCTGCATCCAGGCCCCATCATTGTGCAGGACGGGCACTTCTCTCAGCCACTGGGCAGCACAGATCTGCTGCGGGCACCTGCCCACTTCCCAGTGCCCAGCAGTCGCGTGGTGCTGCGTGAGGTCTCCCTTGTCTGGCACCTCTATGGGGGCCGAGACTTTGGCCCTCATCCCGGACACAGGTGAGGAGAGGGTCCGGGTGGCAGCTGAGGCAGTGGGGCCCTCAGGAGATGGGGTCCAGGTTGGAGTCCAGCTCTGACCTTCAGCAGCTGATAACCTTGAACCCAATCCTTGCCTTGCTAGCCTCAACTCTTCCTCTTTCCTTGCCCTGCCCACCTCCCAGGAGAGGATCTCTTGCCCCAGACTGAAAGTCCTGCTCTGACAGGAGGGAACGAGGGAAGGGGGTTCCCCTGAGTCAGCTTGTCCCTTGTTCCTCTTCCCAGGGCAAGAGTTGGCCTCACAGGCCCCAGAAGCTCCCCTTCCCGCGGCTCTGGGCCCAACCGGCCCCAGAACTCCTGGCGTGCACAGGGGGGCAGTGGGAGGCAGCACCATGTCCTCATGGAGATCCAGCTCAGCAAGGTGAGCAGGGGGACTCAGGGTGCAGAAGGCCAGCCAAGCTGAGGGACAGGGACAGGCCCTCCCATCCCTGCTAGCACATCTATCCACAGGAACTTCTTAAAGGCCCTTGGTCATGAGCTGTGTCTCATGTTTACGGAGCTGCTGCCATGCTGTTCTAGATGCTGGGTGTAGTGATGAGCAAAGCAGACAGAAACTCTGCCCTCTGGCCACTTGTATCATAGTCGAGGGAGCCCCATAAGATATATAAATGTATATGGGTACATTTAGATATAGTCAAATGTGATAAATACTCAGAAAAAGTAAACAGGGAGGAGACATAGAGAGGGCAGGAAAGTCCTTGTGAAAATATGCCATTTTGTACAAAGATGTGAGGAAGTGAGCCAGGAGGAGGTTTTTCAGGCAGAGGGTGCAGCATGAAGGCTGCAAACTGGGAACATCCTTCGTGTGTTCTGGGAGCAGCGAGGAGGCCAGTGGGACTCCTGCTGAGCAGGGAGGACACAAGGCCAGAGATTCGGCCTAGACCAGGCTGCACAGGGCCCTGTAGACCACAGATGGTTTTGGTTTTTACTAGAGTGAGATGCAGTCAGCATGAGACAGTAGCTGCACAGGGCAGTAGCAGCAGAGCAGGTGAGTTGGTCAGACTCTGGAGAGATTCTGAGAGTGGGAAGAACCACAGGATGGGCTGCTGGACTGACTATGCATGAAAGAGAGAGCAGGACAGGCTGGCTTGAGAAACTGTGCAGGTCAGGTACCGCTTACCGGGAGTCAGCCTGCTCAGACCCACCCCCGAGCTTGTAAGGGCACCTGTGCTGAGACTCGGGGGGATGTGCTTCAGAGTGGTGACCAGGGCTCCTCAGAGATCCGACAGGCTGGGGAGCCAGCGCCAGCACTGGGTCAGGGGGAGGGAAGGCCAGGGCAAGGACCTGCAGTTGAGGGAGGCTTTGACCTGTCGGGGGTGGGGCAGGGTGGGGCGGGGGTGGCAGAAGACAGGCCTAGTGCACGTCAGGAGCACCGGCAGGGGGCGGGCTTTGGAGGGAGAAGCAAGGCCTCACCAGGGGTTTGTGGAGCACAAGGTGGGCAGGCAAATGCTTTACAAAGATCCCCCCCGGATGTGTGGAGAAGGGTCTGGGAGGGTTGAGCAGGGGGCCATCCAGGGGATGGGTGACAGCAGCTGAGACCAGGTGCAGCTGTGACGATGACAGAAGTGTGGAGGAATTGGAGAGATGTTTTGAAGAAGCAAAACTGACGACCATGGTGATAGAGACTGGAGGGTGAGGGGCCAAACCAAGGTTTGCACTTAGGGTGACAGGAGCACAGGTACCACTTAGGTGATGGTAAGGAAGGCTGTGAGAATGGAGGCAGTTAGATTTGGAGGAGGTCGTCAAGAGTTCATTGTGGCTGTGTGGAGTTTGAAATAAATGCCTGTGCAACAGCTGTGTGGAGGTGTCCAGGTGGCAGCCAGTGTGGGCTGAGATTGGGTTGGGGGCAGGAGGGTGGCTGCGAGAGAAGGGGCCTGTAGCCAGCCCTCCCTCCCTGTCACCACCCTGCCTACTCAGCTCGGGCCCCTGTCCACCCTACAGGTAAGCTTCCAGCATGAGGTATACCCAGCGGAGCCAGGCCCTGTAGCCCCTGGCAAGGAGCTAGAGGAGCAGCCACTGTCCCGCCAGGTGTTCATTGTACAGGAGCTTGAGGTCCGAGACCGGCTGGCCTCCTCCCAGATCAACAAATTCCTATATCTACACACGAGTGAGCGGATGCCACGGCGCACTCACTCCAACATGGTAAGGCCCCCACCATTGTCCACCCTGGGTCCACACACCCATGCTTGCACGCACACATGCGCATGTGCACACGCACACGCAGGTTGTTTGTGAGCCTGGGAGGATGGTGGGGGGCTCAGGTGGGCTTAGCTGAGGGAAGCGTGTGCAGGACCAACTGGGTGAACAGTGGGGGTTGGGGGCCAGAAGCCCAGCAGGTGCCCAGAGCTCACCCTCTGCCTTCAGCTCAAGATCAAAGCGCTGCATTTGGCCCCCATGACCAATCTGGGTGGGCCTGAGTGCTGTCTCCGCGTCTCGCTCTTGCCTCTGCGGCTCAACGTGGATCAGGTGAGCAGGCTGGGTATGGGCAGAGCCTGAAGTGAGCCTGCTGCCTCCAGACCCCTGAATCTGACCTGCTTCTTCCCCTGCAGGATGCCCTGCTCTTCCTCAAGGACTTCTTCACCAGCCTGGCAGCCAGCATCAACCCCATGGTCCCGGCGGAGACCTCCGCTGAAGGTGAGTGGCTGGGCCAGGGAAGGGAGGATCTAGGCGTCCTACCTCACAAACATTCCTTGGCCTATCCCTGCTCTGTCCCCCACCTCTCCTCCAGCTCACCCTGAGACCCGAGTCCAGCCCAGCAGTCCCCAGGAAGGGCAGCCTGAGGGTGTGGAGACCACCAGCTCCCAGGAGGCCACAGGCAGTAGACACGGCTCCTCCTCTGCTGAGCAGCAGCCCATCTACTTCAGGTAGGGCCTCGGGCTGGGGGCCTGGGGCCAGGATGTAGGGAGCCAGGCCAGTGACCAAAGGACCCCTTTCCTCGCTCCCACCCAGGGAGTTCCGGTTCACATCTGAGGTGCCCATTTGGCTGGATTACCACGGCAAGCACGTCACCATGGACCAGGTGGTAAGTGAGGCTGTCAGGTCCCCGTTCTGCCCAGGTGTGGCCTGGTCTATGGAGGCCAGGGAGCCAGGCTTCTGTCCATGCACATTGGCCGCTGAGTCAGCCTCTAGTGGCTCCTGTGGGCTGAGTGGGTCCCTGGGCCCCATCACGTAAACTCCAACCCCTCCTCCCTCCCCAGGGCACTTTCGCAGGCCTCCTCATAGGCCTGGCCCAGCTCAACTGCTCCGAGCTGAAGCTAAAGCGGCTCTGTTGCCGGCACGGGTGAGCCTCCAGGCCTCTCTCAAGCCTCCCTCCAGGGCCCTTTCTCCGTTCCTGACTGTGGCCTTGGCTGAGACATCACCCCTCTGGGATCATCCCTCCACACAGGGTTGGGTGGGGACATGGGGCGTGTTGGGGTGTCTTGGTTCTTCCTGGCCCTGTGACCCCTCAGTGTGCGGCTCTGGCCCACCCCACCCTCCTCTCCCCTTCCTAGGCTCCTGGGTGTGGACAAGGTGCTGGGCTATGCTCTCAATGAGTGGCTGCAGGACATCCGCAAGAACCAGCTGCCTGGCTTGCTGGGGGGCGTGGGCCCCATGCACTCTGTGGTTCAGCTCTGTGAGTATCTGACTTCGGGGGCTCTTGAAACTGTCATACTTTTGGGTAACCTAGAAGCCACTGTTGGGAATAGGTGGGAGAGTTCCTACAGCAGGGTAGGTAGGGGCAGCCTTGGGCATCTCTGACAGCCCTGTCCCCACAGTCCAAGGGTTCCGGGACCTGCTGTGGATGCCCATTGAGCAGTACAGGAAGGATGGGCGCCTCATGCGGGGGCTGCAGAGGGGAGCTGCCTCCTTCGGCTCGTCCACAGCTTCCGCTGCCTTGGAGCTCAGCAACCGGCTGGTGCAAGCTATCCAGGTGAGCGAGCCCCATGTCCAGGCCATGCCGGGCAGGGATGGTCTGCTCCATGGTGCCCAGTTCCATCCCCAAAGCTCTACTGAGGGCAGGCAATCTGGATATGTGGTATTTTATGAGGAACAATCACAAAGAGAAGAGGCCAAGTGACTGGCCTGGGGTCCCAGTGGCTCCCATATGGGAGGGTGAGTGCCCCTCAGGCTTTAGAGCCCACTCAGTCTCTGCTCGTGGCTGTGTCTTGAAGGGGAGGGAAGGGGTGGTGGCTCTGTTTACCGACAAAGAAACTGAAAACCAGAGACTGGCCCTCGTTCCTTCAGGCCCCATGCTTTTCTAGGCCCGGATGGGAAGCCAGGAAGGTGTCCTGTGAGCAGTTGTAAACGAGTGCTCTGAGTTCTGGGGTCAAGAGGGCTGGACAGGCAGGTGTTTGTGGCCTGTCCTAGGAGGTGGGGGGTGAGCTTGCAGATGCACAGGGGGCAGGGTCTCTAGAGAGGAGGTTGGAGGGATAAGCAGTCACCTGAGGGCCCCCCCGAGGGCACTAAGCTGGGATGTGGCACCGTCAGGTGAGGGGGCTGGGTGGGAAGGACTGACGCTGGGCTAGCGGACAGAGGAGCCTGCAGACAGAAGGGTCACACTCAGTGAGGGCTCACTGATCGGTGGGGATGGGTGAGGGGAACCCAGGTCTCTGCCAGGGCTGCCCCTAGAGCAGGCAAGGAATAGGATGGGGAAGGCAATGTGCTCATCTCAAGCTGCCATTTGTAGCACCCAACGGACAGGGCAGGGGTACCTGGATGTGGTGGTCAGCAGGGGAGGGGTGTGGGTCTAGACAATATTAGGAGAGTCCCCTCAGGAGGCATGCAGTCTGCCTGAAGCTCCCTGACCTGGGTGATGGGAGCCTTGGCAGGACCCCAGGAGCAGCACAGTAAAGCAAGGCTCTAGGGGACGCAGGAGGGAGGTGGGCTCCCTGGCCTGAGGATTCTGCCCCGGCCACCTCCCCTCATCTGGTGCCCCCCTGTGCTCCCCAGGCCACAGCCGAGACGGTGTATGACATCCTGTCCCCGACGGTGCCCATCTCGCGCTCCCTGCAGGACAAGCAATCTGTGCGAAGGCTACGAAAGGGCCAGCAGCCAGCCGACCTCCGGGAGGGTGTGGCCAAGGCCTATGACACAGTTCGAGAGGTAAAGAGGCCCAGCCCTGTTCCCAGTTGTCCCACATCCACCTCCCCACACAGACCCCTGCACTGACATCTGACCTCCACAGGGCATCCTGGATACAGCTCAGACCATTTGTGAGGTGGCGTCTCGAGGCCACGAGCAGAAGGGGCTGACAGGCGCTGTAGGAGGTGTGATCCGCCAGCTGCCCCCAACAGTGGTGAAGCCCCTCATCCTAGCCACAGAGGCCACATCCAACCTGCTTGGGGGCATGCGCAACCAGATCCTCCCTGATGCCCACAAGGACCATGCTCTAAAGTGGCGTTTGGACGAGACCCGGGACTGAGCACCGGGTACCCGGGACCCAAGGGCACTGCCTGCCTACCATACCCAGCCAGCCTAGTGGCACCTCAGCTCCCGTGCCTCCCAAGAGCTGTGGCCCACAGCCGGATGGGCCAAGCCTTCAGGGGTTGAACCAGGAAGGACCCTGACTGGCCCACCCACTGCCAATCGCTGTGAGAGGAGCCTCCCTGCCTCGGGCCTCGGCCCTGTCTCTGCACTTTTCCTCTGGGGAGAAAGGACACTGCCTCCACCACCACCTGGGCCCACACTGCTGCCTTGTTCCAGGATGGAGGCTTTTGGACCCTCAGACCCTGACCCCACTCAGCCAAGAGTCTTTCTGTGTCTTGGTGGTGGTGGGACAGACACCGTGTGGTTCAGTGTATTTTTAAGCAACTTGAGTGTGTGGGTCAGTGTCTGCATGAAGTGGAATAAACTGTGCCCACCACCAGCCCCCTCATCCTGTGTACTTCCACTGCCCCAGCCTCCACCTTGACCTTGACTTGCCCTTATCCCCACCTCTGTGCACCCTCTTCCCCACCCCCCACGCCAGTTTCTTATCTATCCCTGAAAGAGCCTAGGGTCCAACCCTACCTGGGGCCAGGTGTGAGGGGACAGGTGGGAGGCTGCTGGCAAAGGGTAAGGCTGTGGAGTGCCCCAGGGAGACTTGAACCCTGACCTTGTGACCTGAGGCCACGCCCTTGGCTCTGAGCCTCAGGGCCTTCCTGGTAATGCCTTCCTGGCTGACCCAGGGACCAGGAGGGACACTGTTCCTGGAGGCTGGGCCCACTGGAGGCTGCTCCTGCCATCCCTAGCAGAAGCTGTTGAGGTGACTAGAACATTTGCCCTGGGGTCCCAGTTCCAGACCACTGGAAGTGGGGGGTGGGGGTGGCACTGGAGGCAGCACTGTGGCTGGAAGGGGTCCTGACAGTGACATTTGCACAGAAACTTACATGGGATCAGGAAAATGCTAACATCCAACGCCCCTTACCTTGTTTCTTGTGAACAAGGAAGAAGGGGCTGCTCTGATCATGCCCCTCCCTACCCTGCTCCCCAGTAGCACTGGACTGAGGTGGGAGGACCCCTGGGGAAACTGAGGCCCAGGTTAAGAACCCTCACCTTGCAGGGGTCATCTGCAGACCTATCGGGTCAGCAAATCCCCTACAGCTCTCTGGTGGCCCCTCAGTGAGGGAGATCTGGGCACCAGGTGAGTAGGGCGAAAGTTTGGTCCTGTGGATCCCAGGGTCCTCAAAGCCCACATTCATGGGGGGCAGTAGGCCGTACAGTGGGGGAGGGATGGGCTTTGATGGCTGGGGTCTGATGCCGCTGGGAGTGGGAGATGGGGGCCCAGCCTGATGCTTCCTGGAACCGCCCCACCCTGCCCGAGCACAGTCCAGGGTTTCATGCCCTTCGAACCGCACTTGTGATCGGTATTGACAGGCGGCAGGATAATCATTAACTGCTGCCAGGGGCTGGGCCAACGGCTCAAAAGGCACTGAGCCCAGGGTGTCCCAACTTCCTCATGCCCCGAGGACCAGCCAAGCACCCAGGTAAGAGCCTTCCCTGGGGGGTCACTACCCTGCAGCCCCTCTGCCCCGGGATGCTCCTGAGTCCAGCCCTTCTGAGGAAGAAAGGAAGGGGCCTAGGTAACCACAGGGTGACCCAAACAAGTCCCTTCCAGCCCCTGGGCCTCAGTTTCCACCTGTGGGATGAGGAAGTCAAGACTCCTGATGGGGTGGTAGCATCTCTGCTGCTGCCGCTGCCTCCGCCTCTGCCAAACTAGGTACTTGATCTTACCCAGGTGACTTTGGAAGGGCCTGCTGGGCTTCTGGGGTGGGGGTTGGGGTCACCAGCTGAGGTGTCTTCATTCACAGGCCCCTCCTCCCAGGCAGAGGACTCCTACCCCATCTCACCTTGACTGCATCCCAAAAGGGAGGATACCACTTCAGGGAGGTTGCCAGGCAGGATGGATCCCAAGGCCCTGCTCTGTGACCTTGGGCAGGCTTCTTTGCCTCTCAGGGCCAGTTTCCACTGCTGGGATAGGGAAACATGGCCCAAGTCCATTCCAAAAGCTCAGAGTCCCAGCTCCTCTTCCTCTCCAGAAGCTTTGGGGTCTCCAGAATATCCCCTAGGCCTCAGCAGGACTGGCATTGTGACTTATCACTTAAGTCTGTTGGGCCAGAGCCTGGAGGGGATGAGAACACACTTTGCAGGAGAAACATCTGTTCCCCCAGGGCCCCTAAGCCATCTCAGGGACCCCAGCCAGCAGCTCCTTCCTCTCCCCAGTGGGGGGACAGACCCAAAAGTTGAAGGGAGGGTGGCTTCTCACCAGTGCAGGCCAGTGTACAGGATAGCCTCACAAGTCCTTATTTGCATATAAGGAACCAGCAGTGGCTCAGTTAACCCACTTGCTCAAGGTCACCCAGCTCCCAGGACTCTGGCTCTCAGGCCACGAGGTGTTAAGTGCTCTTCCAGACGGCCGGCTGCTTATAGCCCCGCAAGAGCATTCTGCAGCAGATTTGTGTATCAGCATCTTTTCCAATTCCCTGTTCTTCCCCTGTTCTTCCCCTCCCCACCTTCCTCTGTCCCTTTCCAGTTCTTGGCCTGCCCACTCTTCTCTTGGCCTCTCTGCCCTACTTTCCCACTTCCTCTGTCTCCCCTTCTCCCACCACCCTTTTCTCTTTCCATCTCATCTCCAGCTTTGTATGTGGGGAGTCTGGGCATTCAGAGGTCCCCTGAGACAGATGCCCAGCTGTCCCTCATTGTCCCTCGGCCCTGGGACTGCAGCAGTAAGGGTGGGCAAAGGACAGACAGCGGAGGCTGCAGCAGCCAAACCTGAACGTGGGACCCAGCTCTGGTTGGGAAAGAAACGAGGAAACAAGGAACTTGGGGAGAGAGGGTGTGGGGTGACCGAGCGGGCAAAGGCTGCCCAGGAGCCGTAAATTGGAGCCACTCCCGGCTTTATGAGCAGATCTGGGGTTGAGACTGGACTTCGCCCAGAGAAGGAGTGCTGGCATCAGACTCCAGGTGTGGGCCCTGGATGATAAGGAGCCTCAATAAAAAGACCATGGACCTGGGGCCATGAGGAACCAGGGGCCCAGGTGGGTGGACATGCTGTACTCCCCAGACTTCTGCCCAAGGGGAGATGCCAGGCGGGCAGGGCCCAGGCCTCCAGTGGGCTCCCACCCCCTGTAACAGCAACTCCATGTGGAAGTGCCCACTAGTTCCAGTGGGGCTGCTGTTATCTGGGGTGGGGGCCAGTGCCCATGGAGGAGGAGAGGCAGCTGCTGCCCAGCAGGCCAGCAGGGACCTCCACGGCCATTCTCCCAGGCCCAGGATGACGAAGAGTGGTGGGCTGTCGGCAGGCTGCCAAGACCGAGTGCACAGGGCTCTGACCTATGAATTGACAGCCAGTGCTCTTGTCTCCCCTCTGGCTGCCAATTCCATAGGTCACAGGTATGTTCGCCTCAATGACAGCCTCGAGGACCTGCAGGGGAAGGGGTAGGGCTGGTGGTATCCAGTGGGCAATGAAGACTTGCTACCACAGTGCATCACTCAAGGAGCAGCTCCCTCCTGTCTCATTCCCACCTTTCCATTTCCCTCTTGTGAGTATGATCTGCTTTAAGTCCCCACCTATACCCACTCCCCTGTGGCATGCCTCTGTGCTTTGTCCATGCTGTTCCCTCTGCCTGGAACACCCTTCCCAGCATTTTTTTTTTTTTTTTTGGCCAGGCTCACTCTTACTAACCAAGCTCTGTCCAAGTATTTGCTGCTTCCAGGAAGCCTTCTTAAAGCCTGCTTGATCGTAAGTGCCCATCCAGGCACGCCCAGCACCCTGTGCTTCCCCCAAGTACTGCATTCTCCCAGTATTTCTGTTCTCCCCACCAGCTATGAGCTCAGCCCCAGCCCAAGCCAAGCCCAAGTGTGTGCTCAATAAATGTTTAAACAGATCCTGAGCCTCCATCTTACACCCTGAGGAAGAACCACCAACCCTGGGTGTGGCCAAGGGGAGCCAAGGCCACAGTTGGAGTCTGTGCTGGAGCCCCCCATGATAGGGAACCTGAGCCTCCCCCTCCGCTTGCCCCTTTCTCCTCATGCCTGTCTCATCTCCCTGAAGCACATTCCCAACCCCAGGCTTCCCAGGCCCAGCTGTGGTGGGAGCGGGGGAGGCAGCCGAGTGGACAGGACTGCAGCCCCCACCCCTGTACCACCTTCCCACAATAGCCTCACGCCTGCCAGTTTTTTATCAAATGCGGTTGTGGGAACATTTTCATTTGAATAAAATGGTTTCTGCTGCTAAAAAATTAGAATTTAAACACTGGAAACACAGACCTAGGAATAAAGCCCAAATTGCTTAATAACAGGAACTGGTTCTTGAGCCCTTTCTGCAGGCTGGGTGCTTGTATCCATCAATCACCTGGAATCATCTCGGCAACCTTGTGAGGTAACTGTCAGAAACTTATTTGGGAGATGAAGACACAGGCTCAGAAAGGATGAGCATCTTGCTAAAGTCACAGAGCAAGTGGGACCTTCTCCCTCTGAGGACTCTATGTGGCTGACAGGCATTTGGCCGCCTGCTCTGGTCGCTATGACTGCCTCACCCTTTCCCATGTGCAGCTTTGCTCTCACTGCCTTGTCAGCTCCAGATCCCTGGGCCCCCGTCCCCACTGCTGCCGCCCAGCTGAGATGTCCCTCCCATGACTCTGAAGGATCTACTCCCCTTCCTTGGCCTCCTTATCTCCTTATCTTGTGCAGGGTTGAGAGCTCTGTGAGCTTATCTTAATCCTTGTGCTGGTCCCAGACTTCTTGAGGGTAAAGTCCAGGACTCACTCATCCTTCCTGGTTGGGCAGCTCCAACCTAGTAGGTATTCACCGTACACTGGCCAGATGGAGGGGACTTGAACTCTGACCCTCTTGGGGCTGTCAGGCCCCAGGCCTAGAGTGCTGGCTTGCTCTGGGTTTCCCACTCCATCTGCCTCTACAGTCTCTGACAGCTCTCAGAGACCATGTCCCAGCTTGTGCAAGGTAGACCCAACTCCCTCTGACTGGTTTCTTGATCACTGTTGATCTGGGGTCTTTTCCCTACAGGCCCTGGGCCTGTGCACATCTTTCCTAGCTTGGATCCTGCTCCCACCCGTCTCCAGACCTCCAGGACACCTGCCTGCTCATTACCAGAGCCCGCTTCCTGCTCTCCCCAGCTCGCTGGTTCCCACGATTCTCTGTGGCCTCTACTAGAGCTTTCATTACACCATGTCACCAGCACTTGGCTATTCCCACTAGCCTGTGAATCCCTGGGGACAGTGGCCACTGACTTTTTGTTTCCTCTAGCCTCAGAGAATGGCTCAGAGTAGGTGCTTAATAAATACATGCTTAAGGACTGACCACGTGGTGTAAATGAAGCTGCTTGGGGGGAGGGGGGCAGCAGATGCCTGGAGTGGTCAGCACAGTGCTCACAGGTTAGAGGTCCTCGGTAAATGCCAGCCAACGTCTTCATCACCGCGCCACACATTTGTGAAACACTGTGATGCCGCCTGGCCGTCGTCGGGGTGTACATTCAAATTAACTGTGTTCCAACCTCAAAGAAAGGACGATGGGGGAAGGAGTGGTCAGAGTTGGGGAGATTTGATCGGAAAAGGCACCTTGAGACAGGTGAGTTTGAGTTCAGCTTTTGCTGAGGTGAAGCCCGGGAAGAGGTCGGGAGCACTGGGAGGGGAAGGAGTGACCGGGACAATGGTGCAGAAAGGAGTAGGCACTGGTGGGCCGGAGAGCCAACTCTCCTGAAACCCTTACTCCCTGCGGCCACCAGCAGGGGGCGCCCCGGATCGCATCCCGCCAGAGCTGGGCGAGGTCGATCCTTTCCCCGCCACCTTCCCCCCCGACTCCTCCCCCGCTCTGATCCCGCAGCCATCCCTCCCTCCTTGCCCCGCGCCCCGACCCCTCCCCGACCGCTCCAGACCTGCCGGGTACCCACAGCGCCCTACACGCAACTGCGGATCCCAGGTGCTCCGCGCGCGCGTAGGTTTCTGGTGGGACATTTACAGCTGTTACGTGTGTATAAAACATAAATGTATAGTGTATATTTGAATAACTATAAAATGAGTCTGGGTAACTACCACTCAAGTTAAGAAAAAGAAAATCTCTGCGCTGCAGAGCGCCCCAGTGTGTCCTCGCAGGTGACCCCTCCCCGGAAGCACAATGCTGACCTTTACTGTAACCACTTCCTCCCCTTTCTCTGCGGTTTACCACCTAGGTACGCAGCCCAAAACAGAATATGTTCACTTGCCTGGAGTTGTAGTTTATTATAAAAGCGGAGTCCTGCAGTTGTGTCGGGCTGTCTCCAGGTAGTTTCTGGAGCTGTAGTTTGCTCACGTTCATTCACTGCCCTTGTAGGAACAGAATCCAGTTGATTCATCCATTTGACTGTAAATGGACTTAGGCCCTGCTAGGTCATGAGGTAGCAAATGTAATCAGGCCACACAGTGCCTGAAGCGGGGGGGGGGGGCTATTACAGGCCTTTTTGTTTTCAACAATTAGGAAATCTTCAGAAAAGCTGCAAGAAAATTACAATGAATATCCACATACCTTTCACTCAGATTCATCAATAGTTGACCTTTTGCCACCTTTGCTTCCCCTCTCTTCCTCCCTCTCCCTCTCTCTTTCTCTCTTACACACGTTCACACACGCATTTTTTCTGAACGACTTGACAGTAAGTTACAAAGGTCATGCTCCTTCACTCTTAAGTATTTCAATATATATGTCCTAAGAAAAATGACATTTCTTACACAACTGCAGTACAGTTACCAGACTTAAGCCTAGCAACATTGATGCAATGCTGTGATCTGATATGCCGTCCACTTTCTAGGGTCTCTGATTGTCCCAATGAACTGGGACCATGCCTCACATTTGGTTGTCAGGGATCTTCAGTCTTTCATCTGGAACCATCCTCAGCCTTACTTTGTTTTTTCAAGACCTTAAAATTTTTGAAGAGTACTGGCCAGTTGTTTTGTAGAATGTCCTTCAGCATTTTTTCCTTCTTCTCCCCTAATTCAGAAAATTAAATTCAGTCTATCATATAAAATTTGGACAATATAGAGAAGTAAACCAAAATTGCCCCAGTTCCTTTGTCGCAAGAATACCCCTGTAGACATTTCCTGTAACCGCTCGAGTTAGCTGACTTTGCTGTCCTGGGCATCTATACATTAACATTTAATCCTAGGAGGTAGCTTTCTTTAGCCCCATTTTACAGCTGGTCCCAGAGACCCTGAGTCTTGCTAAAAATCACAGAGTCAGAAGGACTAGAACTTAACAGTGTACTTGGCCTTTATGCTACACTCTCTCTCAATAGTGGCTGGTAGTGTGTGTGTGTGGCCAGATCAAGTTGCATCCGTATTGAAATCTGCTTTCCCAGTTACAGTACACCACAATCACTCTAGTTTCCTTTTTTTCTCTCCTGTTGCCAGGTTTTGCCAATCAAATAAATTGTTGATTGACAAAAAGACAAATCCGTTGTTGTAGTGGCCTTTTATTCCACACAACAAATGACCACAATAAGTGGCTTAAAACAACAGTCATTTATTAGCTCATGGTTCCGTAGGTCAGAAGTCCAGAGTCTTGAATGCTGGAATCAGGTGGTAGCCAGGCTGAGTTCTCATCTGGGGACCCTGGGAGGCATCTGCTTCCACACTCATTCTTATTAGTTGGCAGGGATTGGCCGGATTCAGGCCTTGCACCTATAGGAGTGAGGGCCCCGTTTCCTTGCTGGTTGTCAGCTGGGGGCTGCTCTAGTCTCCTAGAGGCCACCCACATTCTTCTCCACGTGGTCACCCTCCATCTTCAAGTCAACAACGGCACATCGAATCCTTGTGCTTTGAATCTCTGACTTCCTCTGCCACCAGCCAAAGAAAACTGCTTTTAAAGAGCTCATGCGATGAGGTCAGGCCACTCTGATAATCTAAAGTTAACTGTGTCATCGAACATGACCTATCACAGGAGTAAATCCATCAAATTCACAGTCCCAGGCATTATACCGGGTATGTACACCAGGGTGGAGAATTTTGGGGACATCTTAGAATTCTGCCTACCACAATTACCAAAGGTTTTTCAGGGGGAGGTCTTGGGACCCAGGGGTAGCAGGCCAGGCTGGATAAGCAGGTGGTGGAAGCTTGACCTCAGCTCTGGGGAAGGTTCTGTTGCATTCCTGCCCTTTGAGAAAGCCCAACATGTACTTCTCGGCATGAGCACAGAGCTTGGGTACACATGAGCCCTCTCATCTCTGCCACTTCCGGTCCTTTTCAGATGACCCATCCCCACTGCCTGTACTCAAGGTCAGGATGAAGTCAGGGGAATGTTCCAGCTGGGCCAAAAGGGAAGTGAGAGACTGTTGGCAGGGCAGGTGGGCTGGGGTAGCTGCTTGGCCCACCAAGCTCAGAGCCACCTGGGTGGAGACTAACTTGGGAGAGGGAAGAAGGAGGTGTTAGGTCAGTGGAAGGAGCTGGAGGGTGACCTGGGGCACAATATCTGAACCCCACCGAGATATGGGTGTGAGGGGCTGGGCTTGTGAAATATGCATTGGTCTCTGTGCCCTGGCAGCTGAGGGTGACACACGACTGGGGACGGAATTATTCTCCAGCCCCCAGCCTGTGAGCCCCATGGTGAGGCTCAGGGCAGTGCCTGGTCATGGGGGAACAGGGAATAGAGGCCACGGTGAGGGAGAGGAGCAGAGGAACATGCATGGGAGAGATGTGAGAAAGGCAAGGGACTGCACTCCCACTCGTGGGGCTAGGATTGTGGTCACTCAGGCAGCAACATCCGTATGCCTCGTGTGTACGCTCAGCTTCCGAGACCACAGGGACATTGGGGTTACACCCACCATTTCCCTCACAGTAAGGGGAGATCCAAAACCCTGCCAAGGGACCCCTGATGGTATCACTATAGAAGGCCAGATAATAAACGTGCCAGATAATAAATCACTTCCCCAGAAGTCCCCAGATGCAATGTGTCCACAGCAAAGGCTTGGAGGGCAGGGCTGGGATGGCACCTGAGCTCTCCAGGGAGTTTAGGTAAAGACTGCACCCTGTGTTCACCTGCAGCTCCCGCCCCAACAGCCCCCGCAAGATGGGGCCAGAGGCCACAGGAACTGAGACACACGTTTGGAAGCCCAGCAGTGAGTGGCCTCCTCCAGCCCTGCAGTAGAGTTTCTACCAGAGGTGCTCAGAGGCCTCTGCAGCTCAGCTCTGCAAAGCACTATGTGGTCACATGTGGAACCCCCTCGCTGCAGAGCAGGAGCTGCTGCTTCAGGGCAGAGTTCACTCCAGCCTGTACCTGGGAAAGAGACTCTTAAAACCCTCGTGCTTGGTTTGCCACCAGCCTGACCCTGCAACTTCAAATGGTTTGAGTGTGGAAAGAGCACAGTGTTAAGATTTCAAAGCCCTGCTTCTCGTTCAACCTGGGTGACTTGAAGCAGGCCACTAAGCATCCCCGGGCCTCGCAATTTTGCTCATTGGGATCTGAAAGCAGAGACCCTAAGCAGCCCTGATACTCTGTCACCTCCAAGCCAGACCACATTCCAGCTCCTGCCTGACACCTGCAGAGGCCTCTGGAGCCCAACAGCCCTCCCATCTGCTGGCCAAATCTATCCCTCATGATTGCAAGGAATGTAAACTCTGCTTATGTGCAAACTTGCTCAGTGGAAAGAATGAACTATTCCTCATCCCAGGGACAAACCTATATGTTCTGGGCTTTTCTCAGCCTGATTCTTCCATCATATTTGGAGAAAAACTCCATTTTTCTTTTTTTTTTTTTTTAAGTTGTTTTTAGGGGCGTTGTAGACACATGTTTCTCTAGACCAGGCTGTTAGGGGCTTGAGCAGACTGCTTTGAGGGAAAGCAGGTAACCCCCTTGTGTAGCTGGGAGCAGTCTCTGAAGAGACCTGGTGGCACCCAAGGCAGGGTTTGGCAGTGTATGTCTGTGAATTTGAAGGAGTGGGAGATGGGCATCATTTTTGAGATAAAGGAAAATATCTGAAGCCTTCTTCAGTCTTTTGCTGGGGACCCAGACAAAAACAGACAGAAAGTGAAAGAGGAGAAACCAAAATTGAAATGGTTCATTCACGGTTTATGAAACTTTCCCACCGAACAGAAACTACCTTACACAAAAAACAAAAAGGAAAGAAAGGACATGTTCACAATCTGGAGCATTACTAGATATGAAAGCTGCCCAGGACCTAGGGGCCAACTCCATGAAATTGGGGAAACTAATTTCCACCCACCTGAGCCTAGTGAGGGAGATCACTTTTGCCAGTCCTTCAAGTCCTTGGAGAAACCAAGCATCCATACATAGCCAACAGGGGCTGGGTTTCATTTATAAATAACCCAGGAACATTTTGTTGTTTCCAATTTTTTAGGGCAGGGTTTTCCCAGCAAACAGGGCTCTAGGGAGATGTGACAACCATGGCGGGTCAGTGTGAGTGCTGCCGGGACGAGCTAGTGGAACCCTCATTCAGGCCATTAGACAACCACCTCTTTCAGGATCCTCAGCCCCAGGCCCTTCCCTGGAACAGCCCAGAAATTACATCTCCGGGGTGGACCCCTCAAAGTACCATGTAGGAGATAAGTTCTTTGGCTTTTAAGGCTGGACCAGGAAGTCTAGACTGGCTCTGCCGGGGACTCCTAGTCACCAGCTGGCACACAGTCTCTGATGACAGCCCTGCTTAGGAGTCTTAATATCCCCTTTAGAGGAGAAAGCCAAAGAAAGAGTCTCATGGCTGCTGCGTTTTACTGTGATGAAAAGAATGCTAATGAAGTCCCAAGTAAAAGCAGTAAATCAGGGACCTAAGACTGAAAGCAGGGCTGGAATTACTCATCTGCTCTCCAATGGTCAGGGAGGGGGAGGGAAAGCAATCAATTTAATGTGAATTTTTCCCCTCAGAAAGCACAAAGGCCTGATCCTACAAGGGGTGGGCAATCAAATCTCCCATCTGGCCCCCTCTAGTATTCTGCTGTTCTCAGATCTGAGTTCCTGCCTCTGTCCTCTTAGCCTGCCAGCCTGCTTTCTTTCTTGATACAGACACCCAGCCCTCCAGGCTCCCACATTTCCCAGAAGCCAGAAAGTTGGACATGAGGCCTTCGAGTTTCCAGGTGCATTTTAGGTCTCTCTAGGAGCAAGCACTGCCACCACCCCTGGCACTTTGGTGTCTTTGATACTGGTTACATAACAATCAGTCTCCAAAGCTCTGACATCACCTACTGAAGATTCTCACCAGCTCGGACAGCCAAGAGGGCCTGGGTGCGGCCAGGGATGATGGGGGGGGGGGGCATGAGCCTATTGGAACAGCCAGGAACTGGTAAGGAAGGGGACAAAAGTCAGAGTAAAAGACGGTAAGTGGTGGTGACCCAGAGAAGAAAGGGGAAGTATTTGGGTTTTTTAATTCCCCCTAAGTTCCCACAAGATTTCACTGTTGCCCCATATTTCCCCTCTTCCCCACATAGGGAATTTCCGATTTCACTTCCTCAAAACTCAAGGGCTAGAGGACCTGGGCTTCCTCTTTACACCCTCCCACAGATGCAGCCTCTTTACGGAGGCTGTCTCTTCTCCCCCACCTGTTATATGTCATATGTGTCCTCCACTGCTAGAGTCCCTCTCCCAATTCCCAGCCCCACTGCTGGTCAGACTTTCCCCATTCACCACCTCCCTTCCTATTTTTCTTTCTCCAGTCACCACCCTGTCTTGGATGTTCTACACCCTCAGCTTCCCCCACTACTTCTTTCCTGTCTCTCTCAGTCCCAAAGCAGATAAAAGATGAGGGGGTGAGAGGGAGTGTCAGGGAAGCAGAGGCGAGGGGGAGAAAAGACAGTGCAGACAAGAGGTGCAGGGCCCCCGGGGTCCTCCCATACTTCTGGGGATTCTGAGCCAGTGGGAGGAGGAGAACCGTTCATGGGGTCACTGCGGGTGGGGCGCGAAGTCGGGAAACTGGGGTGCCTAACTGGGAGTCTCGCGTGCTGGAAGGCGCGCAGACCCTGGGACCTCCTCGCGCCTGACGCCTGCTTCCCGCCTTCCCAACCGCAGCACTTCCGCGAGCAGCCCCACTAGGGGCGGGGTGAAACAGATGCGGTTGCCACGGCACCGGGGCCACGGGCTGGGAGCGGAACAAGCGGCGCTCGCAACAAGCGGCGCTCGCGAGATTTGCAATTGGCCAATGGGAGGCAGGGGAGGGGAGGACGTGGCTCGGAGTGCGAGGGCAGAGCTCTAACCCCTCCACCATTTCCCGCGGCCCCCCGTGGCGGCGGCGCGCGCGCCCGAACGCGCGGTCTGGCCTTATAAAGAGCGCACGGCGAGGCGCGCGCTCCACTGCGCAGAGGGCGCGCCAGGGCCGAGCCGTGCGCCTGCGCAGTGTGGGCCGCTCCCCGCCCCCTGCCCCGCTGCCCCTCAGCCGGCCGGCCGGGCCCCGCCTCGGCTCCGCGCCCTCGCCCGGCTCTCAGCCGCTGCTCCGATCCACAGCAGCCAGCCCAGTCTCCGGCAGCATGTTCAGCTGGGTTAGCAAGGATGCCCGCCGCAAGAAGGAGCCGGAGCTCTTCCAGACGGTGGCTGAGGGGCTGCGGCAGCTGTACGCGCAGAAGCTGCTGCCCCTGGAGGAGCACTACCGCTTCCACGAGTTCCACTCGCCCGCGCTGGAGGACGCTGACTTCGACAACAAGCCCATGGTGCTCCTCGTGGGCCAGTACAGCACGGGCAAGACCACCTTCATCCGGCACCTGATCGAGCAGGACTTCCCAGGGATGCGCATCGGGCCCGAGCCCACCACCGACTCCTTCATCGCGGTCATGCATGGCCCCACCGAGGGCATGGTGCCGGGCAACGCGCTGGTCGTCGACCCACGGCGCCCCTTCCGCAAGCTCAATGCCTTCGGCAACGCTTTCCTCAACAGGTACCCGCCCCTTGCCCCGGGGGAGCGCAGGGAGGGCGGCGGGGGTCCTGACCCTCTTACTGCTGCCTCCCCGGCTGTTCTTTGTCTTCGAGGCCCCCGCGACACCCTCAGCGACCACTCCCCAGGACTGGGTCCCCTGCCGCTTACCAGAGAAAACCCTACGGGGGAGGTGATCTGGGAGTGGGCGTCGCTGGCTTCCCCGGCTCTGTCATCCCCCAGAATTTTCCAAGTTATCAGTTTAACTCCCAACCCCACAGGCAGATCGCAGACTCACTTCCCTCAGTTAGTCTTGGTCTCCACCTCCTTCCCTCAGACGGGACGCACCTAATTCATTCAAAGCAACCCTCCACAACCCTCCCTTCAAGGGTCTGTTTCTTAAATGTCATGGAAAAATACAGTGAAACTTTCAGCCATTCCCTTTGCTGGTGTGGCGTTCATTGCCTCCCCTGGGACCGGTGGTTTTATGTAGGAGGGACGGGGAGGATCTGCTGTGGCCTGCTGAGTTTGGGACAGCCTGCACAGGCAGCAGCCAGACCCAGTGCCACTGCTTCTCCCAGGAACATCTCCAAAGGGCCTGTGATGCTTTAGGGGTTTCAGGAGTATGGGTCTGTGCTGCCAGGCGGTGGCTCTGGGAGCCTTGGAATGAGATTTGGGCCCCTCTGAAGACTCACTAGGACGTTTTCTAACGTACTTGGGCCTCAATTTCCCCAGTTAAATGGGTAAAACCCTGATGAGGGTAATCCTACAAGGTTCTAACCTTCATGAGGCTATGAATGAAATGCCTCCTCTCTCAGGAGTGCAACAGCCAAGCTCACTTTTCTCTAAAGGAACCCAGTGCTTCTAAAATCCTTCCCCTCACCCCCAGGGGACATACCGGAAGAACTTCACAGATCTGCCGACTCTGCCAAACCCCATTCAAAGAGTGACTCCACATGCCTTTCAAAATCTCTTAGGAGAAGAGCCTGGGAAAGAATCCTTGACTCTTGCTTTCCAGAAGGTCTCCACCCTGTATGATCACATTCCTTTCCAGACACTGTCTGGCCACACAGGGTAGACCAGCTCACCCTTGATCCAAGCCAGTGGCCAGGCCTACCTCTGTGAGCAGAGCTGACCTTTAATAGAAAAGACGGGCAGGCTTCTGTTGTCTCTCTGCCCCTTTCAGGCATTTAGACCTGTCCTGTTTCATGGCTGATGTCATTTGTGTGTCAGGGCCAGAGTAGAGCCCTTAAGAGGGAGACTTCTGAAAAGGCCCGGCCCCCTTAACCCTGAGCCCGCCTGCCTCCAGAGGATACTGGTGTTTTAGAATTGTTCTGCCTGTAGATAGGCGATTGGCTGACTGTCAGCTGGTGGGCGCCATACGATCTTGTGGAAAGTTTGGCTGCTCTGCTGGGAATTCCAAGCATTATTAGGTCTCTGTTTTCAGGCAGAAATTTGGGAAGCTAGAAGGGTAACTACACCTACTTCTATTGTCTTTAGGTGTCCACTTTTGATTGTGAGAGCAGAACTTTTTTGAAAAGAGAAATGGGAGTATGACCTGTTTTTTGAATTTGGAGACAGTTTCAGAGCTGGAAGATATCTTAAACACCATCTAGGCAGCCCCCACCTCCTTCGGAAACCGCAGCTCAGAGAGCCCAGCTGATTTGTAGAGTTCAGAGTTCTCCGACTGTCTGGCCTTTGTGCAGCCAGTTAGCACCTGCTGCTACCTCTGCCTGAAGAAGAGAGTAGTTCAGGAGCGCTGGGCCAGAGAGAGGCACTCTGATGCTGCTGCTGCCACAGGATCCGAAAACCACACTTTTAATTCCTTCTTGTCAACGCTTTCTCTCCAGAGGGTCCCAGAACACTAACGGCCCTGCCCACGGGAGCCTTATCAGCCGGGGGGGGGGGGGCGGGTGGTGGTGTGGGTTTGCACTCGAGCTGAGGCTGCGAGCTGTCGTCCACCAGCGCCACTGGCCGCCAGGCACACAAAGAGGGCTCTTCACTAGCTGACACAGCCTCTCCCCTGCTCTTAAAGAGAACCATTGAGTCACGGACTTGACTTTCCGGCCTTTTTTCCCTAAGTGGCTGCTCTAAGACTAAAATCAGACTGAGCAGGAGACAGGGCACAGCCAGGATATGCTCAGAGTGTCCTGTGTAAACTCATTGCGTAACTGCTACTTGTAGCTTGAGATAAAATCTGTGCGTCCTTATTGGTGAGGAAATGGATTGAGTGCATCTACGCTGCCTGCTCCCTTTCGTGTTTTCTGCCTCACTCCCCGGGCTTTGCAGAGATGTCAGCTAACTCTCTAGGCTCTTCACAAGGCATTTTTATGTACATTACTTCTCAGAGCCAACTCTACTTCAAATCCTCTTGTTTTGGTATTTTCTCCACTAATTCCCTTCCCTAGCAGGTGCCCCAGGTCCAATGTGTGGTTATTTACGGCACATGTACTCTGCTGCTGGCACCGGGCAGGATGAGGTCCAAGGTTTGTTCGTCCTGTGGGTCAGCTGGTTCTGCTCGGTTGTGCTTGCAGGCAGCACCTCTCGCCCTGGCCAGCTTCCCCCGGCCTGTGGGCTGCAGGCCACTTGAGGGGTGAGGCCAAAAGGAGAAGCTAATCATCTCAGATTCCTAGACGATAGGTCAGTATTTTCTTTGCTCACAGTACCTTTTACAGAGAAGTCTTTAAAGGAGTCTTTTCTGTGTCCAATCAAGAATCTCTGCTGTCAGTTGGGACAGCCCCTTGCTGTTCTGGACTGTTCAAAGCTCAGTGGGAACTCAGGCGCACACAGCTAAGCCCTCGCCCGTGAGTTGCCAGCCTCTCTCTGTGGCTTCGTTCTTCCTCAGTCTGCTGTGGCTTTCAGAGAACGGTGTCTGTACTTCCCTGCCCCACCATCCACCAGCCTGTGTGGTCCCCTGTCTGTCACTGGTCTCCCACTGCAATCCATTTTCTCAAGCAGCTGGGTGGAAGGGAGGGCTGGCCCCAACAGCAGTAAGAAAGGACCATCTCTCAGCAGGATGTGGAAATTTGGCCAAGCGGTTAAAAATTTGAATATGGAATTCCATGGTCCCAATTGTCACCCTTCTGTTTTCCTTCTGGAATTGAATGGTGGCCTAGGCTTGTGCAGTTTTCACTAACACGTCAGCAAACTTGAAAGTTGAACTCTTGAACTCTGGGGGAAAAGCTAAGTGAGGGAAGTGCTGATGTGGGTCAGTTTGAGCCTGCTAGTTGATTCCCAGTTAAGACAACATGTACAATTTGCTGGTCACCCCGGAAACTTAAGACAATAGAAAACCTCCTTTAAGTGCTTTGCTTCTGGAAAGGAAGCCAGAGGGGGAAATGGAGTACAGAAATCACCACTGTCCCATCAAGAGCAGCGATACCTGAGTCTTGACATCTCTCTTCCTGGCTCTTGCTCCCATGCAGGTTCATGTGTGCCCAGCTGCCCAACCCGGTCTTGGACAGCATAAGCATCATTGACACTCCCGGGATCCTGTCTGGAGAGAAACAGCGCATCAGCAGAGGTAAACAGGCTCCGACACAGCCCAGGGCACCTGGTGTAGTCAGACGACTTCTATCTGATGTCTGTGACATGGGCCAGCTGCTGCCCCAGTTTCTCTCAGCCTGAGTGAGAACCTGTCTTACGTCAGCCTTGTCAGCCTTGTCTCTGGTCGGTGCTTCAAGCCCGGTAGGGGCTGGAGCTGCTTTTTCCTTGGCTGCCTTTGCTGAGGTTACAAGAGCCATCAGGGTGAGACAGCAGCCAATTTTGTGTGGCTTTCGAGGTTTCCAGCCCCTGGGGCATGCTGGAGAGGAGGAGCACAGGCTGGCTGTGAGGTCCCAGGAAATTGCTTAGTGTCTGGGCTCCAGGGACCTCAGGCAGCACTGATGCTCTGAATGAGCTCCTGGCTCCCCTGGGGGCCCATTCACCTTAGTTTATGTTTGAAAGCTTTGCCTCCCAAGGCAGTATAAATTCCCAGTGAGTCCAGCAGGACTGTGAGAGAACAGTTTGACTTGAGGAAGCCAGCCAAAAGGAGAAGCTAGCAGCAATTTGTTAAACATTTAGGGTACAGTGGAAATATGTTTAAATTTGCTTAAATGTTGGTAATCAGAGCCTCCCTGGGCGCTTTGTGTAGCGTGAGGTTTTCATGCGGAATATTAGTGCACCAGGCCCGTTCTAGTTGTGTAAACTCCAGTTTTGATTTTGCCAAGCTTTTCTAAAGATCTGGTTCAGGATGCGCCTGCACTGGGTTCTGTTTCTGCTGCTGCCCCTTTTTGTAGAAGGAGGGGGACCTTGGGGCTTGAATGCTCTCTGGGAGGAGTTGGAGTGGGGACGCAGGCCGTGATATCTGGCAGGCTAGGAGTGGAGTCTGCAGCTGCAAATGTAAAAATGAAACAAAATCAGACTCAGAGGGGGTTGAGGACAAGTGACCAGATTTGTTTATCATTAACTTGCAAATCTCTCCTGCACCCCCTTTCCCTCCGGGCTGTCCAGCCCAGCGTTAGTGAGCTTTGCAGCTGAAGTTGGGAGGTAGTGTGTCTCTGCTGCGGCTCTGAGGGGGTGGGGCCCCATTCTCAGTGCTGAGAAACCTTGCTTCTCTTTTTTTCCAGGCTTGTGGGCCCCTGCCGTTATGGGATTGCATCAGAGCATACTGAAACTGCTCTCTATCTCTAAATCTGGTTTAAACTTTTAGGATCTCCACCCCTAATAATAATGATACTTCTAGGAGTTCAAGAGAGCAGATTTGGGAATCCCTTAGAAAAAGGCAAGGGCCATTTTTTTCTTTCTTACTGACATCATTGTTCCAATCTGGTTTTAAGAAAACGCCTGATAAACATGGCTTTTGCCTTGTCATTTGCCAAAGCAAGGCTAGAAACTCAGAGTAAGTTACTCTTAAAGAGAAAGACCTACAAAAGGGAGTTTATTCTCCGTCTGCCTCCAGGACTGAGCTTCCTGGAGGGACTTTTCTGAGGCTCTGTAGAGTTCTCTTTTTATGGCCTGGGGGAGTAGCTTGGGGAGGGGCTTTCTTGACTGGGGGCCATCAGGTCAGGTAGGTCAGTTGATGTGAACACCTCTTTGAGGAAAGGACAGTAATAGCTCATGAAAAGAGACATATCCCCCCAGATGCCACACACCTTAGGACCTTCAGTGTTGGCAGTTAAGGTGTTTGGGAGAAAGCTTTTAGGGTTCTTGTGGCCCCTGTTGTCTCCCTAAAAGAGAACTCAGGAACAGTTGTTTTCCAGCAGTGCTGTGAGGTTCCCCTGCTGGGCTGTCTTTGACACATCGGCCTGTGGCCTTAGCAGAGTGATGAGTTGGGAGGATCTGTCTTGCTACCACGGGGACCCTGCCCCCTTCCCTCTGCTTCCTTACCCCATTAGTGGAAAGGCAGACAGTGGTGTCCAAACTTGCCTTCTCTGGGACAGGCACCAGGGCAGTGCCCCAGTGTGCCCTCCAGTCAGGCACAGGGTGCATCTCAGGCATCTGCCCACGCAGATGGCAGATACTTGGAGGAGGAAGCCAACAGGAGACAGCGGGGTTCGCCGTTAGTGCTTCACCTCATGGGGCCTGCCTGTGCCCCTCACCATGTATGGCATGGCCCCTTTGGGTCCCTGGGCAGCCAGGAAGGCCTCCCCCACCCATCATGGGCAGGAATAAGGAGGTTGGCTTAAAGATAAGTACATCACTGTGGTTGGAAGAGGGCTTTCCTTCTGTGAAACAGAGATCAAACTGATTTTACAGACTATTTCTTTCCGTCCATAACCCTAGAGGTCTTGGTTTAAAGTGTTTTACTAAAAGTTACCAGGTTGGGATTTGCCGTGGAATATGTTTGGTGTCAGCGTTTTATCAGCGGGGAAAGACTATAGTGCGGTACCTCTTAGATGTGCTGGATGTGACCTTCAGGAGTGGCGTCCTCTAGGTGGACCGAGAAGGGGTAGGTTTCTCCTTCTTGGAGACCCCATTTGTCTGTCATTGCAAAGGTCCCGTGTCACTCAGCAGAGGAAGTCAGAGGAGGGCAGTGCGTTCCAGGCTCCCTGGCCCGCCGCCTCTGTGCTCCCTTTGCTGATAGCATGGAAAGCAGGTGTTTCCCTCTCAGAAGGATCAGGCCAACAGAAAACCTGGGTCCCGGACAAGCAGCATACGTTTCTGTTGTCTGCCGACCTCATCCCCTAGAAACAGAGCATCCTCCAGGAGGCTGCGTGGACATTAGAGTTGCTAATTACGTTTACTTCCAGTTCCCACCCTGTCTGCCTGGCCCCCCCCAAACTTTCCCCCATGGTCCCTAATGTGTGTAGGAAACATTGTCTGGAAAGATAAGGTAGGGCCTGTGCAGGTCCAAAGCCTTTGGGATGCAGCCCAGGCTCTGCAACAGACCCCTGAGAATTGTTACAGGGACGAGAAGGGGCCTCTCGGGGGTCTTGGGCTGTTCTTCTCCATTGTGCTAATCTACTTTAAAAATAATGTTCTTCTGTGTCAGCAGAGAAAGGTGACCTGTGGGGACAGCATTCATTCTTGGGTGCTGCCTGAGTGACTGATAAAGTGCATTCCAAAGGGCATCTGGGGCCTTGTGGGGCTGGTGGCCTTGGCTCCCAGCTGCTGGCTGCCTGCGCAGTCACAGCAGTGCCTGGGAGGGAGCAGGACCTTCCCACCACTGCTGGTCCTCAGTGGGCAGCGGCAGGAGGCGTCGTCCAAATGGAGGCCCCAACCCAGGAGGCAGGGGTCTGGCCAGGGCTCTCGTGCCATTCTCCCTACGAGGCTGTGAGCTGAGCCATAACTTTTGTACCTCGTTTTCCCCTGTGGGAGTCAAGTCAGCAGGGACGTGTTGTTTCAACTTGGATTAGGAGATAAGAGCTCGGCAGGCCTGGCTCTCTGCTGACCGCTGCCATGTGAACCTTGCCTATCACAGCAGCTGCGTCTGTGAGGATGCCCCTGCCTTTCAGATGAGACAGAGGCTTAGCAAAGTTAAGCAGCCCAAGAAGGCACAGGCTAACACTAGTTGGCACTGGGATTTGAACCCAGCAGAGGTGCGTACTAGTGTGCTGAAAGGCGGTGCTCTAGGGTGAGGAGCTCTGAGAGCTTGGCTCAGGGAAGTCTTTGGCCCTGCTAGGTTGGTACTGTGCAGGTATCAGCTCTCCCCGAATGCCCAGGAGCCACGCTTCTTCTCTTCAGGCCCCAGATCAGACTCCAAGTCCAGAAATGGGCCTGAGGTCTGGGGCTTTGAACAGCATTGCTGAGATTTTTACCCTATTCTCTGCCTGCAGCCAGAAATTGCCCCCACCAAGCCATCCATGACGGGCACTAGGAGTCCTGGCTAAGGCTGGCCGGTTCCCTGGGTTCTCACTTGCCCTTCTGCTGACTGACCCTGGTTTTTAGGCTCCATCCAAGGTCAGGAGCCATCTGCTTCCTCAACACTGGGGTAGGGAGCTGCCTGGAGCAAACCTGCAGCCCTCTGACCCAGAGGTGTCCCTTCCTGCTGACCACCTCCTGAGATGTCCAGCTTTTCAGCAGGGTTTTCTGCAGCCTATAGAACAGCTCCATGAGGTTGCCCAAAAGCCTTGTTCAAGGCTGAGTACTGCATCCATTCTGGGTTCCCAATGCCCACAGTACAGATAATGACAGGAGGTTCAAGTCCCAGGTCAGCACTTTAGAAGCTGGGGGCCCTAAGGAGTTGCTGAGCCCTGGGGAGTCACCTCAATAAAACAGGAATAGCAATACCAGCCTCATGGTTCTTGTTGATTACAGGAATTTACATGTGTTAAGCTTTTGCCCTAGTGCCTGGTGGCCAGTTAAGTGTTCAACAAATGTCAGCTGAATAAAAATAAAGACACTGAAAAATCCAGGGATTCCCAGACTTTGGGGAGGAAGACTTTTTTCCAAATAACATCCTGAGGAGTCTGGCAGAGGGGGAAGCACTGACTCAGCAGGGGCTTCCCTTCAGTCTCCAGGACCTTCTCTGGGTCCCTGGTCCCCGACCTCAGCACAGCTACCCTCCTCAAAGCCTTCCTCTCGCTACCACCCCCGACCCTAGCCAGCGCTGGCTGGGAATGCCACAGGCTCTGCCCAGGGTGTGGGCCGCTCTGCCCGCAGAAGAGTGGTACTAGCCTGTGCTGGCACGGCACCTGTTCTGGGGCTGCGAGCCTGGCGGCTGGCTGGGCGGCAGCTGGCCCAAGTGCCTGCAAATGCTCGGTTTATATTTGGGATACGAGGCATTCTTCACGCGTCAGGGGCGGCCGTTGCCTACACACCCATCAGAATCTGAGCTTCTTGAGCCCAAAATACAAATCCTGTGAATAAATAATTGCAAACATTTACGAAGTGCCTACAGTGTGCCAGGCGCTCACTCACACTCAAAGCAGAAGTCTGATGTCTTCACGTTGCTGATGAAGAGATGGAGGCTCGGAGAGGGTTACCCCACTGGCTGTTGAGTAGAAGGTTCAGGATTCAAATGTGGGCCTGATTCCAGAGTCCAGCTGTCTTCTTCTTGGCCCCCCTATCCTTTGTTGCTTATTTCTAGGCCAGATTTATTGAGGTCTGTGTTATATACAGTAAAATTCACTCTGTGAAGCAGCAGTGTACCCACCAGCTGGACCAAGATACAGAGTTTCCATTACCCCCAGAAAGTTCCCCACACCCCTTTGAAGTCCCTCCTGGCCCAGACAGCCACTGATCTTTGTCCCTCAAGTTGTGCCTTTCCGGAAAGTTGTAAGTGGAATCATACAGTGTGAAGCCTTTTGTGTCTGTCTTTCACTGAACATGTGCTTTTGAGGTTCATTGTGTATTTGAGAGTCTGCAGTTCATTCCTTTTGGGAGCTGTTGTCTCCCATCACATGGATGGACTGTGACTTGTCATCCATGCACCTGTTAAAGGGCATCTGTGTTTCCATTTTGGGGCAGTTTTAAATAAAGCTGCTGTAAACCTTCATGTAGAGTGCAAATTTTAATTTCTTAATTTGTCTTGGGTAAATACCTAGCTGTGGGAGGCCCCTTTCTCCTAACCGCTGTGCCCCACTGGAAGAGTCCTTCCCTTAAGAACTTTAGCTTAAGGAAGCTCAGAACAAGTTCACAGGGTAGACTCTTAGTTCTCTAATCTTTCTTGTTCCCCTGCACCCCTTCCTCCCGGCCCCAGCGCGAGTTAGAAGCCTGCATGATGAGAGCTGTAGCAAGAAGCACTGAGGCCCACGCAGCTTGAATGGCAGGAAGCAAAAGTCGATTGAAGACAAACCGTCTATTGTTTGTGTTCTAGAAACTTCTGGAATGTATGAAGCAGCTTTTCCCCCAGCTGCTGAAAGTACCTGTGTTTGGAGGGTGCTGGGCTGGGGTGAGGACGCATCACAACTGCTCCCTTCACCTTGGTGCCGGAGGGTGGGACTCGTGACTCTCAGCGGGAAGGCAGCCCAGGTCCCCGAGGTCAGCCTGCAGAGCGGCTCCTCTTTCCCTCTCCTCCCTCACCCTCAGGACTGTGTATATAGCAAAACATGCATAATGTGAGTTACCATTTTAACAATTTTAAGTGTACAGTTCAGTAGCATTAACTACTTTCTCATTGTTGTGCAAACATCACCACCAACAAGTCCTGAACTTTTTTCATCTTTCCAAACTGAAACTGTCCCCATTAAACAGCAACCCCCTTCTTCCCTTTCCCAGCCTCTGGACCCCACCGTTCTACTTTCTGTCTCTGGATTGGACTCTGGGGACCTCAGACTAGTGGACTCACACTCTGTAACTGGCTTATTTCATAATGTCTTCAAGGTCCCAGAACTCTGAGCCAGAGCTTTTCTCTTATCAGCACTGGCTTTTATTCACACTGCAGGCTCAGCCTTTTTTTTCCAGCTCACCCCCTTGGAGCGTGTTGTCCGGGTCCTTTGTGGGTGTCAGCGCCCTCACAACCATCTGCCTGAGACTACAGCACCTGGTCCACACACGGTCGGCGGGGAATAGTTTTCTCCCCATCAGGCACCGTGCCTTCCCGCTTCTGCTGAGGAATTGCTCTGCCTTTTGTGGGGTCTGATGCCTGATC
Source organism: Camelus bactrianus (assembly GCF_048773025.1). Classification (NCBI taxonomy): domain Eukaryota; kingdom Metazoa; phylum Chordata; class Mammalia; order Artiodactyla; family Camelidae; genus Camelus; species Camelus bactrianus. Next base: position 7,107,349 of record NC_133548.1, read on the forward strand.
CTGCCCCTGAGGCCGACCTCTACGTGTCAGTGCCTGCGGCAGTGCTTGGAGGGGGCAGGAGGTTCCTCCCTGGACTTGTCACCTGCCACCGAGCCTTAGGCCTCTGGTGGCCTCTGGGCACCACAGCTGTGGGTTAGTCCAGCCTTCAGTGCCTGTGGTGACACTCAGGCTGAGTGAGGGATTGGTGGGCTGAGGGCTGTTGGATGGGCCTAATGGTGGCTGTGGCCATGTGCTAGGATATGGTCCCCCACCTGCAATGACGTTGCACAGACCAGATCGTTGTGACCCTCTTCATAACCTGTGGGCGTGCTTGGCCAGCCACCGGGTCTCTCTCACCAAGTGTGAGCACTTTCCTTACAAACAGGAAATTTCCTTCATCTGCAAAAAAAACGGTTTTAGCTCTGTTGGCTTCAGCTTGAGGTGTTGGCAAGTAACTGGATTTGTGGGCAGGGCCGTGGGGGACACCTCGGATCTGGTTGGTCTCCCAGACCTGGTGCCTTCTTCAGAGACTCTCCTCCTCCTCCTCCTCTCTCTCCCCCTCCCCACTATGTGCCTCCCACCGCTGGCCACTGGGGGAGGGGAGGAGTGAGGCCGCATTGGGTGGAGTCTGGGGGTGACCTCAGCTCCCTGCATGCTGTCCTGACTCTGGAGCCAAAGCTAACTCGGCCTCCAGCCTAGCCCATCAGGGCGCCCCTGTTCCCATCACCTCGGTTTTGGCATTGCCGCCTCCCCAGCTGTGTGAATCTGTGGTCTGATTTGAACTTCTGGTGGTCTGAGGACAAACAGTGTGATGAGGGAAGAAGTGGGGCCTCATTTTTGCTGAGAGGGAGCTGCCGTTCAGTCCTGAGTCATCGCTTTTCCAGCACTGACCTGCCGGTTCCAGAGCCAACCATAAAAGGAGGTGGTGGCCTGGCCCGGCCACCCCACTCCCAGTCCGCTCCCCTCCGCCTGCTCCTCGTGTCTGGGGCCCCTTGTACTTTGGAACCAGCAGCCTGGGTGGTGGCTGGTGGCGGGCACATGAGTGAGCCAGCCCTTGCCCTGTCCCCTCCCAAGCCCTCTGGGTGCAGGGGATCTGGTGCCCAGCCATTTCTGATGTCTGCTTGGGCCTCTGGAAGGCTGATGGCTCCCCTGCCCGGGCTCAAGTTCAATTCACAGGGGCTTTGCTGCTTCCACCCTGTTAAGAAATGACTGCTGCGGGGGCTGCCTCCGATCAGAGCAGCCTGTTTCCCCCTGTGCTGGGGTGGGAACAGGTTGTCCTGCGAGGCTACGGGCTCAGTTGAGGGAAGCAGTGCTTTTTGGGCTTTCCTTCAGTTTCGGTGTCTCGCCACAGGGACAAAAGCCGGCCTCTGGCCTTAGAGCCAGGCTAAATGTTTGTCACTCTTTGTTCCTGACCAGTGATGCAGTCCCAGCCACTCAGTCTTCATTCCATGGGGCCCTACCATCTCCCCCGATCCCCGCCCCCGGCCTGGGCCTGCCCGACCCATGGGTGTCATTCCGGTGCTGGGGCCTGGAGCCCGACACATCACCTCCTTTAATCCTCCCTGTGACCTTAGGAGAAGGAACTGTTATTTGACTTTTATAGATGAAAAAGTATAAATCAGAAATTAAGAACTTCAGGCCACAGAATCAGTGGCTGGAGCCTGGAGTTGAATCCAGAGCTTTCTTACTAAAAGCCTATGTTTTTTCTGAGTGCCCCAGTGTGGAATGCTGCTGCTCCAGGCACCCAGATGACTCAAGCCCACTTGAACCTGGGGGCCTGGCGGCCAAATGTTTGTCTCAACAAACACAGCTTCACCCTGGGCCCACCCTGCACGTCCCTGTTTAGCTTAGAGCCCTCTTGTGCAGGGGGCCGGCTTTCTGGCTCCAGTGGAGGCGGCCTCATCAGGGCGGCTGTGGACTTTCATTCAGCCCGGAGGGCCTGGCGGGACAGGAGAGCTGGACTGCGCTCTGGTGAACTGCTCAGCTGGTGCCTTACAAGGGGGACGCTGAGGGCTGTCCTCCCCGTGGCACTGTGAGTCACTCTGGGCCTTTTGTTGACACTTTGTCCCTTTCTTTGGTCTCCTCCTCTACCTGCTACTTTTCTGTTTCCTGCCGTCCAGGGAAGGCCTGTCAATCCCAGCCTGGTCAGGGTGGGGAGTGTGGGAGCAGGCCCTGCGGGTGGGGGAGGTTGGTTTTGGCCCATTTCTGGGCAGTGTCCCAGGCCCTTCTTTATAGGAGCGGCTTCTCTGGCTTCTTCCCAGGAGCGTGACTACTCTGGTTCCTAAGTACACAGTGGTTCCTAAGAAGTCTGGCCTGCATTTCGGGTGGCCTATGGTAGGAGCTGAAGAACCAGGAGATGTGCCTAGAATCATCCAGAGAGGAGATAGCAGCTCAGGGGCTGGGACCCAAGCTTCCCCAAAACTTTTAGGTCATTGTTTCCACATAGTCTTCCTGCCTTTCCTTAGTGTTCTTAAAAGATGAGAAACAGAATTTTCACTTTTTCTGGGGACAGTGCCTCCAGAAGTGGAACATTTTGAAGTGGTATAATTGTAAGATAGGATACAAATTAAACCACTATTGCCCAGTCTTGCAAATCCACTGGCTTAAATCAGGTATCTGATGGTCCAAGACCATCCTGAACCCAAGGTGGCTATTCCAGCTCCTGCCATCACACCTACATTCCAGTCCTCGGGGAGGGAGAAGAGGACAAAGGGTTCGTGCGCCTTTTCTTTTCTTGTTCATTTCTGCTGCGAGAGAGGCTGGGAAATTCAGTCTTAAGCTGAGGGGGTTGCGTGAATGCAGCTAACATTAGACAGTTCTGTTATTAAAGGAAGCGTCCCAGGCAGCAGTCTGCCACATGTGGCATGGTTCACCAGTGGGCCTTTATTGGTTGGTGGGAAACAGCAGGGAATAGAGTTGAGATCAGGAGTTTAGTCCAGTCATTTTAGAGAAGATTTAAGACCTGGAGAGGGAAGTGGTTTGCAGTGCTTCATAGGCTTGTGGTAGAGCAGGGGTCACTGAACTGTTTCTGTAAGGGTCAGGGTGTTAATATGTTTGGCTTTGTAGGCCTTAGAATATCTGCCACGATAACTGAGCTCTGCTGTTGCAGCACAAAAGCAGCCGTAGATGGTACAGATGAGCGGGCTGTGTGCCAATAAAACTTTATTAATGAATACAGGTGGCAGGCCAGATCTGGCCCCGGAGCTGTAGTTTGCAACCCCTGTTGTAGAGAATAAATGAGATTCTTGCAGAGCAGGGAGCCCCACATGTAGCACTGAACAGGTAGCAGCTGCAGGTCTCGCTGCTGTTTGTCGCTGCTGTGCAGAGGCCCCTGTGGTGCTGAGCCGTGCTGCTGGGGGTCTCCTCCTCACTCTTGCTGTAGTCGGACCCACCCTAGAGCTTGGACTCTGACTTCCTTTGCATTGTTAAGCACCTCTTCATGCCAGGTGCTATATTGGTGAGGGTGTTACCATGATGGGTACAGAAGTAGGGAGGCCTGGTGACCCTGCCCTCAGGGTGCTGTGCTGTCCACATGAGTACGTTCTTGGAATTTAAATGACCCCAGGCTGCGAAGTACCAGGCCAAGTCAGAGACAAGAGCCATCAGAGCCTCCTGGCCCCTGGCTCCCCTGACTCACCCTCTTTCTCTTCCCACAGGTTATGACTTCGCGGCCGTCCTGGAGTGGTTCGCCGAGCGGGTTGACCGCATCATCCTGCTCTTTGATGCCCACAAGTTGGACATCTCTGACGAGTTCTCGGAAGTCATCAAGGCCCTCAAGAACCACGAGGACAAGATCCGCGTGGTGCTGAACAAGGCTGACCAGATCGAGACCCAGCAGCTGATGCGGGTCTATGGGGCCCTCATGTGGTCCCTGGGGAAGATCATCAACACGCCCGAGGTGGTCCGGGTGTACATCGGCTCCTTCTGGTCCCACCCACTCCTCATCCCCGACAACCGCAAGCTCTTTGAGGCTGAGGAGCAAGACCTCTTCAAAGACATCCAGTCTCTGCCCCGAAACGCCGCCCTCCGGAAGCTCAATGACCTGATCAAGCGGGCACGGCTGGCCAAGGTAGAGCTGGCGGTGGGGACGACCCAGGGGGCTCTGGGACAGCCACTCAGGGCACCGGGATTGGATGCCCAAGACCCAGGCCTTCAGAGCCATGGCCATGCTGTGCCATGCCTTGTCTGGACCTGTCCTCTGGTGCACCTGTGGGTGCAGCCTTTTCCTAAATGAGATTCTTTTTAACTCACATAAACATCAAAAAGGATGGTACCACTGTACCAAGGGGCACCCTGGGAAGTGGATAGTGGGTGAGGGTGCTGCTTGAGGCCTCATCGGCCCCCTCCCCGGGTCTGTCGAGCACTGCAGTGCACTCAGCAGGTGCTGGGCACTGGGGTCGCAGTAGGGACTGACGGGCCCCCACCCTCCTGGCACTGGCCATCTGAGTGGGGGAAAGGAGGACACATAAAGAAAGAGTATGATGTATTTGTACTGTCTCAGGGTAAGCACGGGGTGCTGCAGAGGCAGGCGACTAGAGAGCGATCCTGGGCGGGGGTGGGCAGGACCGGGGGGCCTCAAGCGGGAGATGACTCTTAGGCCGGGACAGGAGGTAGTCAGTGGAGAGATGGGGCACAAGCCTGTGGGCCCAGAGAGAACTGCTGGGTGGCCTCCACCCAAGAGGCCTTGTCAATCATCCCTGCCCCTCCGTGGAATCGCTGGGCCTGCTGGCAGCTGCCGACTACGTCTGGATTGCTCAAGAGTTTGGAATCTCAGTGCCTGGCCAAGCACTTCAGGGAGATCCTGGGTGGCTGGGGCTGGGAAACAAAGTTAAGACCACTATTGGACCCTTCAAACACTGAGAAACAGAATGTGTTTCCTTAGGACATGTGATTTTGAATGGCACCATATCGGGAGCCTCTTTGGGTGGCAGGGCCTGTCCTGCAAGAGCCAGGAGGAGCCCCGAGGGCTGTGCTCCTGTCCCCAGGAAGCCGGCTGCCTGCATGTAGCCCAGAGGTTTTGCGACTGCATAGGCCGAACACAGTGGCCCGGGGCACCCCATGCCGTCTTAAGGCCCAGAGTCAGGTAGCTTTGGGTGCTCCCTAGCCTGAGTAATGGGAAGTGACCCTTCATCCCTACCCCCAGCTGCGTCTTCACCCTCATCACCCAAAGTACTCCTGGACCCACAAATTGGAATTTACTAGAAGCGTAGGGTCTCAGGCCCCACCTCTACCCTATGGAACCAGGATCTGCATTTGGACACAGTCCCCTGGTGATCTGTGTGCATAGTAAAGATGCAGAAGCCTGCTCTGGAGGCTGCATATTTCTCTAGATATCTCACTTCTGGAACCTTCCTGGTGAGTAGAGCTGGTTCTGAGGAAGGAACCCATGTAACTAGCTCCTGGCCTCAAAGGGCCAAGGGACGGCCTGAGCTGAAGAGGGAGTGGCAGTAAGTGGAGGAGAGAGCTGGCTTCCTATTTTCCGGTCCGGTCTCTGCTCAGTTGCAGGGAAAGGCAGCTCCCCTGTCCCCTGCCCAGCCCCTCTCCTGGCAGGGCCACCCATGCTCTCGCTTAGCCTCCTTCCAGGAAAGAACAAAGGGCAGACTTCAGCCCCTGCTGGTTCATCTACAGAGATAGTGTGTTATTGCCTGGCCCTTGGACACACTGAGTCACCATGTCTGGAAAGCCCTGTCCTCTCCAGTCTTGTCCTGCACCTGCTGTTTTGAGACTGTTCCCTTTTTCTGGAGTGAGCTGCTCTCTGCTGGCCTGTGATGGGTGGAGCTGTGACTGTGACTGTGACCGGCTTGCTTCCCTTGGTCAGTGCTCAGCCAGTCTCCCGACCCTGGGCAGACAGGGTCAGGCCAGCGGAGGGGGTTTTATGGGGTGGAGCTGGCAGTCTGGGAGAAGGTCGCATGAGGCTGACTGGCCGCAGCCCCTCCACGGCTGGATGTTGCTTGGCAAGGGACTGTAGTGCCCTCGGAAGGTTGCCAGCATTACTGGCCCACTATCAGGAAGTGAAGGGTGTGCTGTCTTAATTGGCAGATGTCTAACCAAGGTACTGAGCTTAGGTAAAGCCTGAAACATCTGGGAAAAGCCTTGTGCGATTTTTCTAACCCTTAGTTGTCCCCGAGGTTGTCAGGATGGTAGAGGGGAACATAACTCGGGTTGTGCTGGAGTTTTGTGAACTGGACATCAGCATCCAAAGACTTGTGTAAGCAGGATGGTGTGAACATATTCTGTGTCTGATGGACTGAGGCGCTGCCGAGGGAGGTGGGTGTGCCGCGGAGAAACAGAAAGAATGTGGGCTTCAGGGCAACAACAATCCCAGCTTTCTGGGGCAGCCTAGGTGCAGGCCATGCTCCTGACAAGGTGTCCAGGAAGCACCTGACACCTGCCCCTTCCCTGTCTTCACAGGTCCATGCCTACATCATCAGCTCCCTCAAGAAGGAGATGCCCAATGTCTTTGGTAAAGAGAGCAAAAAGAAAGAGCTGGTGAACAATCTGGGAGAGATCTACCAGAAGATTGAGCGGGAGCATCAGATCTCCCCCGGCGACTTCCCAAACCTCCGCAAGATGCAGGTATGGCTGTCTCTTGCACCCTAAGAGGGCTGCTGGTGATCAGGGAATGAGGAGGGTGCTGGGGCAGTGGTTTTGGAGGAAACCCTGGCTCCATTGGTTGGGGCTTCCGAAAGTGGAAGCAGCTGGGTTAATCACCAGCACCCCACCCGAACTGGAGAAGTTGACCACGGCCATGACAGCTCACAGGGGAATGTGGTGACTCACCCTGAACGGTAGGGAGGGGGCGGGGCTGTGCCAAGCATCCCAACCTCCAAGTTTATCCCTGCCACAGCCCTACAAGAAGGAGACTGTTGTACCTCTGATTTACAGATGGGGGAGCCCAGGCCCAGAGGGGTTAACTGAGTTGCCTGGGATAAGGGGTTGGGGCCTTGTTGTGGAGCCAGCTCTTCTTGGGATCCCTTGCCGGAGTCTGGGAGGCCCAATCCAGTCCCATCCTTCCTCCTTTCCCACCACAGGAGCTCTTGCAGACCCAGGACTTCAGCAAGTTCCAGGCCCTGAAGCCCAAGCTGCTGGACACAGTGGACGACATGCTGGCCAACGACATCGCCCGGCTGATGGTGATGGTGCGCCAGGAGGAGTCCCTGATGCCCGCCCAGGTGGTGAAGGGCGGCGCCTTCGAGGGCACCATGAACGGGCCCTTCGGGCATGGCTATGGCGAGGGGGCTGGCGAGGGCATTGATGACGTCGAGTGGGTGGTGGGCAAGGACAAGCCCACCTACGATGAGATCTTCTACACCCTGTCACCTGTCAATGGCAAGATCACGGGCGCCAACGCCAAGAAGGAGATGGTGAAGTCCAAGCTGCCCAACACGGTCCTGGGGAAGATCTGGAAGCTGGCCGACGTGGACCGGGATGGGCTGCTGGACGATGAGGAGTTCGCGCTGGCCAACCACCTCATCAAAGTCAAGCTGGAGGGCCACGAGCTGCCCGCTGACCTGCCCCCACACCTGATCCCTCCCTCCAAGCGGAGGCACGAGTGACCACCCCGCCATCCACGACCCCACCTCAGTGCCCAGCCAGGCAGAGGCTAGGGGAGGAGAGGGTTAGCGGTTCTCAAGTCCATAAAGACTGAGTGATGTTTCCTCAGCTCGCAAAAGAAAACCACCATCTTTCTCTTAAGGCTGCTCTTGGGGGAGGCAGGGGTGATACTCGTATGTGAATGATGGAATTTTGTGCATAAGAACTACGGATATTTTTAATATATAACGTTAGAGGCAGCGTTCTTTCTTGCCTCCTCTGGCTGGCAGCCCCACGCATGGACAGCCGCTGCCCTCCCCGCCTTCTCTGCGGCCCACGCAGCAGCCCTGTGACCGAGACCAGGGGGAAGCCACCCGGCACGCCCCTCCAGTCTCTGGGGGCCCTGAGGACATGTGCAGACCCAGACTGGGATTCCCTTTTGTGTCTAGGTGGAGTCCCTCCATCCGGACTGCAGCTTCCCTCCCCACCCAGTCCTGCCTCCTCCTAGGCTCCCAGATGGAGTTGGATCTCGTGCCTTCCTTCTTCCCTTCCCCATGGCCCCCTGTCTGCAAGTCCTGCTCCTTGCTCTCATGTCCCCCTGGCTCCACAGCCACAGAAGCAAGGCCCAGCTGCCTTTTTGAGGGGACTCCAAGGGATGGGTGGATGTGGGAGACTGTCTTCTGGAAAAATACATAAGCTGGTTTTTGTTCTGTAAAATGACACCTCTCATACTTGACTGAATTTTCCAGTAACTTCCCAACCTCTTGTTCAGAAGCTGTGATCTTTGTCCCCTTCCCCACACTCCAGGCGGGGGACAGCTCCACTCAGGAGCCATTAGAGCTGGGGTATGCGCAGAGCACACCCTGCCCGAGACCCCAGAGCTCGTGTTTCCTGTTTCATCCTCTCACTTTCCTGGAACATTCTGGGCACTTCCCTGCCCCACCTCTGGTGGATGGTGGGTCCCTGTGAGCCTGCTATGGCGTGGTGCTCCAGGTACAGAGACCAGGGACAACCCGGTCCCTTCCCTCTCCCACCTGCCTTCTTCCCTACTCCTGAGCACAGGAGGATGGCAACTTGACTTGGATGCCCTTAAACCAGTCCCCCAGGCTGAGCAGCCTGAGCCGGCAAGCAACCAAGTCAGGCCTCCTCACTCTGCTTTGCCTCGGCTGGGCTGTCCCAAGGACAGCCTCTGGGGGCTTGGGTGTCCTGCTGGCCAACGTTCAGCCGCCAGGGCCTGGCGCTGCCACTGCAGAGCCTCTGTGCCAGAGGGAGCAGGCTTCCCACCAGGCCCGCCCATGGGGTCTCAGGACTCCTCCACTCTGACCTCTGACCCCTGACCCTGCCCACCCTTCCAGTGCTGCCCTCTAGGCCTCAGCTGGGTCCCAGTCACCCAGAACACCTTTTTGCCTCCCGCTGGCTGTGGCCCACCATTCACATGGTATTGGGAGGATAGAGGCAGCATCCTCTTTGGAAACTCACTGAGGCACAGTGGCTTATCCACATTTGTCTGTGGGAAGAAAAAGCAACTGAAGACAAGGCTTTCTCACATTAAAAGAAGTTGAATTGTGCTGAAGCTGGCTCCTGGTGCTTAGATGTCTCTTCTGGGCCTGCGCCCCACACTGCCTGCTCAGTGCTGGCAGAGCATTTGGGGCCGAGATACCAGCAGGGACAGGTTGGCAAGCCTGCCCGGGTGAGGTGGTGGTCCCTGCCCAGCCGTGCTCAGTTCTGCAGCATCTGCTGCCTCCTATTAATAGAGTGAGGCCTGGAAATGGGGCTGATGACCCCCTTTCCTTGTGCTAGGTGGGGGCTGAGCAGGGATAGTTTATTTTGGGGAAAGATGGGATAAAGCAATTGTGGGGGCCTCTGATGACAGGATTAGGCTCCCCCACTCTCAGGTCTAAGGGAGGAGGTGCCTGCCTACGACCATCTTCACAGCATCTTCTCCAACCTGGGCTCTGCCCCAGCCATAGACAGACAGGTGGGTGCCCACAGGGCTCTGGGCACTGGGAGGTATCAAGCAGATGGGGTGTACTGGGCTCCGTGCTGGCCCCAGGGTTGTTTAGAGACAGGGAAGCCAGTACTTTGAAGGCAGACCAAGCAGATAACACCAGCGACAAAAATACAAAGGGTTGGCCCAGCCTATGTCACAGATAGGGGACTGTTTTTGCCCGCAGAGAGGAGGGTGACAACTTGGGAGCCAACGCGCCATGGAAGGGTGTGGATTTAAGGTGCGATTGGGTGGAGACTGCTCCAGGCACACTTGGGGCAAAAGGCAGGATGTGAACAGTTGCCTGCGGGTTTTGAGGACCAGGCACTGTGCTCCAGCCCAGGTGGTGGGCGTCTGGTCTGATGAGTGAGGCAGCAGGAGCTCCCCAGCCCTCCCTGCACCACTCAGAGCGTTTGCTTTGTGCTAGGTTTACCCTGACCGTAGTGACCTGGGAGCTCAGCGTCCTCTCCACCTCACAGCTGAGAACCTGAGACTCAGGAGAGCTGGAAGATCAAGTGCAGCAGGACAAGATTCAAACCATGGTCTGCGCAACTCCAGAATGTGCGCTTCACTGTTTCTAATGGAAAATACCCTTTAAAAGGAAAACCAGAGCTCACTGTGTCTCCTGAAGTCTGCAGCTCTAGACTCAGATTTGAGAAACACACATGGAAGATTAAATGCTGTCACTGCAGTCTGGGGCCCTGGAAACTGGGGGCAGCCCCTCAATTTCCAAGGTCACTGAAGAGGCAGAGCAGGCTCCTTCAAGCTGTCAGAGCACAAAGAAAACACAAGACTTAAGGGTCCTCTTGGGACATGAGTGTGAGAACCCCTGCCCGGCTTGCTCTGCCCCTGCACTGCGGGACACCTGGGCCCCCCTCCCTGGGCCCCTCATCCTTATGGTGGCTGACCCAGGAAGTGACTGCTGACCAGAGGCTTGAAGAGGGGCCACGGGCACACATCTGCCCCAGATCTCATGCCCTGGTTTTGGCTTTACAGGTTGTGGGGGAGTCTTCTCTCCGCCATGATGAGGTGTGGCCAGTGGGTATGGACTAAGGTATCCCTGTGGGGGGCCAGACCCTGCCCCTTGCCTTCTCCCCAGGTCCCTAGTTGGCCAGGATCCTGGGTGAAAGGCCCCCTCTTCCGAGGCTGGTCTGGGGCACGGGACCAGGTTCCACCAGAGCTTCTGAAGTTGGAGAACTTGGGGCAATCTGCCCACGTGATACCTCAGATACCAGGGCCCACCCTCTGGGCCCTCACACAGTGGCTCTTTTATACATGGACCTTCCATGTGAGAGCAATAAACATTTCTTCTGCTCCTTAATAAACAAAAAAGTTAACCATGAATCCAGCTCAGTGCCCTCTTATCTCAAATGGGCTGGTCAGAGGACTTGCCCACAGACAAGGTCACCAGGTTGTGACAGGGTTAGGAATTCCACCAAGTCCTGCCCCTCAGGATTCAAAGTAGCTGGCTTGGAAAGCACACAGAGGGTAGGCCTCAGGGCAGACAGGCAGGAGTTCGAATCCAGAGCTGCCACTTGAGGGAACTCAGCCATCCTCTCCCCTCTCGATCTGTTTCCTCAGGACTGAATGCAGACAGTGACCCCTGCTTCCTGGAGGCAGGGTCCCTGTGTGCCCAGCTTGAGCAGCCGCCTTTCCTGAGTACCTCAGGGAGGCTGATCAGGGTTGGGTGAGGGTCTTGCACAGAGCCCAGCACCCCACCCAACTCTCAGAACAAAGCAAGTGGGACCCACCCTTCCCTGGAGCAGAGTGCAGACTTGGTGGCGCCCAAGGGCCAGAGGGGTGGTGGCTGAGGGGGCTTGGGCTTGGCTTCCAGTGCGCCCAGAAGGATTGATAATTATAAAACCACATGGGGCTGCAGCCGTTGTGGCTGTGGAGCGTGGGAGCCCCTATGGCGTGTTGGAGCAGCAGGGAAGGTTTTTGGAAGAAAAGCCAGGATGATGAAATCACCATATGTCCACCCATTTGGAGCGTGGACTTTTCAAAGGACACACCCCTGGTGTGCTGTGGGCAGAGGAGTGGGCTTGTGGGGCTGCCAAAGACTAGCCTAGGGAGTAGGGACCCTCAACCCCACCATCTGCATCAGCCCCTCCCCCAAGCCACTGCAGTTGATATATTTAAATAAAACCAGAGGCCTGAGCAGGATTGCAGTTCTACAATCCTGCACCCTCCAATCACATGCCCCTCCTAGGGGCCTGCTCCAGCCACAGCTGGAGGCCAGTCCACGTACCCTTTGTCCCCCACACCTGAGCTGGCGCAGTTCTCCATTGTGCACAGAGACTGAGACCCAGAAAGAGAGGAAGTCGCTCACGAGAGGCCACATGCCTGGCGAACAGGAGGCAGGGCTGTCTGATCCCAAGGCCGGCCTCTCCTTGTCCTCTGACTCCCTGGGGCAGAGTAGGGCGCTGCACCTCTGCTGTGGCCAAGGGCAGGAGCCCTGTAGGACCATCTGCTGAGAGCAGTTTCAGGAGGCACAGCTGGGAAAGGCTCATCCTCAGCCATGGGCGGCTGAACCTCGACCTTGGGGAAAGGGGAACCACAGACCAGGGTCACGACACCTAAGATTTGGGTGTGGATGTGGATGTGAACGACCCCAAAGCCTGCCTTGTGTCTGGACCCCTCCCAGACACAGACTCAGAAGGCTGTGCTCTAGGAGTCAAGAAACCCGGGTTTCCTGCTACTCACCTGCACTGGGCTCTCACCTTCCACCTCTTTGGGGTCCCCTTTATCTGAACTGTCCTCTTTCTGCTAGGCCTGGGTCAGTTGTTAAACTGACAGTTTCCTTTTCTCACCATCTAAGACCCTCCTCAGAAGCCCACATACATCAAGTCCACCATAGTCTCGCCTTTCCCTTTTCCTTGTCCCCAGGGGCTGGATGCCATATGCTGCCTTTCTGCTGCCAGGCACTGGCCTAGGCCTGGAACCTGGCACAACCCACTACCAGCCTCAAGGTATCAATCTGTTAACAGAGGGAGGGCAATAATAACTCCCTCCTTCTGGCAGGGCCCTGGTGAAGATAACAGATCTGCACTCACTTTGAAATGCTAGGAAGCACCAGAGAAATGTGAGGCGGTGTAATCACCACGATCTGCTACCCCTCAAGGCTGGGTAAGAGCTAGTGCCAGCACCTCAATGCCGAAGGGGCTTAGGTGGGCTGGGAGGTTGGAGGGGGCAGTTGGCCCTGTACCTGAGTGGGTCTCCAGAAAGCAGTGACCGGAGGAGTGTGAATGAGGAGGTTGGTGAGAAGAGGGGTGGTGGATTTCTCCTGCTCAGACTCACTCATCTGCAGAGTACCCACCCGCTGGGCCAGGGTCCCTGCCACACACCGCTGGATCAGAGAATAGATCTCCTTGGGGCAAAGCAGGGCCAAGAGCTGGAACTTCTTCTGACAGCAGAGCTGGGGGACTAGCTGCTCACTGAGGCTGGAGCAGGAGTTCAGGTACAGACTGAGTCCCAAGGGGCATTCTGACCTTACAACTGCATAGGAAAGGAATGCAGGGAGCCCAACCTCCTTTTACAGACAAGGCAACTGAGGCTTGGAACAAGGTCATGACAAAGCCAAATACAGGACCAAATAGAATCAAGGGCCAGTCCCAGCTCTGCCCCATGAAGACTCCAGCCGGGCTGTTTTTGCTGTCGAGGGCTGTTTCCCCTCTGCTGTACTATGTGGGACAGAGTCCGAAGGGCAGGGGATAGACTTGTTGAGAACTTGACATTCAGAGAGGCTAAGGATCACACAGGGAGTGACCTAGGTGAGACACAGAGTCCTCACCAGTTGGCCCTTGACTACTGACCCTTGGGGATTGTGGTGGGGTGGGGGTGAGGGATCAGGGTGTCCAAGAAGGGCAGAAGAGTAATGGCCCATCTTCCTACCCAGGACCCTTTCCCTCCTGTTCCCCGGGAAATAGGAACTTGCTCACAACTTGAGTACCTGGCCCTACTCTGGTCTCTGGCGCCCTCCTGTGGCCACAGAGGGTGGGAATCTTTCCCGTGGGCCCCACCCCGGCCCCGGCCCCGCCCCCTTAAGGAGGGCCTAGAACGCTTCAGGTGAGAGCCAGGAGGGCTCAACACACCATCCCCACCCCCCTCCCGTCACAGAGGCAATGACAGCATCCCCAGCTTTGGGTTGGAATCCTGGCCTCCCTTCCCTAACCTGACCGCCTTGGGTGAGACAGCCCATTGCACAGACCTCGGGCCTGTGAAGCCACAGGGCAGGTCTCTGAGGAGATCAAGTGTGAGACCCGTCGGGAAGTCCCCTGTGTGCTGCCAGGGATGCTTAGTTCAAGAATTTTGTCGCGAAACTAACCCTGTCTGGACTCAAGAAGGTCCCCATCTGAGGGAGGAGGCACATCTCCAAACAGATCTTTTAATGGAAGAATTTGTTGTCTAAAGCCACTAAAATGCCCCACCCTTTGATCCCTCCTCTTGGACAGCCCCACAGCTCCAAGGCGTCTGGTCCAGCTGGAGACAGTTGGGCAATCAGAAATACCACTGGACAGAGTCAGTCCCTCCCCTTTCCCACCTCCTCCAGCCCAGCCTGGACCTCTTTGGCCCTCACGTTCCAGGCGGGCCACAGGCCCTGCTCCTGCCTAGGCATAAAAAGCCTTATGGTGGAATTACCACCCCGGCCCCACTCCAGGGTCTAGCTTTTGGGGCTTCCTAACCCTAAGCCACTCGATTCACCTTCGTCCTTCCCAAGCCTCAGTGTGTCCATCTGTCAAATGGGTTTAACCCTCCCTGCCTCACCTACCCAGGTTGGCTGTAACGATGCAAGCAAAATATAATCAGAAACTAGCGAGTTTTTTGGAGAAGGGTGCCGAGCGGCCGGCATCCCGGGGAGGGAACGGACTACAACTCCCATCCGGCTCCGGGGCCGCGGGCGTCCCCAGCCCCTCTCCCCGCGCTGAGAGACGGCCCCTATCCCAGGGGGCTAGGGAAGCTACAGTGCCCCGGGCATCCCCCACCTAGGATAGGGCGCGGCGAGAACCCCGGTAGGGGTGGGTCTGGGGCCGCGCAAGGATCTGGGCTACCGTCCGGCGGGAGTTGGACCCCTCTCCTTGCTTCGCCCCGCCCAGGCGTTACTTTTCAGGGCCCGCCCCCCCACTTCCTGGCCGGGAATTGGCCCCGCCCCCGCGCGCCTCCGCCCTCCCACCTTCACCTCCAGTTGCGTCTCCCATTGGCCGGCACACACCTGCCCGTCCGTCGGGGGGCGGGGCGGAGGGCGGGGCGGGGCGCCCAGGTGAGGGCGCACAGGCGGCAGCGGAGGAAGGTGACAGCGGGGAGGGCGGGAGGGTGGGGGGAGGACGCACGAAAGGACCCGTGGACAGACAGACAGACGGACCGACGGGCGGGCATGCGGGCGGCCCGACTCTAGCCCGGGCTTGGGGCTCCGGCCGCAGCCATGGAGCGGCGGCTGCGCGCGCTGGAGCGGCTGGCACGGGGCGAGGCCGGCGGCGGCCCGGGGCTCGACGGCCTCCTGGATCTGCTGCTGGGGCTGCACCACGAGCTCAGCAGCGCCCCCCTGCGGCGGGAGCGCAACGTGGCGCAGTTCCTGAGCTGGGGTGAGTGCCCCGGGCGGGACCATGGGGGGTGGCCCGAGGGACACCGCGCCAGGAGCCTCTCCCTCCGTGCTCCACGCCCACAGACCCTCCCGCAGGGAGCCGCACTCCCACGAATTACCCCCTACAAACGGCCCGCACTGACCCTAATACATGCCACCGGACCCCAAGCCCTCTAGGTCATCTGCACACTTTACCCTCACTCAGATTCACACACACACTTGTTTCCAGTCCCAGAACCTGGCACGTGTGCACAACACACATCTCACACAGACACGCAGAAACTTAGTCCCAAGTATACACCCCAGACACATGTACACAATACACACTCCACACAGTCACGTCCAGGATTCCTCGCTCAGAAGTCACACCTCATGACCGGTGAGAACACACTGTCTGACACGCAGACCCCTGTGCATGTGACCCACTGACACACATGCTTTCTCAGTCTCCCACATTCCACACAGACACACTGAGACGCTCACATGCACCCCCTGGAGAGACCCAGGGAACCCTGTTCACCACCCCACCCATGCTGCCTATTACATACTTGTTTACTTGCAGGCATCCTCCACTTCCAACACACACACACACACACACACACACACACACACACACACACTTCCATTTCCGCCGCACACAAGACCACCCAGACTGGACACAGGAACCAACCCTAGGCCCTTTGTGCGCAAGCAGTTAGTCAGGCTTCCTGAGGGCTGTTCCCCAGGGCTGGGGGGCCAGGCTGGAGGTGGGTTTGCAGCCCTTTCTGGGGTTGACTCATCTGAGTCACTGGGAGTGGCTGGCCCTGGGTGATCCTGAACACAGTGTGGGCACTGGCGCCAGCCCCAGGGTTCCCTGGTTACACCTGTCCAGGACATAGGGGGATAGCATGGGGGCCTAGCTTGGAGGGCGGGGTGAGGCAAGTGTTTGCCCAGTGGGTGACTAGCATTCCTGGCACTCCTGAGCTCTGGGCAGACACAAGCCTGGCCTGGCACAGTTGGGGGCCTGTGAGACATGCCAGTGTGTTCCCCAGCCCCAGCCCCAGCCCTTTCCTCCAGGGTGAAGGCAGTCAGCAGGCCTCTGCCTCTGCTGTCTGCCCATCTCCCCGGGACTCCTGCATCTTATGTGTGTGTGTCTGACCATGTTGTCATCACTCACTGTGATGCCCACGCACACGTGCGCTCCTCCCTGCCTGCCTCTGGCACCTCTGTCTTGGACCCCTGTCTGTTGACATCTCCCGAGGTAACTCTTAGGGTGGTGACTCACTCTGCTCCTGCCCCAACTTGTACCTACTCCTGCCCAGAGCCCCCATCCCTGTGGCGAGGCAAGGGGACTGGGCAACCTTTCCTGAGGGTGTCTTGCTATGGGTCCCTGGATTTGGCCCCTGTCTGGTTGATGGGTAGTTGCCTTGGCCTTGGGATCCCCCTTGGAGGCCCGTGGCTGCTCCTCCCCAGCCGCGCACACGGGCCCAGGAAAGACAATTAATTTCTGTACTGAGTTTTCCACACCACCTCTGCTGCGGGGGTTCTGCCTGATAAACCTGTGGAGCAGCTCTCTGTCCCACCCACAGACCTGCCCAACTGGCAGGGAGTTTACCTGCTGGCAGGGGGAAACTGAGGCAGGGAGCCAGACTGCAGCTGCCCCCGACCCCTGCTGCTCACTCTCACCCCCCTAAGTCTCCAGGACCCCACTCCCTCCCACAGGCCTGTGGCTCCTCCAGTCCTGGGAAGGGCCTGGGAGTGGCTAGAGATGTCCCTCCTGGGAGAGTCAGGGACTGAGAAGGAGGAGGTGCTTGGCCAGGTGCGTCTGCATCCAGAGAGGGAGGCCGGGCTCAGAGTCGTAGGGCCGGTCAGGCCTGGAGGAGATCCTGAGTGCTCACACTCTCAGGTGCCAGCGTCGGGTGCCAGGGAAAGGTGTTTTGGCCCTGTTTTCTAGTCTTGTGAGAACCTGGGCAGACCTCTCTGTGCGTCCAGACTGAGGACGCCCCACATGGGGAGCACAGAGCCTGTCCTCCCAGAGTCCTGCAGAGCCGTGACTGAACTGCCCTCCGGGGCCGCCCCAGGCTCACCCTAGCCAGGTACCTCTGTGCCTACAGGGTCCTGGGACCAGGGCCCACAGCTCCTCAGTGGCAGAGAAGCCTCTCTGGGGACAAGGAATGTTGCCCGTCCAGTTTCCCAAGACAGGCCCTGGCCTGGTCCTGCTAGGGGGCCAAGCACTGTAAGCTGGAGGTGGGAACGGTATCCCCATCGTCCCAGGGTGACCTGGCCAGCCAGGGTCAGCCCCCAGGCCAGGGAAGACTACAAGTCCCATCAGCCCCTGGGGTAAAGTCCACCTGGAGTCTGGAGACAGAGGTCCAGGGAGCTGTAGATTCAGGGAGATCCCAGGGCCAGGTGGTCAGCAGGGCCAGGACCCCACCTTCCACGCTGCCGGATCATGGCCAAAGGGCCTGCTGCTCTTTCAACCCCTTGGCCAGAGGCCATTCCTGGGGAGGTCATTATTGCCCTGGCCTCATGGGAGTTGAAGCTCCTGGCTTTTCCCAGGTGAGAGGGAATTGGGGCCCTCCCCACAGGCTCCCTGAGCCCCACTCTATGTGCTCTCAGTCAGCCCCTTCGTAGCGAAGGTGAAAGAGCTGCGGCTACAGAGAGATGACTTTGAGATCTTGAAGGTGATCGGCCGAGGGGCCTTCGGGGAGGTGAGCAAAGGGCCTTGGGTTGGTGGGAGGAGGGTGTTCACACCCAGGCTGGCCTGACCCCAGTGCTCTGTGGCCTCAGGTCGCTGTGGTGAGGCAGAGGGACAGTGGACAGATTTTTGCCATGAAAATGCTCCACAAGTGGGAGATGCTGAAGAGGGCAGAGGTCAGTGTCGGGTCTGGTGGGACTTTGGGGCCCTGCAAATGGGAGCCTCCTGGTTTCGGGGATCTGCACAGGAGGTGGCTGGGCATGGCTGCCAGACAGCAGAGGATCCATCCCCAGCAGCCGAGGAGTCCTCCTATCCCTTCCGCACAATAAGTCTCTTAGAAGAAGCAGAGTTGTTCTCATTTTCCTTATGATAACACTGAGGCCCAGAGCTGTAAATCATAGGCTTGGGCTCACACAAGTGACCTTGATCTGAGCTCCTAGACTTACTGAGTCTTCTTTTATCCTCTGAGCTGGCAAGGGTGGGTGGGGTTTCTGGGCTCTGATCCCACCCCCCTCCCTTACCCACTGTTCTCCAAAACTGCTGCAGACGGCCTGTTTCCGGGAGGAGCGGGATGTTCTGGTGAAAGGTGACAGCCGCTGGGTAACCGCTCTGCATTATGCCTTCCAAGATGAGGAGTACCTGGTGAGGATGCTCAGCAAGGTTGGAGGGGAGTTACCTGAGGACGAAGGAGAAGGCCTTTGGTGGTCAGAAGTGCTGGTCCAAGGGGAGAGAGACCGCTCCTATGGGACCAAGAGGCTTCCACTCCCCTCCAGCTCCAGCCTGGAGCCTCCTGCCTAAGCTTTGGCTGGGAACTGGCCACCCAGAGTTGCTGGGAGAAATGGCCCTGCCTTCCCAGAGGCAGGACCCCTGTGAGGCAGGTGGGAGGTAGGGCCCTGGGGCAAGTGCCCACCATACCCCCCCATCTGATGCTTGCCCCTTGCCCGCCACTATCTAGTACCTGGTGATGGACTACTATGCTGGAGGAGACCTCCTCACTCTGCTGAGCCGCTTTGAGGACCGCCTCCCGCCTGAACTGGCCCAGTTCTACCTGGCTGAGATGGTGTTGGCCATCCACTCGCTGCATCAGCTGGGCTATGTCCACAGGTGGGTCCCCCAAAGCCCCTGCTACCCTTTCTAGCCTCTGTTGACAGCTGACCACATATGTGCCAAGCCCTGTGCTAGGAACTTCATATGCATGATACCTTTGAATTCTCACATCAAAACTTTATGTGATGGGATGGGAGCTGTTATCATCCCATTTTATAGATGAGGAAGTCGGGGCTTAGTACAGGTAACACCTGGTTCACGGTGACCTCACCAGTGGATGGCCAAGCTGTGGGTTGCACTGGGAAGTCTGACTCCTGTGTCCCTCGTAGCACACTCTGCTGCCTCCAAGGGTTGTCCTTATGGGTCTCTCTCCCCAGCCTAACCACTCTTCCTTCTTGGGAGCCAGGATGCCTGGCCACCATCCTTTCCCCCTTCCACACGCAGGCAAACACATTGCTTGCGGGTGCACGCAGGAACATGTATGAGCGTACACATACTAGTGTGTGCACGTGCCCACCCAGCCATGTGCCTAAATACACATCCACCCACATGGGTCTTGCCCTTCCCCAGGGATGTCAAGCCAGACAATGTCCTGTTGGACATGAATGGGCACATCCGCTTGGCTGACTTTGGCTCCTGCCTACGTCTCAACAACAGTGGCATGGTAAGGACCCTGCCCCAGGTAGGGGCAGGGGATCCCAGCTGGGTGAGCTCCCAGGGGAATGAGAGGCACCAGGCCTAGTGCAGGTGGCATCAGACTCCCAAGGGAAGGAAGGGCTAGACCAGGGGTCAGGGTTGGGGCACCAAGCTAGCCAAGCCCTAGGGAGTAGGGGTGCTAGGTCCAGACCCGGGGCCATGGGGAAGGGCCAGAAGGCCCAGCCAAGCCTGAAGCTGTCTTTATGGTGTCATCAACACCACCACCCACAGGTGGATTCATCGGTGGCAGTGGGGACACCGGACTACATCTCCCCTGAGATCCTGCAGGCTATGGAGGAGGGCAAGGGCCACTATGGCCCACAGTGCGACTGGTGGTCCCTGGGGGTCTGTGCCTACGAGTTGCTCTTTGGAGAGACACCCTTCTACGCTGAATCCCTAGTGGAAACCTATGGCAAGATCATGAACCATGAGGTCTGGTCACCTGGCCCTGGGGTTCTGGGAGGGCGGCAGGGCTCTTGTATCTGTGGGGCTGGGGTGTGATCCTGGATGCTCACCTGCACCCCTCCCCTGGGCCTGCAGGACCACCTGCAGTTCCCCCCAGATGTGCCTGATGTGCCAGCTAGTGCCCGAGACCTGATCCGCCAGCTGCTGTGCCGCCAGGAGGAGCGTCTGGGCCGCGGGGGGCTAGACGACTTCCGGAACCACCCCTTCTTCGAAGGCGTGGACTGGGAGCGGCTGGCAACCAGCACTGCCCCCTATATCCCCGAGCTTCGGGGGCCCATGGACACCTCCAACTTCGATGTGGATGATGACACCCTCAACCATCCAGTGAGTGGCGGGTCCCACCATAGTAGGAAAACTGCCTTGAGCTTCAGTGGCTGTGGGACCCTTCCCCCACCCTGCAAAGTTCCCCAAAGCAGTTGCTGGGCTGGAGATGACGTCTTCAGACCCCAGAGGCTCATGGGAGTTATGGTTCACCTGCACGGAGGTAGGTAGTGCCAAGTGATGGTCTTTGGACCACAGGTTTCATCCTGTTAACCAGAAATCCTGTAAGAAAGACTCCCAGCAGCACCTGGAGGCCAGAGCCTCAAGGACTTGTGGAAGTTATAGTCTTTTTGGGGAGGCCTGAGCAGGAGGAGGTTGGCCCGCCCAGACCCAAGGGGTCTCTTTAGTCTCAAGCCTCTGCCTGGAGCTGGGCCTGTTTGACTCTGATTCTCCTTCCTCTCCTACAGGGGACCCTGCCACCACCCTCCCACGGGACCTTTTTAGGCCACCACCTGCCGTTTGTGGGCTTCACCTATACCTCAGGCAGGTGAGCCTAGTTCTCACACACCTGGTGGGAAGCTGGGGGCTGCTAGGCAGAGAACACTGGGAGTGTAGTCCATCAGGACTCTGGGAAAATGGCTGAATGGCCCACCTGGTGTCTACATGAGACAGGGGCTCGGGAAGCGTGCTCCAAGCCCTCAGCAGGATGACCCCCTATGTCCTCGAGGTCCTGGTGAAGCCACGCCCCCTCTGGGTCCTGACCCACAGTTTGCCCTCACAGGATCCTCCATGGCTGGCTGGGAGTATACTGGACTCCAAGCCAGAAGCCTAGTACTGCTCCCTGAATCTCACTTTATACCTCTGTAAAATGGGCAGGATGCTCTCAGCCCAATTCCATGTGTAGGGCTGGCCTGCAACCGCAGCAATGTCCTGGCAGAGTAGGGGCTGCGAAGTGTAAGCAGGCAGTCTGACCCTCACTCATGGAGCGCTCACTATGTGCTGGGGGTGGGGCTCTCTGGGCCTATGTCTCTGAGTCCTCTTAACAGCCCTTGGAAGAGGCCCTGTCATCACCTCCATTTTCCTGCAGGGAAACTGAGACTCTGATATGTTAGGTGACTAAGGTCACACCACTTGTAAGGGCCAGGGCCGGAGTTTGAACCAGGGCCCAGAGGGCCCTGGATTCACTGCCTGGGGTTGCTGCACATGGTACCGGCCTGGGGCCTCCCAAGGGCGGGGCCTGGTCTGATTTCTCTCTTCCCAGCAGAGCCCAGAGTTGGGTACAGAGCTGGTGTGTAGTGGGTGTTTCTTGGATGAATGAATGTTTGGATGCAGAAAAATGAAGGAAGCTTGTGAGGGTGGTTCTCTGCCAACTCATGTTGCCCTGATCTCCTCAGTCCGGGCCTTGAGAGCAGTTCTGAGCAGTTGGCTGCCCTGGAGCGGAGTCTCCGCTGTCTGGAGCAGGAGAAGGCAGAGCTGAGCTGGAAACTCCAAGGTTCGGGGGGAGCCAGCTGGGCCATGGCAGGTGGGTCTGCCTTGGGGTCTGCACCTGCAGGACTAGCTCCTCACCTGTGGGTGCCCCCCACCACAGAGGCTCTGCAGACCTCATCAGAGCATCGGGAGCTGGAGCAGTTACAGAAGGAAGTGCAGACACTACAGGACAAGCTGTCAGGTAACTCCCCACACCCCGTCTCTTTCCCTCTACCCTCACCTTGGAAGCTGAGCTGCTTTCCCAGTACACCTGGGTCCAACCTGGGTTCCAGTCCTGCCCCTGCCCTGTACATGCTGTGTGATCTTGGGGAAGTATCTTAAACTCTCTGAGTCTGCATGTAGAAAATGAGCTGGGATGAGGGTTCCACGCATGTAGAGTTCCCGGATGAAGCTGGGGCAGTCAGTATGTGCGGGTCTCAGTGATAATTCCTGGCAGAGATGCTGAGGGACAGCAAGGCCCCCTTGTCCCAGACGGATGGGCCCCCGGCTGGTAGCCCAGACCAGGACAGTGACCTTCAGCAAGAGAGAGATCAGCTCCTCCAGGTAAGGCTCAGTGAAGTGGGTGAGTGGCCCAGGGCTTGATGTGGAGGAGGTCCATGCCCTGATTCCAGGCCTTGCCTGCCACGTGGGCCCGCCAGGAGCTGGCTGAGGCTCGGGCAGGGCTGCAGTCGCAGGAGCAGGAGCTATGCAGAGCCCAGGGGCAGCAGGAGGAGCTGCTCCGGAAGCTGCAGGAGGCCCAGGAGAGAGAGGCAGCCACGGCCAACCAGACCCACACCCTGAACTCCCAGCTGGAGGAGGCCCAGGATGCCCGGAGGGAGGTGAGTGATGGGAGTGGGTGGGGACAGCAGCAGGGTCCTGCCTCTGTGACTCCAGGTGTGGCTGGAGGCAGCCTGGGGAGCCGAGTTCAAGGTGCTGGGAATACCACGTGCCTTGGCACCCCCACTGTGGTGAGCCAAGGCCTGAGGAAGGGAACGGGGGTTTGGGGGTGTGGACAGGGGTCCACTGCCTCCACTCCGAGGGCAGCTGGCAGACCCCGAGAGTCCAGAGCAAGGTGGAAGGTTGGGGTGAACGAGCTCAGCACTGGCTGCCTCTGCGCCCTGTCACAGCTGCAAGCCCAGGTGGCCACGCTGAGCCAGGAGGTGACGCAGCTCCGGAGACAGCGGGAACAAAGCCTTGAGAGGGAATCTTCTCAAGTCAAGGTGGTGAGGCCTTACCCCCTTCTCTTGGCCTGACCCCATTCAGGGTCCTCAGGGCCAGGCCTGTGTTCCGGGGGTAGGGTGGACCATGGCTTCTTGGGCCCCTGCCCTGACCCCTCTCCGTGTCCTCCAGACTGTCCACTCTGCCTCTGAGACCAACGGCACAAGAACGCCTGAGGGCGGGGCTCAGGAAGCACAGCTGAGGCAGGAGGTGGCTGCCCTGCGTGTGCAGCTGGAGCAGGCCCGCAGCCATGGGTAAGCAGGGCCGTTGGGGCAGGGGACAGGGTGAGGGCCTGAGCTGGGGGTCATCAAGTCATCCTTCTCCCTGTAGGACGAGTGGGAAGGAGGAGGCTCTCAGCTGGCTACAGGAGGAGAACCAGCGGCTGAGCCAGGAGCAGGAGAGGGTGAGCAGGGCAGGGAGAGGGCCGGAGAGACAGGAAGCTGGCAGGGTGGATGGTCAGAGCTGCCAAGGCTGCAGGCAGCTGCTGGGTGAGAAGGGTGGACACAGGCGGGACTCAGGGGTGCTAGGGCCCCTGGGGGCTGAGCCCACCTTCCCACCTGACCCCTAGCTGGTGGAAGAGCTGGAACGGGAGCAGCAGAGCAAGCAGAGGCTGGAGGGTGAGCAGCGGGAGACAGAGAGCAACTGGGAGGCCCAGATTGCCGACATCCTCAGCTGGTGGGTGCCAAGGGGCTAGGGGAGGGGGCTGGGCCCAGGCAGGGCTGATGGTGCAGCCCCTGACGGTGAGCCCCCTTCCCAATCAGGGTGAATGATGAGAAGGTTTCAAGAGGCTATCTGCAGGCCCTGGCCACCAAGATGGCTGAGGAGCTGGAGTCCTTGCGGAACGTGGGCACCCAGACTCTCCCTACCCGGCCGCTGGTGAGCCCTGTGGAGACCCGGAGGGGAGGGGTGCCGGGAGCCTCACTCCACAGGTAGGGACACTGAGCTTACGGAAGATCAGGGACTCGCCTAAGCTCACATCACTGGGGCTTTGAGCCTGGCCAGGCTGGGTTGGGGGGTTGGGCATCTTATATTGGTGCTCCCTGGCCACCAGGATCACCAGTGGAAGGCACGGCGGCTGCAGAAGATGGAGGCCTCGGCCAGGCTGGAGCTGCAGTCAGCACTGGAGGCTGAGATCCGGGCCAAGCAGGGCCTGCAGGAGCAGCTGACACAGGTGCAGGAGGCCCAGCTGCGGGCTGAGAGGTGAGACTAGGGGCAGGCACTACGAGGGGCCCACGACCCATGCAGAGGCCTGTGGCGAGCCCTCACCCGCTTCTCCCCAGTGGTCTACAGGAGGCTGAGAAGCAGAACCAGGGCCTGCAGCAGGAGCTGGCTGCACTCCGGGAGGAGCTGCGGGCCCGTGGGCCAGGAGGTACGTGGCCGTCTGCTTGCCTGTCCTGGAGCAAGTCCTTCGCTCCAGGTCACCAAGGGGGTCACACAATAACCTTGCAGGGCTGTGAAAACAAGAGTTAGTTCCAGTCTCTGCTGCTTAACCCACTATCTGTTAGCTAGCACTTACCGAGCACCTGCTGTATGCCCACCCCCCTCCCCCATCCTGCAGTCATTTCCCCATTTTACTGAGGTGGAAACCAAAGCCCCTGATGGCCCTGGTTTCTCAGAAACAAGTGTTAGGGCTGGGCCAGGGACCCCACCCCCAGTGACCCACACCCTCTGTTTGCAGACACCAAGCCCTCAAACTCCCTGATTCCCTTCCTGTCCTTCCGGAGCTCAGAGGTAAGACCAGGTGCGGGACTGGTTGGGGAGGAGTCCTGGGGAGGACACAAAGGCCTTGACTCTGCCCCCATCCCATTCCCCAGAAGGATTCTGCCAAAGACTCTGGCATCTCAGGAGAGGCCCCGAGGCCTGGCGTGGAGCCAGATCTGAGGCCAGAGGGCCGCCGCAGCCTGCGCCTGGGGGTGAGGACAGACGGGAGACCCACAGTTGGGGTGCTGGGCCCCACCTCCACCCTCTGCCTGCACACTTCTCACCTGTTTGCCTGCCCTCCCCTGCAGGCTGTGTTCCCCAGAGCGCCTGCTGCTAACACCGCCCCTGTAGAAGGTCCTCCTGCAAAGGTCAGCACCCAGAGGGGCAGGGCGGGTTGGGGGCACCAAGTCATTCTGCCAGGCTTCCAAGGATCTGCTTGGGTCCTTCCACATGCCTCCTGGCCAGCAGACCACACTGGGAATGGCAGCGATGGCAATGAGTTTTGAGTATGACCACAGATCGCTGGGGATCAGAATTCACACACAGCCACCTGGCTCATTCCCTGATCTCACTGGACACCGCAGGGTGGCCTCAAGGGTGGGGCATGGGGCCCTGGGAGGCTGTGGTCAGGCATGGGTAATGGGCATGTCACCCTCCCCAGCCTGGTTCACACACGATGCGTCCAAGGAGCTTCCCATCCCCCACCAAGTGTCTCCGCTGCACCTCGCTGATGCTGGGCCTGGGCCGCCAGGGCCTGGGCTGTGATGGTGAGACCCCTCGCCCCACCTGCACACCCGCCTCCTGTGCGCCAGCCACAGCCGCTAGGTGGAGGGAATGAAAAGTGGTCCTGATCCTGACTTACTCAGGCTGATTCTCTCAGTCCAGACCACTGGCACATCCCAGTCAACATTTCCCACTGTTAGTTTACTCTGTTTTTCTTTTCTGACTTTATGGGGAGTTGGTGACAGCTCAGGTGCCACCATGGCCTGAGGGAAGCTGGGGCTGGGAATGCCCAGAGTCCTGGTCCCAGGCTGTCCCCACCCAGCCTCACATCATCTGTTGGCTCCCATTTTCCCCACAGCCTGTGGCTACTTCTGTCACTCGACTTGTGCCCCACAGGCCCCACCCTGCCCCGTGCCCCCTGACCGCCTCCACACAGCCCTGGGAGTGCACCCCGAAACGGGCACGGGCACTGCCTACGAGGGCTTCCTGTCGGTAAGCCGGCACTGGGGGAGGGGGAGGATGGGTGAGTGGGCTGAGGGCCTGGCAGGCCGTCCCTTACCTGCCTTCCCCCCAGGTGCCACGGCCCTCAGGTGTCCGTCGGGGCTGGCAGCGAGTGTTTGCTGCCCTCAGTGACTCACGCCTGCTACTGTTCGATGCCCCAGACCCAAGGCTCAGCCCAGCTAGCGGGGCCCTCCTGCAGGCACTGGATCTGAGGTGGGGGCCAGGCAGTGGCTTTGGGCAGGGGATGTGTGGGTCAACGGGGCAGCCAGGGCCATGTGACCTCTGACCTGCTCCATGAACCTCTCAGGGACCCCCAGTTCTCAGCTATTCCTGTCCTGGCCTCTGATGTTATCCACGCCCAATCCAGGGACCTGCCACGCATCTTTAGGGTAAGTTCGGGGGCAGGATGAGCCAGACCTCTGCCCGCCTCTATGTTGGCCCCACTCCAGCCAATTTCCTCCATCTCCATGGCTGCCTCCTGCGTCCAGCCCCTCTTGCCCCATCATGGACGGCTACAATAGCCTCCATTCTGGACAGGGTAGCTACGCTTCATCCTGCAGCGCAGTGAGTTCTCCATATATGAAGCTGGCTGGATTCGGCCTTATGTAGGACACTTCTGTGGCTCCCCATCGCCCTCAGGGTGCTCCTGACTGTGACCTTGAGGCCGTACGTTTCTGATTCTGCCAGCCCCTCCCCCACCCCCAGCATTCCTGGTTATTCTTCTCACCCCCCACCCCCTCCCTGGCTCCAGCAGAAATGTCTCTTCCGCTCGGAGGTTGTCTTTCACTGCTTATCCTGGGTTAGGGAGCCCCACCCTGTGTTCCCAAGAGGCCCTGTCCTTACCCCTCTATGGCACTAGTCCCAGAGCTCTGGAGCTGTCCCTGTGCTTGTCTGATCTCCCCACCTGGCTCACCACCTGTTGCATGACAGCACCTGGCACTGCACTGGGCCCACATCAGTGCTAATAAGCATCAACTGATGGAAGGAGGGTGGGAAAGACGGCTGGTTCTCAGCTCCCTGCCCTCCAGCCTGGGTCCCCCCCCCCCATAGGTGACAGCCTCCCAGCTGACAGTGCCGCCTGCCACGTGCACCGTGCTGCTACTGGCAGAGAGCGAGGGGGAGCGGAAGTGCTGGCTACAGGTGCTGGGTGAGCTGCAGCAGCTGCTGCGGGACACGCGGCCAAGGCCCCGGCCTGTGTACACGCTCAAGGAGGCCTATGACAACGGGCTGCCACTGCTGCCCCACACACTCTGTGCCGCCATCATCGGTGAGCCTCGTGCTGAGGGGGCCGCCCGGGGCAGGCTTGGGGGAGGAGCCCGGTCACTAGGGCCACTGTCACTGCCCAATCCCTGCAGCCCTGAGCTGTGGACTCTTGCACGTGTGTCCTCCTCAGCACTCCCCTGGGCATGGCTGTGTGAGGGACCTGGGCTAGGGGGTGAGAGCCTGGCTTCTGCCACCCCATTTCTCTGCACATCCCTTTCTGCTTTTTCTCAAAGAATGTCAAGTAAGTGAAAAGACCAAAGGCTTTAGTAAGAGATAAAGGAGTGTTCCGCTCCTGCTCTCTTACCAGCAGCTGGGGACCATGGGGGAGCCTCACACTGTCCTGTGCTCAGCGGGGCCTCCATAATGGACAGCAGGGGAAGAGGAGAGGAGGCGGGACCCCCCAGCTTCCCCCAGCCCCCAGGCCCTGGCAAGCCCCTGCCTTGGTGGGCTGGGACTTCCTGCAGTCACTCAGGACAGGAGCCATGGGAGAGAGTGCCCTCGTCATCCAGGTCCCCTGTGTCAGCTGGGAGCTGGGGGACTGGGCATTTATTGAGCAGGGATTGCTGTGAGCTTAACACTCACCCTGCGTTGCTTTATCTCTTCACAGCCTCACAGCAGCTCTGTGAGAAAGGTACCATTATTATCCCCACTTTACATAAGGGGAAACCAAGGCTCTGAGAGGTGACGTGACTTACCCCAAATCCCACAGCTCGGGGTGGGGGGGCCACTCACCCCAACTCGTGTCCCCATGGTACTTTCCCATTAGAGCCAGTCCAGACTCGGACTGAAGGGGCCAGTGATTCAGGGACAGTGGGACTGCCGTCTCTGTGTCCTCAGGAGAAACTGAGGCTTGCCAAGGGCAGGTGGACTGCCCAGTCTCCTGTCTCAGGATGGGCCCTCTGACCCCTGACCTCTTGCTCCCTCTACCAGACCGGGAACGCCTTGCTCTGGGCACCGAAGAGGGGTTGTTTGTGATCCATCTGCACAGCAATGGTACATGCCAGGCTGGGCCAGGGCGGGCATGGGTGTGGGTCAGCCCCAAGGGACAAGGAGGATGGGCACTGGGCTGCTCCTCAGCCACC
The DNA here is from genome assembly GCF_048773025.1 of Camelus bactrianus. Classification (NCBI taxonomy): domain Eukaryota; kingdom Metazoa; phylum Chordata; class Mammalia; order Artiodactyla; family Camelidae; genus Camelus; species Camelus bactrianus. Next base: position 7,135,527 of record NC_133548.1, read on the forward strand.
TGTCGGTGACACTCTCCCTCGCCAACTCTGCAGACATCTTCCAGGTGGGCGAGTGCCGGCGGGTGCAGCGGCTGGCCGTGAGCCCCACCGCAGGCCTGCTGGTCGTGCTCTGTGGCCGTGGCCCCAGCGTACGCCTCTTTGCCCTGGCCGAGCTGGAGAATGCGGAGGCAGCAGGCGCCAAGATCCCTGAGTCTCGAGGCTGCCAGGCCCTGGCTGCCGGGCGCATCCTACAGGCCCGCACCCCTGTGCTCTGTGTCGCAGTCAAGCGCCAGGTGCTCTGCTACCAACTGGGCCCAGGCCCAGGGCCCTGGCAGCGGCGTATCCGCGAGCTGCAGGCCCCGGCACCTGTGCAGAGCCTGGGGCTGCTGGGTGACCGGCTGTGCGTGGGCGCGGCTGGTGCCTTCACCCTCTACCCACTGCTCAATGAGGCTGCGCCCTTAGCGCTGGGGGCCGGTCTGGTACCTGAGGAGCTGCCACCGTCCCGAGGGGGCTTGGGTGAGGCGCTGGGCGCCGTGGAGCTCAGCCTCAGTGAGTTCCTGCTGCTCTTCACCACTGCTGGGGTCTACGTGGACAGCGCTGGCCGCAAGTCTCGCATCCACGAGCTGCTGTGGCCAGCAGTGCCCACGGGCTGGGGTAAGGCCTGTGGAGGGCCAGGCCGGGTGGGGCCTGGCCCCTGTGATGTAGCCCACGTTGGAGGAAGACAGGGTCCTGCCCAGACCCTTGAGCTTGGCGTTGGAGGCCAGCGTGTACCCCCCTGTCCAACCACACCCTGCTCTGTCCCCCATGGCTTGCAGGAGGTCTTCTCCCATGCCTTCGCTCATGCTCTTCCCCCTGCCTGAACTACTCTCCTTTTTGTTTCTGGTGAACTCTAAGCCAAGCCCACCCCCATAGCAGCTCAGGGCCTGGAGCTGGTAGGCCCTCCATAAGTGGCACCATGATTACTGTCATTATTATCACTGCATTCCTGCTTCTGCCTGCCCCTATCACCATGAGTCCTTTGCTCCTTTCTGCCCCCCTACCTCTGTTCACATCTCTGCCTTGCTCTCAGCACCTTCTTATAATGACTGGTTTGGTGCACTGGGGGCCTGCAGATGGACTCGGGCTGGTGCTTCATCATGTCCAGCACCCAGCCCCAGGCAAGTGCACCCCAGGGCCTATGAATGTTTGGAGGAATTAATAAATGGGATAGTGAGGGAGTCCTGCACCTCCACAGGTAGCTAGTGTGATAGGATACGGAGGGACAGAGAAAGATTGTTCACGAACAATTGCTTTTCTGGGGTAGGGCCTGTGGGTTGGGTGTAGCACAGACATTCAGTGTGTAGGCGTTGGATCCAGACTGCCTGGGGCCAATTCCCAGCTCTCACCACAGAGTGACTTTGGCCGTGACTTAGCTCTATGGTTTCTGTTCTCTCATCTGTAAGTTAGGGGCGATACTACTACCTGCCCAGAGTTGTTTGAGAATTAAAGGAGAAAAAATATGCAACATGGCTAGAACTAGGGCTGACACGGCTTAGTGAGTGCTCTGTGATCCTTATCTCTGACTTGCTTTGGAGGTTGGGTGGGGCAATCAGGAGTCTTCAGAAGGACCTTTGGAGGGGCATGGAAGTTACTGTGCTGTGACAGCGCACAGGGCCCTGTGATACAGAGGGAGGAAACAAGCCCAGAGAGGTGCCTGACTTGCTTGGGGCTGCACAGCACAGTTTCCCACCCTGCAGGTTACGCAGCCCCCTACCTGACAGTGTTCAGCGAGAATGCCATCGATGTGTTTGATGTGAGGAGAGCAGAATGGGTCCAGACGGTGCCCCTCAAGAAGGTGAGGGCCTGCTCAGACCCTGGGGCTGGACTGGGGTACAGTCGGATAGTGTGGTGTGACCTCTGTTGCCCCTGCTTTAGGTGCGACCCCTGAACCCAGAGGGCTCCTTGTTCCTCTATGGCACGGAGAAAGTCCGCCTCACCTACCTCAGGAACCCGCTGGCAGGTGAGAGAGTCGGGGTGAGGGGCAGGGAGGTGTGTGACCCTGAGTACCAGCTGACTGGGACCCTGGGGTCTTGTGAGCACGGCCCAGCTCTGCTTCTCCCGCAGAGAAGGACGAGTTCGACATCCCCAACCTCACCGACAACAGCCGGCGCCAACTGTTCCGTACCAAGAGCAAACGCCGCTTCTTCTTCCGAGTGTCGGAGGAGCAGCTGCAACAGCAGCGCAGGTGCGCTTGCGTGGTGCAGCGGCTGGGCTGGGCCTCCGGAGAATTGGGGGCGGGGTGAAGCACAAGCCCCACCCCCAGGAGAGGGCGGGGCGGTGTCACCTATGTCAAACCCCTCCCTTCACCCCCTTCCACCCTCAGGGAGATGCTGAAGGACCCTTTTGTGCGCTCCAAGCTCATCTCAACGCCCACCAACTTCAACCACCTGGTGCACGTGGGCCCTACAGAAGGGAGGCCCACCGTCAAGGACCTGCCCCTGGTGAGAGTGAGTTCTCCGGAGCCAATCACAAGCCTCCCCGGTGAGGCTGAGCCAATCACCCGCCTCTGCTTACCCGGGGCATCAGCGTGTCCGGGAAGGGGACCAACTGCGGTTCATTTGACCTGGTCCCAGCCCTCCACACTGTCCCCCAACAGGCTCCAGAAGAGAAGAGCCGAGGTGCCCGCAGCTCTGGCCCGCAGCGGCCCCACAGCTTCTCCGAGGCCTCTCGGCGCCCAGCCTCCATGAGCAGTGATGGCCTCCCTGGAGACCTGGACCCCAGTAAGGCCCCAGCTTCACAGCCTCCACTACCTCTGCGTCCCGCCCCTATCTTTCCACCCGCTTTGGACCCCCACAAATCTGACCCTGGATTTTTGTTCCCTTGCTCATCCTGCTCCTGGAACAGTGAAGAGGAAGCCTTGGACATCTCTGTCCAGTGAATCCGTGTCCTGCCCCCAGGGATCTCTGAGCCCTGCAGCCTCCCTGATACAGGTGAGCTAACAGGGGCTTTCTCTTCCCCCATTCAAAGGCAGGCAGTTCTATTCTGTGCTGGGCCCTGTGCTAAGACCTGAGGCCAGAGAACATGCTGAGCCCGTCCCTGCCTTGGATCCTAAGCGATGCTGACTCTCACCTGTCTCACCCCTTAGGAGGTCCCATCAGGGGCCTGGAGGCAGGTCAGCCTAGGTGGGAATCTTGGCTCTGACTGTCCCAGCAGTATGGACCAGGGTGAGGTGTCTAGCCTCCCTGAGCTTGTCTCACCTGTAAAATGAGGTTATTATCATGAGACCTGTATGAGGTGAGGATACCTCAGCACAGTGCCTGGCACACGGGGAGAGCACCACAGAAGGGGAGCTCTCGGAATTCTTAACAGAGGCCCAGCCTAGGGGTGAGAGGTCAGGGGAGGGAGCAGTCCATCTGGCTGGGGACAGGGGAAGCTGAGAGGATCTGGGAAAGCTCTCACTTACCCTCCAACCACAGCTCCAACTGCTACCCCAGCTCCAGCCACCCCAAGCCCTGGGACTTGCCCAGGTCTTTCACACCTCCAGGTTCTTACCACTGCCATCCCCACTGTTTTGCATGCCCTTTCCTGTCCTCAACCTGATTAAAGCCCAGGCCATCTTCAAGGCTCTGCACCAATATCACCTTCTCCAAAGACCACTTGGCTGCCTGGTCAGGTGGTCAGGGCCTCCCTGGGGCTGGCACCACCTTTGGTGCCCCCACCCCCCTCCTTGTCAGTTCTGCTGTGCTGTGGTTGTCATCTGGGTACCAGTCTTCCTCCCTCAACTCTGAGCTCCTTGATAATGGAGGTCAAGTTTGTGTTCTGCCTGGAGTAAAGCATTTTTGTTGATTGAATGTAGAAAGGAGTGAGCGAACAAAGGGGCTTTGATTTGGACTCCAGGATTAAGTAGGATTTCCTCAGTCTTGCATACCTCCACCCCACTGCACATCTGGCCTCTGAGGGCCCAGCTGCAGCAGGCAGTGGGTCCTGGGGAAGCCTCTGCGAGGCACCGGCCCAGTGAGGAGAGTCCTGCCTTCTTCTTTCTACCCTGTGTTCCTTCTCTTTCCCCTCCAGGTCTCAGAACAGCCCCGGAGCCTCCCGCCAGCCCCTGAATCCGAGAGTTCCCCTTGACACCTTCCAGTGGGGCCCACCCCAATCCCATGACCTAGAGACTCAAGGGAGCAAAGAGCTTGAGGAATGCCATACCCTGGCTGGTCCAGGATGTGTGGAAATTCAGACTCAGGGAAGGCCTGGACTGGGCAGTGATGGGAAGGCTGGCCTGGGTTCTGAGGACTGGGGTGGGTGGGATGGGGTTTGACTCCCAGCCCCCGTCCCACCTTTCCCCTCCGTTCCCAGCCCCAGCCTGTGCTAGCCACAGGGAATAGGATGGCCCCCTTCTACCCTGGGGGCCCCTCTGCCCTGGTGTCCAGGGGTGATTGTGCCAAAGCTTTAATTTCCAGGGCCAAGCCCCAGGAAGCTTGAGAGTAAGAGTAAGAGATGAGGGACAGGAGGGCTGGGTCCCTGGGAGCAGTCTGAGGTCTTGGCTGTGGACTGTCTAACCCCCAGAGAGGCCGAGTTGGGCCGTATCCCAGTCTCTGCTCAGAGTCAGGGTGGAAAAGGCAGGCTGTGATCCAGAGGAAGAGATAGAGAATGTGAGAGGATGTAGGTGAAGGAGGTAAGAGAGGCAAGGGGGAGGAAAGCAAGTGCAGGAGGAGGGGATAGTGGTTGGAAGGAGGTGAAAGCCATCCAGAGGAGGAGAGAAGGATAAAGGAGAAGCAACAGAGAAGAGAGAGACCAGAGGAAGTGGTGGAGTCGGGAGAGGGCACTGGGAGGCACATGTCCAGGCACCTTCTTTCTGGGTGAGCTGGTAGGGGTGGGAACAGGGAGGGGCTCCAGGAGCCAACTGACATTGTCATCTAATCCGTCCAGGAGGAAGATAACTCCTACAGGGATGGGATGAGGGGTATTTATAAGGGCTACTTGGTGGGAGATGGGCACCCTCCAGGTCTCCAGGCACACTGGCCCTTCCCAGAAAGGGGGCAGGGTCCTTTTTCTCAAAGCTTCAACCACCTGTGTATTAGGGGATCATAGGGGCATTTTATTATTGATCACAGTCATTATTATTGTTATTATATTGCTATTTTTATTAAACCTCCCCCTACTGCTGAGTAGGGGGCAACCTAAGTATTTATCTCCTCAAATGCCATATTCCCATAAGGGATCAACCTTGACACTCTGTGAGGCAGTAAGAAAGCAATAAAGATAACTTTGTAAGCTACTGGCCTCCCCGCCTGGATCTGTCTTCCTGGGGTTCGGAGGATGGAGAGAGGAGTGGGGGAATCAGGGATAATTAAAAACCAGGTTGTCTTCCTGTACTTTCACAAATCAGGTGACATTCAAATGGGGGGTCAATGAGGAGAGTTTAATAACCAAGGGATGGTTTACAAAAATGTGGGCAGCACTGGGGAACCCATCAAGGAGTGGCAGTGCCCTGAGTCCTAGCAGCAGTCGGGAGCTGTCAGCACCCCTAGGCCAGCCGGGCAGGAAGAGGCAGGTGTTCTGGCAGGTGCTGTGGCTGCCAGTAGAAGACCTTGGCAATGGCCAAGCAGGAAAGCAGCCCAGGAAATTAGTCGCTCCACCTCAGTCTACTCCCTCCCTCCCATCTCCTGCTTCCTTTTGTCTAAATGGAAGCAGCAGCCTGAGGCCCATAGAGCTCAGTTTCTGCCGGTCAATAGAGCAGCCTTTGGAGTACAGAGCAGTGTGGAGAAGGAAGGTGATCTGGAGGGCACACACAGTGCCCCACCCAGGTGACAGGAGTAGGGGGAGGGGAGGTCTGAGAGGGGTCTCACTTATTCTTAGCTGGGATGTCCATGACAGGGCAGGACCCAGGCCTTGAGACTGGGCTGGGTGAGGAGGGAGGGTAAGGCCTTTGTGCTGGGACCAGGGCAGGCCTGGGGCTGGTCGCTGTGCCCTCAGGCTTGTGGACGACTCTAAAGGTAGGGAAACTAAGGGAAAAGGGGCCTGTGTGCCTGGGTCTGGCTGGAGACAGGGATTGGAGGGCATCCACGGAATTCCAGGGCCTGTTTAGGAGCACACTCGATTCCAGTACAGTACAGTCATGGGCAAGTTACCTGACCTCTCTAAGCCTTAGTTTCCCTGTATGTGAGTGAGGATTGGAAAACCCATCTCATGGGAGGTTCTGGTGAGACTCTGGTGAGATAATGAGTGTAAAATGCCTTCAGCTCATCACTCAGGAAGTGTTTGCTCTGCCCACAGAGATGCAGAAGCCCAAAGAGAGGAGCCAGGGCAGAGGGGCTGAGGCCTCCTGCAAGCTAAGGCCTCCAAGCCATGCTCACCAAATTGAAGACGTGGCCGTTTCCCCAGCACCCAGCAATAATTTAGCCAAATGATTTTCACAATTTTACATTAAATTTTAAAAATATTTTCATATTTAATATTTCAATAAGGGTATAGCTTAGCGGTAGAGTGCATGCTAAGCCAACATGAGGTTCTGGGTTCAATCCCCAGTACTTCCATTTAAATAAATAAATAAACCTAATTACCTACCCCCTGAAAAAGCAAACAAACAACAACAACAACAACAACAAAAAACCCATAGAAATAAATAAATAAATAAAAATAAAATTAAAAATTTTTTTCTCCCAAAGTTTTATGTTGACAAGTTTCAAACCTACAGAAAGATTGAGAGAATATGAACTCCCTACACTCTTCACCTAGATTCGCCAATTGTTAACATTTTGCTACTTTTGCTTTCCCTCTTTATCCACATAAAGGTGGATATAGAGCATGTGTTTTGCTACCACTTGAGAGTAAGTCACAGACAACTTGAACTTCACACCTAAGTACTTTGCAGGCGTCTCTTAAGAATAAGGAACCACCAGAAGTTACTATTATTATCTCAAGAGATTTAATATTGATACTCTATCAATCTGTTATGGGTTGAATTATGATCCCTGAAAATGAAGTCCTATTCTCAAATACCTCGATATGTGACCTTATTTGGAACTAGAGGTCATTGGGGAGGCCCTAAGCCAATATGACTGATGTCCTTTAAAAAGGAGGAAATTTGGACACAGAGACACACACACAGGGAGAACAGCATGTGAAAATGAAGGCAGCGATCAGGGTGATGCTTCTACAAGTCAAGGAAGGCCATAGACTTGCCAACAAACCACTAGTGGCTGGGAGAGAGGCCTGGGAGAGGTTCTCTCATAGCTTTAAGGAGGAATGAATCCTGCTGATCTTGGACTTCTAGCCTCCCGAACTCTGACATGATACATTTCTGTTTAAGCCACCCAGTTCGTAGTACCATTGTGTCAAAAATGTTTTTTATAGCATTAAAAAAAATTGAGCATCCAATTCTAGATCACATGTTGCATTTGGTTCTGGTGTCTCTTGAATCTCCTGTAATCTACAACTCTCTCCTCCCTCCTTTTTGGATGATGTATCATGATATTAACAATTTTTTAAGGGTCCAGGCCAGTTCTATTGTAGAATAACCTGCAATTTGCATTTGTCTGATTGTTTCCTCATTAAATTCAGATTTGCCATTTTTTCAGGATATTACATAGCAGATGCTATTTTAAATTAATTTTAGTTATAATAACACTTTTTTTTTTTTTGGTAAATTGGAGACTGAATTCTTGTTGGACTCCCTGCCCTCCCCACATAAAGTTGAACTTTGCACCTAAATACTTTGCAAGCATCTCTTAAGAATAAGGAACCACCAGAAATTACTATTATTATTAAAGTTAATTTATGTCAATGTGTTCCATAGATGCCCATACGTATTATTCCCAGGCATCAGTAGGGACCACTCTCCACCAGCCTCCTTGCCTCCATCAGCAGAAATCAAGTCAGAGCCTCAAGACTCCTCCTACCCTTGGCGGGAAGCTCTGCTCTCCATGCTCTCACACTCACAGCTGGACCACCATCCTACCCTTGCCTCAAGACCATCAGAACCGGCCCTGCTCTTTGTCCTTGTTGCTCAGTTTCCCAACAGGGGCCCCGGCTCCAGGGTTCTCCATGGCTCTGACCATCCCTTTTTTGGATCCCACCTCCACACTCAGCTCCTGATAGCTGTCTACCACATGCTCAAGAGTTGATGGTCCATCTTCAGCAAAAGCCCCCATGTCCTTGCCCTCTTCTGCAAAGAGTCCTTAACCCTCCTGCTCTAGCAGAAACTTTGCCCTCCCTGGGGCCACTTCTGCTCCCTGCCTCCTGACACACGGACTCTCACATTCCTCCTGCCACTGGGCCAGGAGGTACGGGAGGCGTCCTCCTTGATCCTTGGGCCACTGATAGCTGTCCTCCTCCCTCCTCCTTTCAAGTACTCAGTTTCGAACTCAAGTTATCAGCTTACACCGCCCACTCTGTTTCAGACATCTCCCAACCCATGCATGGCTCATTCCTTGATAATTCTAGCTCCTAGCTTGCTGTCACTGTCTCCATCCTACTCCTATTTTAATTCTTAGAGACTTTGTTATACATGTGGATGATCCAACTGCCAGGTCTCTCAGTTCCTTCAGCCCATCTTCTCCCATGACCTTGTCTTCCATCTCACCCCAGCCACTCACTCCATAGCCATACTGGAGAGCCAGCCACACTGTCCTATATGGGAGCTCCTGGTCACATGCAGCCACTGAGCACCTGAAATGTGACTTGTCTGGAGTCAGACACGCTACTGTTGCACAACGAGGTCCTGTGACTTGTCTGAATTGAGATATGCTGTGAGTATAAAATACACACCAGATTTCAAAGACTTAGTGTGGAGAAAAATATAAATGATCATTATTAATTTTTATCTTGATTGCAAGATGAAATAATATTTTGGATACATATATTATTAAAATTACTCTCACTTGTTATCTTTTACTTTTTTAATGCAGCTACTAGGAATTTTAAAATTACATATGCAGCCCGTGTTTCTACTGGAAGCACTGCTCTAGAATTTTTTATTATTTTTTTAATTGAAGTACAATGTGTTCATTTCTGGTGTAAGGCATAATGTTTCAGTCATACATATACATACAAATGCCTTTTCATATTTTTTCATTATAGGTTACTACGAGAGATTGAATATAGGTCCCTGTGCTATACAGAAGAAACTTTTTGAAAAATCTATTTTATATATAGTAGTTAATATTTGCAAATCCGGAACTCCTAATTTATCTCTTTAGATCTTTTTATTGTGAATGATTGCAACAACCCCCTCCCCGTAATCTCAACCCCAAGCATCCTACTCTCTAACCAACACCCCTACCCTTCCAGCTCTCTCTAGCACCCCAACTCCAATAAACTTTTGACCCCATCGAAATCTACAATCCATTGATTTTGCCACCCTTCTGCTGTCCCTCATCCCTTTTGTTTCCTTACGTCCCTCCTCACACAGCCTAAATTCCACCTCAGTTGCCATAATCACCCCTTTGTATGAATGTATTCATTCATTCAGCAAATATTGGTTGAACATCAGTTCTGTGCAGGACACTACTCTAGGCACATGGAACATCTCAGAGAACAAAACAGACATGTTCCCTGACCTTGTGGAGCTTGTATTTTGGTGGTAGGAGAAAATAAAAAACAAAGAAGTAAATTATATTAGATGACCTCCTTTAACCCTCTTCTCCCTGCAGCTGCCATCTTATTTTTCTCCTTCCCTTTGCTGTAAAGCTCCCTGGAAGAGTTGTGTATTATCAGTCTCTTCAATTTCTTTCCTCTCATTTTTCTTGAGCCCAAGAACTTGGGGCTTTTTCTCCCCAAATGCTCCTAATGTGGTCACCACGGGTTCTCACAGAGCAAACTGCAGTCAGTCCTTGGTGCTCAGCTTGCTGACCTGTGGGCAGCACCCAACCCTGTTGATCACGCCTCTGCCTTGGTCTTCTAAACCAGATACCCCTCTGGTTCTCTTCCCATCTCTCTGGCCTGTCCCTCTCAGAATCCTTTGCTGGTTCCTGCTGGTCCCCCGGAACTCAGTCCTTGGTGATCCCCTCTCCATATATCCCTCACTCAGCTGCCCTAAATGTTAACATCTTATACAATATAGTATGTTTAGGGGGATGGTAGAGCTCAAGTGGTGGATGCACGAGGTCCTGGGTTCAATCCCCAGTACCTTTTCCAAACATAAATCAATGAATAAACCTAATACCTCCCCCTCATAAAACATACAATATGGTATGTTTATAAAAACTTATTGATGAAAACTGAACAAAGCTACAGGTTTTATTTGAATTTCATAAGTAGGGCTCCCAGGTGCCCAAGACTTGACTAGCTTAGTTTTAAAAATGAAAGTTCTATTCCTCTGAAGTCCCCTCAGTCCTGGGAAAGCTGGACAGTCAACCACTTTATTCCCCAGTTTTTCCACTAATGTCCTTTTTTCTGGTCCAGGATTCAATCCAGAACACCACATTGCATTTAGTGGTCTTGTCTCCTTAGTGTCTTCTAATCTGGAGCAGTTCCTCAGTCTCTCCTTGCCTTTCATGATCTTGACACTTTTTTTTTTCACTTTTGTGTGTGTGTGGGGGGGTGGGTAGAGAGGTAATTAGGTTTATATTTATTTATTTTATTTTTTACTGGAGGTACTAGGGATTGAACCCAGGACCTCACGCATGCACGTGCTCTACCACTGAGCTATACCCTCCCCCACCATGACCTTGACACTTTTGAGGAGAACTAAGTATGACCAGCCTGAATGTCCCTCAGTTTGGGTTTGCCGGATTTTTCTTATGATTAGACTAGACCAATGGATTTTGGGGGAAAACCCCACAGAGGTGAAGTAGGGAAGGAATTTGATCAATTTTATTCACTGCTATATACCCAGGGCCTGGGACTGAGTGGTTGGCCCATTGTAGGCTCCAAAAATCTGTTTGTTAAATGAATAAGTGAATGAATGATTCTGTAGAAATTATTTAGTATTGTTTTGAAGTTTTAAAATGTTAATGTAAATACTACTCTATTATACATATTGTTCTGCAGCCTTTTTCCTTCAACAATATACCTTGAAGATCCATTTTAGGATGCATAGAGCTACCCTGCTCTTCTTTTACTCTATTACAAATAACTACAATAGTTCTTTACATGTTCCTCTTTGCATATATGTTAGATTTTCTCATGGACAGAGTGCTAGCCATAGCATAGGTACATTTACCTGTTACTAGATACTGAGAAATATCCAACGAAAGTGGTTGAACACATTTACAGTACTCCAGCAGTATTTGAAAGTACCTGTTTTCCTCACATCTTGCCTACACTTGATAACTTAACAAAACCGACGGCCAAACGATGCCAGCTCCCTCCCGGGCCTACATCTCCCAGGATGCACTGCTGTCCCAATGCCTACCTGGTCTGCGTGAAATGGAATCCCTCAGGACCTCAGGAAGGTGGCGCTCCCTCCATTCCTCACCTACCTCCGCGGCTCCCAGAGCAGCGGGACTACCACTCCCATAAGCCACTGCGGCCCGGCCGGCCCGGCCACCATTTCAAGACTTGGCAAGGGCAGGAGAGGGCCCAGGACTCTACTTCCCGGCAGGCAGTGCGGCCCGAGGGGCGGAACTGCATTTCCCAGCAGGCTGCAGGCGGCGGGCGCCGCGGTGCCTTGTGTGGGATGTAAGCGCGGAGGTGGGCGCGGGGGACCGAGGCCAGGACTCTCCTTGGGATTTGTGGGGCTTGGCCTAGGGGCGCCTTCCAGACAGACTCTAGGGCCCCGGGGATACGGTCTCAGAAAGGGGGCAAGGCGGCCATTGGGGGTCCTCCTCGGGGTCCTAGGGGCGCACCCCTTTCGGGGCCGGGGCTCCTGGGGTTGTGCGGGACAAGGAGGCCCTACAGCCTCGGCTGAGGGGGTCTCTTCGACGAAAGAAGGGGAACAGATGAGCGGAGCGTGAAGGGGGCGGGGAAGCAAGGGTTTGTGTTTGTTTGTGTGTGGAGGGGGTGTGGAACGCTAGCCGAGCCCAGGAGGGGGCTCCTCTGCCGTGCCCACCCGACCCTCCCTCCCCCTGCTCGCCCGCAGGCCGAGGCCCGCCGCCATGGGGCTGAAGGCCGCCCAGAAGACGCTGTTCCCGCTGCGCTCCATCGACGACGTGGTGCGCCTGTTCGCTGCTGAGCTGGGCCGAGAGGAGCCGGACCTGGTACTCCTATCCTTGGTACTGGGCTTCGTGGAGCACTTCCTAGCTGTCAACCGCGTCATCCCCACCAACGTGCCTGAGCTCACTTTCCAGCCCAGCCCTGCGCCTGACCCTCCTGGCGGCCTCACTTACTTCCCTGTGGCCGACCTCTCCATCATCGCTGCGCTCTATGCCCGTTTCACCGCCCAGATCCGCGGCGCAGTCGACCTATCTCTCTACCCGCGAGAAGGGGGCGTCTCCAGCCGCGAGCTGGTGAAGAAGGTCTCCGATGTCATTTGGAACAGCCTCAGCCGCTCCTACTTCAAGGATCGGGCCCACATCCAGTCCCTCTTCAGCTTCATCACAGGTTGGAGCCCGACAGGTGGCAAGGGGCGAGAATCCTATCACACCTGATAACCTTGGCCCACCTCTTCGCAGCAATGTATGGTTTACAGAGCCCTTTTGAGACCTGTAAGCCTTGTGAGGTGGGGCAAGTGTTATGTTCCCCTCTGCAGCTAGGGAAACTGAAGCCCAGAGAGGGGAAGTGATCTGCCAAAGTCACACAGAATGGCAGGGCTGGTTCTGGACCCCAGTCACTTGACTCCAAATCCATTAGCCCACGCTTAGCACCCTCCTCCTCGCCATTGAACAGCTACAGGAGTCCTGCAGCCCAGCCTGAGGCACAAAGGTGCAGCTGCAGATTTGGGGAGTAAGGAGCCAAAATTGGGCTATATTTGAGACAATTAAATGAAATATCTATGAACATATTTTGTAAGTGAACAGACCAGGGCTTCACCTCAAGAAGCTTAAGGCTCAGGGCTTGCAACAAGCTTTTCTCTTTGTTCTAAGCCCAGTTGACTAGCCTTCAGGTCTTGGAATCTGAGGCTGCTTCTGAACTTAGCAGGAAAAGAGTACAGAGATAAATCAGGAGTGCCTGCCAGTGGGTGTGTAAAAAGTGTTGGCCAGAGTGTCCTGTTTTTGCCATCCCTGTTATGACCTAATAGGTGCAAAAAAATGAGGAAATCCTTAAATTAGCAGAAATATATAATGCAATTGCAGAGAAAGAGAGGGTCAAAAGCTAAGTGGAGCTATGAAAGTCCAAGTCCTGTTGGGGATGGGGAATGTGAAGGGGGAGGGAGAGGCTCTGAACACATAGGTGGAAAGGGATAGAGGGATGAGGGGCAGGAGCACCTGAGGTTTGGGCACAGGCTTGGAAATGAGGGTGGGAGAGAGCATGGCCCATTACTACCTGGCCCCTTCCTCCAGGCCAGAGCTCAGAGAGCCCTCTCTCTTTACTTCCCCTTCCACAGGCACCAAACTAGACAGCTCTGGTGTGGCCTTTGCCGTGGTGGGGGCCTGCCAGGCTCTGGGTCTCCGGGATGTCCACTTGGCCTTATCTGAAGACCACGCCTGGGTAGTATTTGGGCCCAATGGAGAGCAGACAGCTGAGGTCACTTGGCATGGCAAGGGCAACGAGGATCGCAGGGGCCAGACGGTCAACGCGGGTGTGGCTGAGCGGGTATTCCACCCCCCCCACCTTGTCCCCTTCCCACTCTCCTAGCCCAAGCCACCCAAGGAGCTCTACTTTCTTGGGCCACACTCCCCTCTTCCTATCCTATCCTATCCTGCCACCTACATATGTCAGGAAGGGGAGGGCCCCTTTCCTGACTGCCATTCCCTAGAGCAGGCACAGGCGGGCCATCATGTGACATCTGGTCTTGTCCTCTCCCAAGAGCTGGCTGTACCTGAAAGGATCATACATGCGCTGTGACCGCAAGATGGAGGTGGCATTTATGGTGTGCGCTATCAACCCTTCCATTGACCTGCACACCGACTCCCTGGAGCTGCTGCAGCTGCAGCAGGTGAGGGGCGCCTGTGGGACCCTGCACGCCAGGGCACTTTCCCTTCCTGAGCTTCAGCTTCCTCTTCTGTAACTGGGTGAATCATTCCTGGCCTGGACTTTCCCAGGGCTCTTGGGAGGAGGAATTGAGACATGAAAGGGCTTTGACTCCTCTAAGGGGCTAGTTCCCGAATTCTGGCTTTTCCCACCCAATGGGAGATCCCTGCTGGTCCTGGACCACCCCCTCTGCTTTGTAGACTGAGAACCCCTCTTCATCCCCCCAGCTCACTCTTCTCTCCTTTGGCCCCTAGAAGCTGCTCTGGCTGCTCTATGACCTGGGACATCTGGAAAGGTGAGTATGGGGAAATGGCCAGGCTGGGCCTCAAGGTGTGTACTTGGGGGCAGCCAGGACTCATGAGCCTTTCCCAGGTACCCTATGGCGCTGGGGAACCTGGCAGATCTAGAGGAGCTGGAGCCCACCCCTGGCCGGCCAGACCCACTCACCCTCTACCACAAGGTGGGGACATCTCAGGAGGGTATAGAAGGGAGGCCCAACAATGGCTTGGGTCCCCTTCTACCTGGGGGCTGGGTGGGGGCAGGTGAGGAGAGAACTTTATGTGTGTTGGGGGGTGTTGTCCATGCAATCCCCATTTTGTATTTACCATGTGCATATTCAGTGCAGTCAGGGTTATCTAAGGGGTGTTCCGGGTTCCCTCTTCCTGGGTTTGTCTCCTTAGCCCTACCTTTTCTACTGCTTGTCATTATATTTCCTGGAATATAGTAGAGATCAAATGTGGTGAGAGCACTGAGGAGGGGGTGTTAACTTGGTGGGGATAGGGGTTAGGATGGACATTGGGCTGGGCTTGGAAGGCCTTGGTGTTTGTGTGGCAGTGTATGGGAAAGCCTGGTAAAGGGGTGGGCCCTGAGTTTGAAGGATGACCCCTCCGCTTCCTAGGTCTTGTTCTGTGGGGTGCCTGCTGCATTCTGGCCCAGGTGTCAGCAAGCAGACCTGCAAACCCCTGGAGGAGCACCTGGTAGAGAGGATGGGGTGGGTGAGGTCACTTTGGAGATGAGACTCTCTGGGATCTGCCTGTTGCCCCTCCTGGGTGTGATCCAGTGGAACATTTGTGCCATTTGGGGTAGCTGGGGGCTGCCTCCCTAAGGCCTGTCTGCTCTATCCCCAGGGCATTGCCTCAGCCAAGACCTACTACCGGGATGAGCACATCTACCCTTATATGTACCTGGCTGGCTACCATTGTCGGAACCGCAATGTGCGCGAAGCCCTGCAGGCCTGGGCTGACACGGCCACTGTCATCCAGGAGTGAGGATCCCCCCACAGGGCCTCAGCCCAGCCTTCTTCCCTTTCTACCCAATTTCCAACCACCCTCCTACAGGAGTAAGGCCTGGGTCCCAGGCTCTATGCCCTGTCCATCCAGTCACTAGACAGCCAAGGCCACCATCACCAAAGACATAGGGACCCCTAATGAGGGCCTCACACCTTTCCCTCCCTCCCTCCCCTCTCTTAATTTCCAGCCATCATCATCCAGCTGTGGAACCCGCATCCCCAGCCCTTTGCCCCTCTCCTCATTCTTGCTCTGGGCTGACACAGATACCATCATTTTGGAGTGAGGACCCCAGCCATTCACCTGGTCCCTGGATGACCCCGGAAAAGAAACCAGGGCTCTACCCCTACCAGGTCCCTGGGGGTACCCGCCATGACTGAGACCCCACAGTGCCCTACTGCTCTCACAGCTACAACTACTGCCGTGAAGATGAGGAGATCTACAAGGAGTTCTTTGAAGTAGCCAATGATGTCATCCCCAACCTGCTGAAGGAAGCAGCCAGCCTGCTGGAGGCTGGCGAGGAGCGGCCAGGGGAGCAGAGCCAGGTGAAGGGCTGGAGCTCCAGCCTGTGTCCACCTTCCCACCTGAGCAGGGCCCCCAGTCACAGGACGTGGCACTGCTGCATAGGACTGGGGACTGCACAAGGAAGGTGGCCCAGCATGAGAGCTATGTTCTCTTATGTAGTTGCCGATGTCCTGGGCCTGGGTTTGAAGGACCTGAGGTAAATGGGGTGGAAGCCCATCTCTTTCATGGTCAGTGTCCCTCATTCAGTTGAGGGGGTGAGGTGGAGGTCAGGGATGGTTCCTCCCCTCCCCCAAGTCCTGACTAAGGATTGATTTTGTAAAAGGAAAGAGGTTCTAAGAATTCTCTCCACCTGTGCTCCCATCTTCCAGAACCATGGCTCTTTGCCTTGGTAAGAGGTCTGGCCTGTGCCTCAGATAAAGGGGTGAGTAATGAGGTCTGAACTGTGCCTCCCTTTCCCCCTTTCCCAGGGCACCCAGAGCCAGGGTTCTGCCCTCCAGGACCCAGAGTGCTTCGCCCATCTGCTGCGATTCTACGATGGCATCTGCAAATGGGAAGAGGGCAGCCCCACGCCTGTGCTGCACGTGGGCTGGGCCACCTTCCTCGTGCAGTCCCTAGGCCGTTTTGAGGGACAGGTGAGGGGCAGCTGTGCAGGGTGGCTGGGGAGGACAGGTGGTGACAGCAGCTACAGGGGAGTCAGAACCTTTGTAGCCCTGAAGGGGATCTGCCCATCCCCTCTGGGTGCAGCTGAGACTGAGGCCCCATGACAAGATGGCCCAGGCTGGGTCCTAGGGTTCCAGCCGCTGGCCTGCAGCCTTTTCCTCAGCATGCCCTCCCCATCCGGCCCAGGTGCGGCAGAAGGTACGGATAGTGAGCCGCGAGGCGGAGGCAGCCGAGGCAGAGGAGCCATGGGGCGAGGAAGCCCGAGAAGGCCGGCGGCGGGGCCCGCGGCGGGAATCCAAGCCCGAGGAGCCACCGCCGCCTAAGAAGCCAGCGCTGGACAAAGTTCCCAGCGCGGTGCCAGGACCCCCTCGGAAGCCCCCAGGGACGGTCCCGGGCACTCCCCGCGGCCCTGAAGGCGGCAGCTCGGCTCCGGCGCCAGGGCCCGCCGCGTCACCGCCACCGGAGGGTCCGGTGCTCACTTTCCAGAGCGAGAAGATGAAGGGCATGAAGGAGCTGCTTGTGGCCACTAAGATCAACTCGAGCGCCATCAAGCTGCAGCTCACGGCGCAGTCTCAAGTGCAGATGAAGAAGCAGAAGGTGTCTACACCTAGCGACTACACTCTGTCCTTCCTCAAGCGGCAGCGCAAGGGCCTCTGAAGTACCCCGGACTCCCTATCGGCCTACGGGGAGCCCGCCCTCAATCCGAATGAGGTTCCCTCCCAGCCCTTAGCGAGCCCAGGCTCCGCCCCCGGCCAAGAGGGCCTAGGCTTAGCCTCCGGGCCCCACCCCTACCCGGAACCGAGGCTGCTGGTTCCCAGAGTAGACTCTACCCCAGAGCACGAACCGAGGGCTGAGCCCAGTCATTGGAATATAGAGCCCATCCCCCAGGATCCCAGCCGGCCAACTGAAATATGACCCTGAGCCCATCACCAATCTTTAAAGGTCCAATCACGGAAAACTCAGGCTCCACCTCAGAACGAGGCTCTAACCTTCGGCCTGACCAGTGTTGGCTCAGGGTTGCTTCCAGCCCAAAGGGCTGAGATTTCGTCCTAAACCCTAGAAGCACAGGTGCCGCTTACAGCTCGGGAACCAAGGACCCCAATCAACCCGTAGGAGTATATTTCCGCACTTCAGAATTCCATCCCTTGGGAATCCAGGCTCCCTACTGCTAAGAACCTATGTAACGCTTCCAGAATTTGGAAATCCTAGCTTCTTCCCTTCCCTATTTTACGAGCCTGGGACATGGAACTCCGCTCCCGGTCTGTGAGAATCCTGAGCCCCGCCCCCTTCCTGACCAAACTGGCCCCAGATCAGAGCAGACCTCTCTTCCGACCCTCTGGGAACCTCCCCGAGGTCCAGCCCGTCTCGGGGGACCCCGGAGGAAATCTGCAGGGGTTTGTGAGTGGGTGAGGGGAGCCTGATCTCTTCCTGTTTTGTACATAGATTTATTTTTCAGTTCCAAGGAAGATGAATACATTTTGTAAAAAAAAAATAAAAGTAGTCCGTGTTTCATCTGGGAATTTGGAGGTGGAGCGCCCCCCCTTTCCTCTGCTTTCTGGCCCTCTGGGCTTCGGGCTCCCCACCTGTAGAGCTCGGGGAACCGGTGGCGGCGGAAGAGCCGCGGCGCCGTCGACTCCGCCCGGCACAGGGACTGCCCCTCGCTGCCGAGGGCCGGTCCCACGGGCGCCTCCTCCCGGTTGGGTGGCGGGGCATCCCCGGCTTTGCCCCGCCCCGGCCCGGCCCCGCCCCGCGGCCTTGGAGCCACCGGCGGTCCCGCCCCGCCCCGCCCCGCGCCGCCCCGCGCCGGCTCCGCAGCTTGCTCCCGCCCGGCGCCGGGCCATGGCGCTGCTGCGGGACGTGTCGCTGCAGGATCCGCGGGACCGCTTCGAACTGCTGCAGCGCGTGGGGGCCGGGACCTATGGCGACGTCTACAAGGTGCGCCGGGCAGCCGGACGGGCGGGAGAGAGGCGAGGAGGGTGCGCGCTCTGCGGCGGGATCCGGCCCCCAGCCCCGCCCCCGCCTCATCCCGCTTCACCCCCTCCGCCCCTGCAGGCTCGCGACACCGTCACGTCCGAACTGGCGGCGGTCAAGATAGTCAAGCTAGACCCAGGTGAGGGCCCGGGGCCAGGGCCTCAGAGCTAGAGGGAGGACGAAGCGTCGCGCGGCGCGGTGTGAGGGGCGGAGAGTTGACATTTCCGAGACCCCCTGACTGGCAAGCCCCGGAAGTACTGTGGGCTGGCACCTACCTGTCTGGCCTGGAGAGAGGAGACATTCTGTGCCCATTTTGCAGATGAGGGCATTGAGTTAGGGCGACCCCTGTACGGCCTCCTTCACGATGTCCTGTGTTTCCCAGGGGACGACATCAGCTCCCTCCAGCAGGAAATCACCATCCTGCGTGAGTGCCGCCACCCCAATGTGGTGGCCTACATTGGCAGCTACCTTAGGTGAGGCTGCTTTATCCCCTTGCCTGCCCCCAGGCAGCCCCCACGTGGCCCTGCCATGTGCCCACCCCAGCTCTGTGTCACCCCAGGAATGACCGCTTGTGGATCTGCATGGAGTTCTGCGGAGGGGGGTCCCTGCAGGAGATTTACCACGGTGAGGACCGGGATCCCAGGCCCCAGCGGGCCACAGCCTTCTTCCCATCCCGCACCCCAACACAGGGCAGGAAGGGAGACCTGAGGCCCTGGACTTGGGCCCCTCTTCACTCCTCAGTGGCTGTGTGACCTTGAGAGAAATGCTGTTCTTTTCTGGGCTCTATATCCCAGCCTATGTTCGGAGGGGATGTGGTCAACTGTCCTTTCACCTAGCAGTGCCTGCTGCTTCCCCTACACAGGGTGAAGCCTGGGAGGGTCAGCATATCTCTCTGACCCGCAGGCCAGCCCTTAACCCCTTCCATTTCAGCCACTGGGCCCCTGGAGGAACGGCAGATTGCCTACGTCTGCCGAGAGGCACTGAAGGTAGCTGGGCCCATTAGGCCACTCACACCCCTAATCCCCAGGAGCAGGGCAGGGAGCCCAGTTGGCCAGTGTGTGTATGTTGGAGGGGGTGGAGGGTGGAGTTCCTCTGGCAGAGCTGGCCTGAGGGGCTGTGGGTCCTGGGGGGAAGGGGCCCCAGCCCTGTTGCCGGAAGCAGCCCATTTCCCTCTTGGCTCAGTAACTTCCTGTTTGGGGAGAGGGGAGGAGGAAGCGGCTTGGGTGGGGGGCCCCAGTCCTGAGAGGGGGTTCAGGAGAGGTGGGATGGTGCTGGGTAGCTGCTCTCAGGGGCTCCTCTTTGCCTCCAGGGGCTGCACCACTTGCATTCTCAGGGGAAGATCCACCGAGACATCAAGGTAGGGTTCTGGCCAAGAGCATTGTGGGAGGGAGGAGGAGGCTCTTGGGGGCACCAGACGGGATTCTCTCTCCTCCATTCCCACAGGGAGCCAACCTTCTCCTCACCCTCCAGGGAGATGTCAAGCTGGGTCAGTACCCTGGGGACACAATCAGGGTGAGGGTTCTGTGGGAGCTGCTGGAGTCTTAGAGCCTGCATTCAGGGGCTCCTTGTTCTTGGGCAAGTCATTTCACCACTTGAGCCTCAGTTTCCCCATTTAGAAAGTGGAACAGTTCTCCCTTCCTGCTAGAAGTCAGATGTGGTTGGGTCTGTATGGAGTCTAACATGGGACCAGACACTGGGTCAGGGATAGACAGACGGTGGTTGACCCCTCCCAGGAGGGGACCTGGGTTTACCTTGTGCCTGTAGCAGTTGTAACTGAACCTGGGCCTCCTGCTGCCTGAGCCACGCCAGGTGCATCCTGAGCCTGAGCCCTGGAGGTTGGGGGGGAGTGGCAGCCAGAGGTTGGGTGAGAGCAGGTCTTTCTCCTTGCAGCTGACTTTGGGGTGTCAGGCGAGCTGACGGCATCTGTGGCTAAGAGGAGGTCTTTCATTGGGACTCCATACTGGTGAGGCTGCACCTCTGGCTAATGGGGTGGGGGCCGCAGTAGGGCACCTGGTCATCTCATCTGTGACCCCACCTCTAGGATGGCCCCAGAGGTGGCTGCTGTGGAGCGCAAAGGTGGCTACAACGAGCTGTGTGATGTCTGGGCCCTGGGCATCACTGCCATCGAGCTGGGCGAGCTGCAGCCTCCTCTCTTCCACCTGCACCCCATGAGGTCAGCTGAACACTTGCCCCTGTCCTGACCCCGAGGGCTCTGCTGACCCTTGCCCAACCCCTGACCTTGTGGTCTCCACAGGGCCTTGATGCTCATGTCAAAGAGCAGCTTCCAGCCGCCGAAGCTGAGAGACAAGACTCGCTGGTGAGGGTCCACACCATATCCCCTGCTGGGGCCCCCTTTTTAGCCAAGCTCCCTAGGGGCGGAGGAGCCTCTTGCCAACTCCCAGGGTGCAGCCTCAAGGGCCCTGTCCTCCCTGGGCCTCCACAGACCATCTGTGGGAGGGGCCTGGGCCGGTGACCCGGTGTGAACAGGGAAGAGGGGCAGATGGTTAATGATGGAGGTGCTGCCATGTCGCAACAGCAGTGTTGCTCAGGCCAGCTGCACTTGGCCTTAGGCTGGCTCCTTCCTGGGCGGGTCCAGCAGACTCATCTGGAGTGGTGGCAGGGGGCAGCTGGCAGGATGCCCTGCCCACGGGCTAACCTGAGCCTGGGGGCGGGGCTCTTATGCCCACTAGGACCCAGAATTTCCATCACTTCCTCAAGCTTGCCTTGACCAAGAACCCCAAGAAGAGGCCAACAGCAGAGAAGCTTCTGCAGGTGGGAGGCAGGGGATGGGGCAGGGGGCTCGATGCACAAAAGCAGGGACCTGGAGGCCAGGGACCAACCTGTACCCCTCTCCATCCTCCAGCACCCCTTCACTACCCAGCAGCTCCCTCGGGCTCTCCTCACACAGCTGTTGGACAAGGCCAATGACACCCACCTAGGAACCCCCTCCCCGGAAGACTGTGACCTGGAGGTAAGAGAGGGCAGCTGGGGACTGGGTCTTGGCCTGGCGTGGTTGTAAGGAGTGCAACGGTGATGTAGGTCCCTTTAACTTATGAATTTCCAGCACAGGGTGCTCGGTTGAGCCCATCCACTAGCAATCTTCCCTGGGTGGGTTTGCCTCCTTATAGCCCCACTGTGACTGGTTCCTGCCCTTGGCACAGCATGACCGTGACATTAGCTAAGCTGTCTTCTACTTTCTCTGTGATCTTTGGCAAGTTACTTGCCTCTCTGTGCTGGTTTTCTCATCTGTGAAATGAGGGTGTCACTTAATCTGTCAAACTAATCTCAGAGCATTGTCGTGAAAATAGACGTATCAGTGTGTGTAAAGCACCTCAAGGAATACCTGGTGTGAGGCGCGCACGGGGCGTGTGTCCACTGTCTGTGTTCTCTTGTAGACTTATGACATGTTCCCTGACACTATTCACTCCCGGGGGCAGCACGGCCCAGCTGAAAGGACACCCTCGGAGATCCAGTGTGAGTCTGCTGGTGGGAACCATGTGTGGAGTTGGTGGGGGGCAGGGGATGTGTGGACTAGGAGGGCTGTGTTTGGATTCGGGGGGCTATATGTATGGATTGGGAGGCTGTGTATGTGGATTTGATTGGGGGCTGTGTATGGATTGGGGGGCTGTGTGTGGATGTGGTGGGGACTGTGAGTATGGATTGAGAAGGGCTGTGTGTGTGGATTTGTTGTGAGTTTAGGGGTCAGTCCTGAGACTGGCCCCCTAACCCCTGTGTTCGGGCCCCTTAGTTCACCAGGTGAAATTCGGTGCCCCACGCAGGAAGGAAACAGACCCCCTGAATGAGCCGGTGAGGGGCTGGCTGTGGGCTGGGTAATGTGCAGGGCTGGGTTAAGGAGCTGTGGGCGGCCGAGCACCTCAAATCCAGGAGTCCTGAAGCAGCAGCAGCCTGGCCCCCGGGCCTGGGAAAGCTGTCCACGCAGGCCCATCCGCCTAGGGACATGGAAGGCTGAGGGCTCCTTCCTGGGGCCAGTTCTTTTTTTTTGGACAGTCAGCTGTGGGTGGCAGGGTGACCGTGCTTTCTAAAACGTGAGCCTGTCACACCCTGGGAGCACCCCTCCGTTCTGCACGTTCCTCCCTGACTCACCATCTCTGCTCTCTGGTTATCAGCGTCTCTCTTCGCCCCCACAGCCTTGGTCTCTGCTTTCTCTCTCACTATCTGTCTTGTTCTTTTTCTGTTTGTTTGTCTCTCTTTCACAATTTCTTTGCCTCTTGTTTCTCTTGCTCGCTCATTATTCTCTTGCCTGTTACCATCTCACTTTCCGTTTGTCTATCTGTCTGCCGTCTTTCTCTTCCCAATCTCTCCAGCGCCCTCCCACATAGCCTGTCTGTCTCTCTGCCCCTCTCCCGGTCTTTCTGACTCGGTTTCCCCACAGTGGGAGGAGGAGTGGACGCTGCTGGGAAAGGAGGAGCTGAGTGGGTGAGTGAGGGAGAGGGAAGCTGCAGGGGAAGGGCGGGGGCAGGAGGAGAGGCTGACTTCTGACCCCTTCCCTGCTCTGCCCAGGAGCCTGCTGCAGTCAGTCCAGGAGGCCCTGGAGGAAAGGTGAGAGGCCGGCTCAGAGGAGAGGTAGGGTGGCTGGCCCTGGGTCCCAGTCACATCTCACACCTCGTTTCCCTCTGATTTGTCCCCTACAGGAGCCTGACCATCCGGCCAGCCTTGGAACTCCAGGTACAGAGAAGAGGGAGGCTAGAGCAGGGGATGGGGGGCAGTGCCATAAAGGGTACAGTTAGGGTGGGAGTAGGTTACAAGGTGACCTGCTAACAGCTGGGCTGGGTCCCCTGACCCTCCTGCCAGGAGCTAGATTCCCCAGATGACACCATAGGAACCATCAAGAGGGCCCCGTTCTTGGGGTCATCCCCCACTGAGCCTCCAGCTGAGGACCTCCAATCCAGCCTCCCAGGTGAGTCCCAGGCTTGGGGGACCAGGAGGCAGGCCCAGGGGGTGGTCTGGGGTCTGGGAATTTACAGCAGGTCTGTGCCCGCAGGAACCCCACCCCCACCTCTCCCAGGCCCTGACAGCCCCCCACTACTCCCCACTGCCTGGGCCACCATGAAGCACCGGGAAGATCAGGAGGTGAGGGGGTGCTATAGAGGGGGTTGGGGAGATGGGAGGCTAGGGGTGTCATCTTGGCCCTGACTTCTTCCCTCCCTCCCAGAGATCATCCTGCCATGGGCTCCCCCCGACCCCCAAGGTGCATGTAAGTGTTTGCCCCATAACTCAGCCACCCAGCTGGCCCTTGCCTGCTGCCCCGCCCCCATGCTTTCTCACTGGCCTCTTGCCTCCTCTCCAGATGGGCGCCTGCTTCTCCAAGGTCTTCAATGGCTGCCCCCTGCAGATCCATGCAGCTGTCACCTGGATTCACCCTGTCACCAGGGGTAGGCCAGGGGCAGGGAGGAGGAACCCCCAGCCTGGGCCAGGGGACGTGACTCAGCTCTGTCTGACCCCATACCCAAACCTGCAGACCAGTTCCTGGTGGTGGGGGCTGATGAAGGCATCTATACCCTCAACCTGCATGAACTGCATGAGGATACACTGGAGAAGGTGAGCCCAGCTGGCTGAGGGGGGGTGCAGAGGACCCTGGGGGACCTGGGTGCTGACCCCTGTCCACCTGCTGCCCTGTGGCCTCCAGCTGATTTCTCACCGCTGCACCTGGCTCTACTGTGTCAACAACGTGCTGCTGTCACTCTCAGGTACCTGTTGCGGGCAGGCAGGGGGTGGGGCCTGTGCCCTGCCCTCTGATGCTCTCTGAGCCCCTCTTTCCTCCACTCCCCCGACAGGGATATCCACAAATATCTGGGCCCATGACCTCCCAGGCCTGTTTGAGCAGCGGAGACTACAGCAACAGGTCCCCCTCTCCATCCCCACCAACCGCCTCACCCAGCGCATCATCCCCAGGTCAGCGACCTGGGAGCCTGGCCCTGCAGGGATGGGGGAGGTGGGGGAGGCACAGGGGCAGAGCTGGGGCTGGAATGTGGCCTTGCCAGGTACTGAGGCTGTTGTGATCTTAGTTAGATATGTCGCTTGGCCTCTCTGAGGCTGGGTTTCCTCATCTGTCAATCCAGTTGGTAGCCTCTGCTCCCCCTGCCCCCAGGCCCATCGGGAGGGAAGGAGATAGTGGATGTGAAAGTACATGGCAAGCTGTGGGAGCTGCAGTGGGTAGGCTGTAGGGCTGTTGTTTCCTGAGGACTGACTGTGTGCCTGGTCTGAGGCTGGCTTGGGGACAACAAATCAAATGAGTCCCGGGAGGGTGGAGTTCAGGGGTAGGGTGTGTGCTGAGCATGCACGAGGTTCTGGGTTCAATCCCCAGTACCTCTATTAAAATAAATTAATCAATAAGCCTAATTTTCTTCCTCCAAAAAAATTTTTTTAATAAAAAAATTAAAAGACTGATTAAAAATTTTAAAAAGAATAATTAAAAAAACCCAAATGAGTCCATGACAATCAGCACCTGGGACTGGGGTGAGCTAGAGGGGGTGCTGGGAGGGGTGGGGAGTCCTCGTGGAGTTTGACAATGTGTAGGGGTCTTCCAGGCAGATGAGTTAGGGAACAGCCTTCTAGCAGAGGGAAGAACTAGTGTGAATGCTCCCAGGCGATCTGGGGACTGTAAGGTATTTGGCCTGAAGAGGGCGCAGGGAATGGCCCAAGAGCAACCTGCACAGGTGGCAGAGCCCTTCCTCTGATGCCAGGCCCAGGAGCTGGGCTTGGTCCTACTGGCAGTGGCACTGGGAGCATCTTAGAAGGATTTCTCTGTATGTCAATCAGGATTTTTCCTGTTGCAGGTGATTCAACTCACTAGTTTAAGCACAAATGGGAGTTTAATGGCTTGTGTAGGAGTAGGGTCAGCTGCAGGCCCACCTGGATCCAGGCTTAAGTGGCATCCTCAGGCATCTTCCTGCATCTCTTGGCTCTGCTCTCCTCTTGTCACCTTTGTTCTCACGCAGGCTTTCCTGTCCAGTGGTGGCTGCCTGCAGTTCTAGGCCAGTGTTCCACAGGCTAATGACCTCTTAGAACCATGGAACCTCTCTTTCCAAGTGATTCCCACAAAGTTCTGGGGGCCAGAATTGGCCTAGCTCAGGTCCATGCCCACCCCTCAGCCAGTCACTGTGGCCAGGGGATGAGGGTCTCAGGGGGCCAGGCTTGGGTCATATGCCCTCTCCTGGAGCTGGATGGAAGCTGGGGCTTGTCTGGACAGGTGAAAACAGGAGTGTCTGCTGGCCGCTGTGGTGACAGTGAGAAGGATGAATTGGAGGAGGAGGCTGACGAGAGGGCACCTGGAAAGGAGGCCATTGTAGTGACCTCAGAGGATGTAGGATGGTGGAAATTGGATGGACTTGAGTGACATTTAGGAAGTGGGCTTGACAGGACTTGGGGACTAATCAGAGCGAGGCTAAGGGAGACCCCCATAGGAGCAGATTATGTCGTGCATTTATGAGGTGCCTAGTGCCTGGAGCAGGGGGACATCCAAGGTGGAGTCCCTCGCTCAGTCCCTCAGCAGGTTATCTCCTCAGCAGCTAGTATGCGCCAAGGCAGGGTCTTGCTGTGTGAGATACAGCTGGGACCTAAGAGATCCTTAGATTCCCCAGACTCCCCTGTGAAGAGACAACAACATGAGAAAGGAGTCTGTTCTGCATTGATGCAGAGGGGAAAGCGCTCTGTGGAAAAGAGAAGAGTCAGGAGGTGGTTTCAAACAGGGAGGGTCAGGAAGAACCTGGCTGAGAAGGTGCCGTTTGAGCAAAGACTCAGAGAGGGGGGTGAAGCAGTGAGCCCGGAGGATGGCTGAGGGAGGGGGATTGGGGAAGGGATGCCTCCTGCAAAGGCCCTGGGGGCTGGAATGGGCCTGCCTGTGGGGCCTGTGGGTATGAGGAGCAGCAGGGAGGCTGGAGTGGCCAGGCTGATGGAGTGAGAGGGAGCTGGTCTGGGAGGGCCCTGTAGCCACAGTGGGGTCTTGGCCTCTGACTCAGAGCAGCCTGAGGGCCGCTGCAGAGGAGTAGTGTGGACTGAGTTTTCACGGGTCCCTGTGGCCGGTGTGCTGGGAGTAGACTGGAGGGGATGCACGTGGAAGCAGAGACCTGTCCGGGGGCTGTTGCACCATCAGGTGGGATGTGCTGGTGGCTTGGATCAGGGTAGCAGTGAAGTGGGTGAAAAGCGGTCAGACTCCAGTTTTATTTTGAAAGTTGAACCAACAGGATTTCCTGACAATGGGTGGATGGGAGAGAAAGAGGAGTCAAGGATGACTCCGAGGTTTTGGCCTGGGGAACGGGAAGGATGGAGCTGTCATCAGCCATGGGTGGAGCAGAGTTCAGTGTTGTCACATGGAGTTTGAAATGTGCAAGTGGGGCCCCAGCCCTTGGGGGGGTGCTGTGGGCTTAGATGTCTATCATTTGTGGCCAGGTGGGTGGTGTAAGCCGGTGGGGAGGGCAGGGGAGGCCAGGCTGTGGCTACACCAGCTGGGGTGATGAAGGGCCCAGGCCCGTGGTGCAGTGGGCCTCTCAAGGACCACATCGGGAGCCCCGTGGCCTTGGGGCTTCCTGACCTCAGTCCCGAGCCAACCTCTGCTTTGGCTCAGGACCTGTAGGAAACAGACCCCTTAGTAGAGCCCCTGTCACAGGCAGCTTTGGGCATGTGTTTGGGAAATCAGAGTCATAGTGTCCGCTTCGAATGTGAAAAGCAGAGATCTCTAGTTGTTGGAGGGAGAAAAAACACAAACTATCTTCCTCGATCCCATCCGAAGGCCAGGGAAGGAACAAGGGGAAAGAGAAGGGTGAGGACAGGTGGGGAAAGAGAGAGAGGTGTTGGCTTTCTTGGTGGGGCCCACGTCTTGGCAGAGGGTGCAGACAGGGCCTGGGTCATTGGGAGGAGTTGGCAGGGCTGCTGACATGTAGCCCTGTTCCCCAGAGGAAGAAACAGGCTCTGAAGGTCCCCTAGGTGTTTGGGGAACAGTCAGTAACCAAAGCAAGGACCCCACTTCTCCCCATCACCAAGGTGAGCCACCCACGGGCCCATGAGGTACAGCCTGCAGCTGAGGGCAGGCTGTTTGCCGTTTTCTCGAGAGTCTTCACCTCCTGGGGCCGGCCTGCCCATCTGTGACTGCGGTGTGTGGGGTGGGGACCCGCTGGGAGCAATCTGACGGCCGGGGGAGCACTAGCCTGCCTTGGCTCCCGGTACTCCCATGCCCTCGTTTCTTCACCATTTCTTTGTTTATACCTTGCCTTTGCCTAAAGAGGATTTTCAAAATGACTGAGAATAAGTGGGAAAGTAACAGTATGGGATGATAAAAGCTAACCTTGTGTGAGGGCACCTGCAGTGTCGGGCTCTGCTGTTAGCCCTTCCCCTGATTTAACTCAGTCCTCACTGTGACCCTGTGAGGTGAACACCACGGTTATCCCCGGCCTACAGATGAGGAAGTTGAGGCACAGAGGGGTTAAGTGACTTGTCTAAAATTGCACAGTGAGAGATAATTCTGTGAACCAAACCCCTGGACTGGCCTGGATGCTCCAGGCTGGAAAGGTGGGGACTGGAGTCCGAGGCCCGGCTTCAATCCTGTGCGCTTTGCAGCTTCACAGTTACTCTCGCAAGTGGCTTTGCCTCTCTGAGCCTCAGTCTGTCACCTGGAAGGTGGGGAAGGTGTTAGTACCCACTTCTTAGGACTCTTCGGGGCCTTGCCCATCATGGCACCCATGACACGTGCCCTGATTGTCATCCCTGCAGGCGCTTTGCCCTGTCCACCAAGATTCCCGACACCAAAGGCTGCCTGCAGTGTCGTGTGGGTAAGAGCTGGGCAGGGCGGGCCAGGGTGGGGAGGAGAAGGGTGGGGTGGGTGTGGGCACAGCTTGAAGCCTACCGCCTGCCTCTCTCACAGTGCGGAACCCCCACACCGGCAGCACCTTCCTGTTGGCCGCACTGCCTGCCAGCCTGCTCCTGCTGCAGTGGTACGAGCCACTGCAGAAGTTCCTGCTGCTGAAGGTGCGGTGCGGGTCGGGGGGTCCCTGAGGTGGGTGGCTGGGAGCCTGAGGGGAGAAATAGAGACCTGAGCAACCCTCCTGCCCCCAGAACTTCTCCAGCCCTTTGCCTAGCCCAGCAGGGATGCTGGAGCCACTGGTGCTGGATGGGAAGGAGCTACCACAAGTGTGCGTGGGGGCTGAGAGTCCCGAGGGGCCCGGCTGCCGCGTCCTGTTCCATGTCCTGCCCCTGGAGGCCGGCCTGACGCCAGATGTCCTCATACCACCTGGTGAGCTGGAGGGCCAGGCGGGGGTGTGTGTGTGTGTGTGTGTGTGTGTGTGTGTGTGTGTGTGTGTGTGTGTGTGTGTGTGTGTGTTAGTTATATATAGAGGGAAGGTATGGAGACCTTGGGGACCTGAAGCTCCCAGCCTCCCTTTAGCTGGGTCTCTCCATAAAGGATTTCATTAGACCTAAGTGCTCAGCAGCTAAGAAAACCTGACCAGCAATGCAGGGGCTATAGGGACAGAGCCAAACCGGGGAAGGTGGGCACCAGAGGCCTCCATTCTGAGCAAGGAAGCAGGACACTGGGTGCTGGGACAGCTCAGGGGAGTGGAGTGAGTGGCAGTGGGTTAAGGAAAGGGCAGGTGCCCTGGACCAAGGCCCTGCGGCAGCCTAGACCCCAAGCCAGGGGTCTCATGGGATTTCCTTCTTGATCCTCAGAACGGCCTGCAAGGTAGGCATCCTGGGTTACAAATGAAACTGAGGCTCAGAGATGCGAGGTCACACAGTGACAGTCAGTAAGCCTGGCTCTTCTGACTCCGGAGCCCCTGCCCTCCCATGGCTCCCCAGACCTCACCCCTGCTCCCTGTGAGCCTCAGTGCCCCAGCTGCGCAGTGAAATTAGGTGTCCTGACCCCATTGGGCTGTCATGAGATGCGCTTGTGGTGATGACTGTTTGTACCACACCCCTGATGTCTTCTTCTTGGAGCCAAGTGGGGCTGGTGGCTCAACCAGGCCATGTCTCCCTTCTCTGCCTGCAGAGGGGCTCCCAGGCTCAGCCCAGCAGGTGATCCAGGTGGACAGGGACACAGTCCTAGTCTGCTTTGACCGTGAGTATTCCTGGGATCAGGGCTGGGGTAGCAGAAGTGGGTGGTAAGGGAAGCCAGGTGAGTCTGCCTCCCCGGAAGGGAGCCACCACATCCCCACCCACCAGACCTCCCACTATGCAGGCTGCGTGAGGATTGTTAACCTGCTGGGCGAGCCCACGGCCACACTGGCGCCTGTGTTGACCTTTGAGTTCCCCATTGAGACTGTGGGTGAGTGAACCAGGCCGAGGTGGGTGGGGGGAGTATCCCTGGCCTGGAGCGCATGATGTAGCCCTGGAGCCAGCAGCGGGACACGGAGACAGGTCCCCCAGCCCCTCTCGATCTGTGGCCCAGACCTGGGGCCAGGGCGAAGCTGGAGGAGCCAGTGTCCTCAGGGCAGGCGCAGGGCTGATGGTAGCCTGGTCCCTCCTAGTGTGTCTGCAGGACAGCGTGCTGGCTTTCTGGAGACATGGGATGCAAGGCCGCAGCCTAGACACCAACGAGGTGAGTGGGACTCAGGAACCAGGTGGCCCCCCACCCAGCTGTCCCCACCTTTTAGGAGAGGATGCTCTGGGGTGGCCTCAGCGCCCCTTTTCTTCCCAGGTGACCCAGGAGATCACAGACAAGACGAGGATCTTCCGGGTGCTTGGGGCCCACAGGTAGGATGTGGTGCTCTGGCCTCCCCTTAAAATGCCCCCAAGGCCAGATGGACGTGCCCAAGTGTCTTCCCGCCTGGCTCACCTCCGCTTCTCTCTCCCCTGCAGAGACATCATCCTTGAGAGCGTTCCCACCGACAAACCGGGGGCTCACAGCAACCTCTACATTCTCATGGGCCATCAGAGCAGTTACTGAGCGAGTGGGCTGGCCTGGCCAGTGGTGCCCCCCACCTGCCCTGTGCCTTAGCGGCAGTTCTTTTAGGCAGAGGGGCCCCTCCCAGATCAGAGGAGCCAGGTGCCCCACCGGCTCTGCTGGTCTAAAGGGCAGAAATAATCCTGAGAAGAGTTTTGGGGCTGGGGAGGGGTGGGAAGCCTATCCCACACCTCTGTGATTGCACCAGAGGAAGCTGCTGTCCCCTCCCCTCCCCTGCGGGCAGCCCAGTCCCCAGTGCCCTGTGACAGGGGCCCTGGGCAGGGATGGGGTGGGTCCCGGGCTATCCATTCCATTTTGTTCCACATTTCCTTTCCACCCTTCCTGCTAAGAGCCTGCCCCTGCGCTCTGTCCTGGGGAACATAGTATTTAAAAGAGAGACTATATTGGTATTAAAGCTGGTTTGATTTTACACCACTGGTCCCTCTGGGTCTGAAGGAGCTGAACCCACTGCCCCTTCTCCCTCCATCTCT
Organism: Camelus bactrianus; assembly: GCF_048773025.1. Taxonomy (NCBI): domain Eukaryota; kingdom Metazoa; phylum Chordata; class Mammalia; order Artiodactyla; family Camelidae; genus Camelus; species Camelus bactrianus. Next base: position 7,166,318 of record NC_133548.1, read on the forward strand.
CCCTCCAGCATGTGGTTCTGTGGCACCAGGTGCTATGGATATACTATGGAAGGAGGGGGCTCACCAGTGTTCTGGTGGTAGAGGTGATGGGGAGGCCTGTGTCTTTCTGGGCTTTGCTGCTCAGAATGAGCCCTCAGCTTTGCAGTCTGAGGCCTCTTTTGTGGCCAAGGAGTCATGTGGTGGTGGTAGGGGGAGCTGAACAAAGGGATTCATCCAGGGCATCCCTGCCCCATATAGGATCTCACCAGGTGGCTGATGGAAGGGCCTAGGAGGGGCTGGCCAAGGGCTGCTCCACCCAGCCCCAGGGAAGCTGCAGCTTTTGGAGACAGCCTGCCACAACCTATATCCCCCATCCAGGCCTGGGGCTGCCTCCCTGCCTCCTACCTGCTGCCTAGGTATCAGTTGCTATCTAAGGCTAGGACTACGGAACGTGGGTGTGATCAGGCTAGACTCTGAAAAGACTAGCTGCCTATGTCTGTTTAACAAGGATTCCCAGAGGGCTTCCTCAGAGCCAACCACTGGGCTCACAGAGAGGTCCCTACCAAAATGTAGACCAGCCCCCAGCGAGGGGGGCGGGCCTTCTTGTTGGAGCCTGCATCTCGAGAGCACATCCACTCATCCACTGCTAGCCTGGTGCTTGGCATTGTCATCTTCCCATGGTTCCCTCTTAGAGGGCTCTGTACCCTGAGTCCAGGGAGCCCCTTGCTGCCCCAGGCACTGGCCAGGCTGTTCTTGACCAGAGTCTTTGGGCAGGTGAGGCCAAGGAGGCACAATGGCAGCTGGCCTTAAAGGAAGGGTCAGCTGCACAGGCAGGACCAGGGCTGCAGAGGGAGGGAAGGCCCTGGTTCTGGGTGAGGAGCTTAAGTAAAGGCCCAGGGTCAGGTCTCCTGTTTGACCTCATTAACCTCCCTTCTAATATTCAAGGCAAGTGTTTTAAGACTCTACACCTGGTGGGCCTTTGGCAAATATTTGTTAAATGAATGAAACGATGAGTGGGTGGGCAGTGGGTAGATGGCAGCCCAGTCCCTAGCGCTCCTGGCAGGGATCCCTGGGCCATCTCATGGTTGTCATGTTGTCCACCCTCCAGCAGGGCCCTGACACTTAGTGACGGGGTGGTTTCTCGGCTGAAATAGGGAGTCAGATCAGGAGTAGAGACACAGCTCCTGTGCACTGGGCACTCACCCCCGTGTTCTCCATGACAACCAAAGGGAGATAAGAGGAACTTCCAAGTTGGAATGGTTTGTCTGCTCCCACCTAGTGGGAATTTGATGGGCCAGATGGGGTTGGCGACAGGGATATGATTCCTAACGTCTATTTTTCCAGACTTCTTGGTGGAGGTGCAGGATTAAGTGAGGAGTGCCAGGAATGGGGAAGTGAACTCCCACTCAGCAGAGACCCTTAACCCTTGACCCCAGGTACTCAGGGAGGATTGACTTTCAGTTCACAGAGCAGCGGAGGGCAGACAGCGCCACCTTGTGGCAGCTTGCCCCAGCACTCTGTAAAGGGAGTCGGGGAGTGGGGTCAGAATGTGTTGCGCCAAAGTAGGGGACCTGGGAAAAGCAGGGGCCTCTGATAAAATATTTGCTGTCAGCAAAGGCTGGCCACCATCCAAAGAAAGGCCAAGAAGCCAGGGAATATACACTGAACAACCAAAATTGTTATTTTATCCATGTGTTTTTTTAATAGGTAGCCCTTGGCCATGATACACACACACAAAATACAAGATACAGTGAAAAGTCTCCCATCCAGGTCCCAGTTACGTATGAACCTCCTGGAAGTATTTATGCATATTTAAGCAGTTCAGTGTGCTTTATTCTTCCTCGTTTCTTACATGCATGATAACATATTCCACACTGTTCTAATCTCACCCTTAAAATCAGTTCCAGAGAGCTTTCTATGATCAGTGCCTTCCCCTTTGTTGTTTTATAGCTAGTGGTATTCCACTGTATGGGTATCTGATAACTAACATTAATTAACTGTAATTAAATCCCTATTGATGGAAATTTCGGTTGTTTCTACTAGTTTGATGTTACAAACGATGTAGTAGTAAGTATTCTTACGACAATGCCACTCTGTACATACTCAAGTGTCCTATAGGCTAAATTCCTGGAAGTGGCATTGCTGGGTCAGAGGTGGCTGTGCTTTTCCTTGTCACATTGCCTTCCCTGAGCAGCAGCCTCTGGGATGGATCAGATCAGCCTCTCTAAGCCATTCTGTGGATAAGTGGAAGAGGAATGGGCACCCCAGGATGTTGGGGTAGCTGGCCCATGCACTGAGTCAAGTGAGGGTCAAAGTGAGAGGTGAAAACCAGGATGTGCACTTTAGGATAGCAGGGGATTGGCTGTGCCCACTGTGGCATGTCCAGCACCTGGTCACTGCCTGGTGCACAGAAAGCCCTCAGTCATGGTTTCTAGGTGAAGGAATGAGCGTGTTATGATGGAGCAGAGGAGGCCCTAGAGTTGGGCCCCTGGACTGAGTGAGCTTGCTGAGCTGTGTTCTCCCCAGGTACACCATATCCTAAGTCTAACTGGAGGGTGTTAGGAGGACTGGAAATAGAATACACACGATGCAACAACAGAGATGAATCAGATGTAATGCTGAATGAAAACACCAAATTGCAAAAAAATGACATGCAGTATGATCAAAACAAAGCAAAAACAAGCAAAACAAAGCCATCAATTGGTGATTTATGCACATGTGATAAAAATTCTATTAGGAGATCAGGGGAAGAAAAAGCACAAAATTTAAAATGATGGTTCCTGTGAGGGGAGTGGGAATGGGGTAAGGAAGGACTGCAGGAATTTGCAAAGGTATTGGTAATATCTTGGTTCTCATGGGTGTTCAATTTATAGCTCAGTTCCTAACTCACATGAAGTTCCACACATCCTTTTGTGTGTATCAAATACTAAATTTGTAGGTTTAGCTATGTTAAAATAATCACTCAAAAACCCCTATAATGGCTTAAAAACAAACAGAAAAGCCAAGATAATCCTTTCCTGGATGATGAAATCAGATGGAGATAAAGAAATCCATGTTTGGTGCCAAACTATGGGCAGAACCCTCTCCGTAGTTGCTTTCTTCTGTTGCTTTTAAAAATACAACTTTATTGAGGTGTACCAGCATCCAATAAACTGCATACATTAAAAATGTACTACTTGAAAACTTTCACACATATACATACCCATGAAACCATTATCACAATCAAGATAACGAAATCTCCATCACCCTAAAAGCTTCCTCTTTGTAATCACGCCCTCTTGCTCCTCCTTGCTGCCTTATCCCCAAGTAACCACTGATCTGCTTTCTGTCCTATAGATGAATTTGCATTTTTCAGAATTTATATAAATAGAATCCTACGGTATGTACTCCTTTTTTATCTGGCTTCTTTCACTAAGCATCATTACTTTGAGATTCAGCCATGTTGTTGCATGTATTAAGTCATTCCTTTTATTGCCAAGTAGTATTCCATCATATGGATGTACCACAGTTTGTTTAGCTGTCACCTGTTGGTACACATTTGGGCTATTTCCAGCTTTGGACTATTACAAATAAAGTTGCTATGAACATTCATGTACATGTTTTTTGTGGATGTATACTTTCACTTCTTTTGGGTAAACGCTCTGGAGTGGAAGGGCTGGGTCATATGGTAGGTGTATGGTTATTTGAAGTACTTGGTGCATCACTTTGCTCACTCCGTGGTAGATATTATCATTCCTAATTCGGACAATGGAATCATGTGTGGGGCTCTCCAAAGGCTGGATATGTGGGCAAACAGCCATGGATTTGCTCCCTCCAGGCTCAGGCTCAGCTAACTCCATGATACTACCTCTCAATTCTGCCAGGAGCTTGGGGTTTCTGAACCACCAGACTAGAGCTAAGAGACAGAAAATGCCAAGGATTAGTAGTAAGGGACCAAAACTTCTTACTTTTTACAGTCCAATACCAATTCTCTGACACCAACTGGATGTTACACAATTCAATTCAATTTTGACATGAACTACCCTGAGTTGGCGAAGACCCCACAGGTTAAGGAATTCAACCGCAAGTCCTGGGTCTCCAGACTACCCATACCTCTGTTCAACTTGGCTACAAATTTGGGGGTCCCCACCGCCACCTTCAGGTTCAATAATTCACCTGAATGACAAATGGAACTCAAGAAAGCACTATATTTATAATTACCGTTTTTATTTTAAAGGCTACAAATGAACAGTTAGATGAAGAGATGCACCGGGGAGCAAGGTCCGGAAGAGTCCTGAGCCCAGGAGCTGTGCCCTGACCCACGGAGTCAGGGTGCATCACCCTTCCAGTCACGTTAATATGTTTACCAACTGGAAGCTCTCCAAACCTCATTCAGAGTTCTTTATTGAGGCTCTATTACACAGGCATGGGTGAATCAGTCATTGGTCATGTGACTGAACGCACTCTCTAGCCCCTCACCCGTACCCAGAGGTGGGGGGGTGGGGCTGAAAATTGGTTGGTTTTTCTGGTGACCAGCCACCATTTTGCAGCCCTCTCAAGGCCCCAGAGCTGGCAACGAGTCACCCTATTAGCTTAGACAGGTATGGTCCAAAGGGGCTCATTATGAATAATGAAAGACACTCCTATCACTCAGGAAATCCCAAGAGTTTTTGAAGCTCTGCGAAAGGATCTGGGGACAAAGGCCAGATAACATACTTTTTATTATAGTGCACCCTGGTATAAATTCAGGAGGTATCTGTGTGAAATTTTTGACCCCACAGTTCAGGAGATAGCCCATTAAAACCAACTGTGCCTTCTGATCTGACTGAATCAGCACAGCACCCTGTAGGGTGGCAGTAATGTCTGCATGGCCACCCAGACAAAGAGGCTGAGGCCCAGAGAGATTAAATGACTTCTCCAATGGCTAGCTGGTGGGTGGCTGGCCTGGGTCTGGAGAATTCCCAAGTTGCCTCAAACCTGGGAAGAATTTGCTCAATGGTCCTCAGCCACAAAATGGCATGGCCTATATTTCAATCCTGTTCTGCCCAAGTTGGAGTCTTGGAACAGTAGACCATACTGGTAGATTGTGTGTCCTTGGAATAGTTACTTAATCTCTCTGTGCCTGGGTTTTCTCATCTATAAATTAGAGATAATATCCTCTCTGAAGTTGGTTGTGAAGATGAAATGAGCTACTACGTGTAAAAGAACTCAGAGCCTGGAGTAGCAAACATCCAAACTCTTAGCTATTCATTTGTCCTTGGAACACTTAACAAAAACTGATTATATAGTTGAGTACATGGGAAATTGTACTTTTTTTTTTAAGAGTAGAGATTTTTAAGGCCATATTCTGCAAAATCTAACAACAATGGAAATTAATAAAAGACAACCAAAATATTTTAACTTGGTAATTTAAAACTCTCATAGAAATCCTGGATAAAAGGAAAAGACTAGAAAGCAGTGAAAATGACTGTCCCATGAGACAGTCACAGCTGCAGCCTTTACCATTATTAGTATGATGGTATGATTAGCATTAATAGCACATTTTTATTTGTGCATTAGTCTGTGTCCTTTGCTAGACTATGATTTTCTGGAAAGCAGGAGCTGAATTTTATTTACTATGGTATCCACCAAGCTGTTTTGCACTCAGCTTCTCAGACATTGAATGCTGCTTTTCTCTCCTCCTCCATAGAATTTGTTGTACTTACTGAATAAATTAGTTTTTCCTTCTTTTCCAGATGACTTTAACATTTTATATTTTTTCTTTCTTGTCCACAATATTAACTTTTTACTATATAATTATACTTTCTTAGTATAAAAAGTTAAAAATAATATATAGAAATAGGGGGGAAAGTAAAAACTACCTGAGGTCCCACCACCATTGGAAATTTGGTGATTGTCCTGTCAGTGCATTTCTTTGTATGTTATATAATGTTATATAAATGCGATCACCTCACACATTTTTATAAAATATGAAAAACATTTTAAAATATATTTTCTTAACATGTATTGGATAACTTCCAAGTACCTGTTTCCCTCTCCAGTGTCTTTACTGATGACTTGTTGTACATCCTCCAAAGCTTTCTCTATGTTCATATAATCACATGCAAACATGCACACACATATAGAGACTGTTCATTTTACAAAAACAAGATCGTGTAATGCATATTTCTCTACTTTGTTTCTTATTAACAGCAATACAGCACAGAGGTCCTTCTAGGTCGTAGGTATGGATTAACTGCTTTTCAAGGCTGCCTACTAATTCAGGTTATGGATAATGTAGTTTATTCACCCATTCACGTATTGATGGTAATTCACTTTGTTTCCAGGTTTTTGCCATTACAAACAATGCTGTGGTAAGTGCAGTAGGAGACTTTGAACATACATTACATAATCACGTGCCTTTCTTTGGGACAGATTCCCAGGAGTGGGGCTGCTACATTGAAAGGTTTTTTAAATTTTTCTTGAAAGGGATACAATAGATAACAATGCTTTTCCAAAAAAGAACTCACAGTAGGTGTTAGCACTATTTATTTATTGCAATTTGATGGTTACTTAAAGATTATCACCTTAATTTGCAGTTCCCTGTTTGGGATGTTGGTACCCTTTGATGTTTTCTGGCTATTTGGAATTGCTCTTCTTAGACTTGCCTATTCATAGTCTTTGCTCATTTTCTATTATTTTTGTGGTATTTCTACCTATATATGGGGAATCTATTTCCGGACGCTATTTTGTTGCACTGAGCTGTCTTTCCTACAACAATATCACATTGTTTCACTGTTGTGTCTTTTATACTGTGTGTATTATCTGTAAAGGCAAGCTCCTCCTCAACCTCGTTTACAAGTTTCCCCACTATTTCCTAGTTATTATTTTATATGACTTAAGGATGACTTAATCAAGCCCAACCTCATGGGATTCTAACCAAAATGCATCTGTATCTGTAAACTGACTTTGGAACTGACTTCATATTGCTTTCCATCTAAGATATGTGTACTTCAGTAGGCTCAGACACCGTTTTTAATCCTTCAATAAGACTCTATTTTATAGCTTTTTCCTCTTTTCATTTTTTTCAAAGAAAACAGGAAATCTCCTTTTACCTGAGTCGTCAACGGATCTGGTTTACAGCCGCGCGCCAGCCCCTCCCTTGTCCCTAGGTTCCGGGTTACCATGGGAATCGAGAATTAACGTCACCTAGGGCTTCTGCGCCGAACCGGAGGGTCGACCGTGAAGCCAGGGGCTGAGAGTGGGGTTTGCCCTACCTACGCATGCGCGCTCCTGCACCACTCCTCCCGGACCCTAAATCTCGTTCAGTTTGGGCTTTTCCGCCGAGACCTCTAGCTTAAACCCAGGGAAACTACTCCCCGGGGGAGTGGGAAAAAATCTAATCAGTGGCAGCCAATCTCATGACAGTACGACGCAACCGAGCTTGGTTGACTCCTTCAACTCCAGCCAATGAGAGAGCTCTTGGCCCCATATGTCATAGAGTTTGCCCCACCCTATCTCCTCCTCTCTGGACTCCGAGCTCAGTTCGCGCAGTAACAAATGAAGTGCGCGCTGCGACACCTCCCAGCTCTCCAGGCTCGGCCGCCATTTCCTCGCCGGGCCTAACGGTCCGGCCAATCCCAGCGCGCATCGAGAAGAGTTAAGGCTCCACCAATCGTAGGCCGCCGATTCCAACCCCTTGCCTCGGCCCGGCCCAATCCAGGCCCCGGCCCCGTCGCCCCCGGCCCGCCCCCGCGGCGCCCTCTCTCCTCCCTCTTTGTGCGTCTCGCGCCGCCGCCGCCCGCCGCGTGAGAGGACGGGGTCCGCGCGTTCCGCGGCAGCGCAGTCAAGTCCCCCCCCCCCGGAAGATTCGCGAAGGAGAAGCCGCCGCTGCCGAAAAGGAGCCGCTGGTGCCGGTCCCCTGGGGCGCCATGGCGACCGGAGCGAACGCCACGCCGCTGGGTAAGCTGGGCCCCCCCGGCCTCCCCCCTCTTCCTGGTCCTAAAGGGGACTTCGAGCCGGGGCCACCGCCTGCCCCCGGGCCTGGGGCGGGGCTGCTGGTGCCCGGGCCTCCGCCGCCCCCGCCCGTGGGCTCGGTGGGGGCCCTGACCGCGGCCTTCCCCTTCGCGGCACTGCCGCCGCCGCCGCCGCCGCCCCCGCCCCCCCCGCCTCCCCAGCAGCCGCCGCCGCCGCCCTCTCCGGGCTCCTCGTACGCGCCGCCGCAGCCGCCCCCTCCGCCGCCGCTCTACCAGCGGGTGTCGCCACCGCAGCCGCCGCCGCCACCCCAGCCGCCATGTCAGGACCAGCAGCCGGGCCCGGCCGGCGGCGGAGGAGGTGAGTCGGGCCGAGAGAGCGCGAGAGGCGCCGCGCGGACGGGCCCGGCCGGCTGAGGGGCGCGCAGCGGCGGCGACGGCGGCTGCACGCGGCAGGGGCGCGCGCGCGCGCGCACGGGGAGGCCCGGGCGGAGGCGCCATGGAGCGCGCGGCCTGGTTCTCGGGCCTCGAGTGCGCACGCGCGTTAGGGGAGGGAGCGGGCACGGCGGGAGGTTTGTTGCGCGCAGGCGCAGTGTGGAGCCCAGGCTTTGCGGTCCTACCAAAAGCGAGGCGGGGAGACGTTTCCCTGTTGCTCTCCGCCTGTAGTGTAGGGGAGAGGTTGTGGAGGGGGTCTTCTAGGGGATGGCGTGCTGAGTTCATGTCTGGAGGGTATGAAAGGGTCAACGACGTGGAGCATTCTCTTCCTTGGTTGTAGAGCCGTAAAGGGAGAAAAGTACCAAGACTAGCTTCTCTACTTACGCAGTAAGGCAGGATTTTTACTACAGAGAACCAAAGAAGTTGAAAGTCTTAAGGCGATGGTTGGGCCCGATTTTTTTGTGTGGCTCTTTGGGGGAGGGAATTCTGTTTCTTCCCTAATCTCCCTGTATCTACCTTGAAGAAGTCTGCTACACCTTCTCCTCTTTAGGCCTTCCCCCTGGGCCTGGCCCCTGAGAAGTAGAAGTCTTGTGTACCAAGTGTTAAGGTGTTTCTGTTTGTGTACTAGGGATGGGGTTTTGGCTACTATCCTATAGCTTTTTCTTTGTCGAACTTTTGATAAACCCTTAAGACACTAAGTATTCAACTGACCAGGAAAATTGAATGCTGATCTTGGCTAAACTTCAGAGAAAAAAGTGATCTTGTTGAAGAATTGAGATTTCTTGACTTAGAAGCCATGGGTTTAGTTGTATACTGGCCCCTTTAGAAAGATGATTGGTGGAGAGGTGGAGGTGGGAGGAGCCAGCAGGCCCCCATATTGTTTTATAGACTTGTCTAAATATTCACTCTGCTCTTCTGTTCCTTGGAGCTCTTAAGGCATTCATGAACCAGATGTAGTATGTATCTTCTAAACATTTTATTTCATTATTTGTAGCTTTACACATCGAAATTTATCTTGTTTACATCACAGAACTTTTGTGGACAAAAAAAGTGAAATCTTAACTTTTCAGACCCAGGTCCAGGTCCCCTTCTAGTGGCCATATGTCTCTTGACTCCTCAGGTTTGTCTTCCATCCTTTGCCATTTCCATTTTAGGTTCTCAGTTTCACAGTCTACTGAGGTTGTGTATAGTGTCATAAGCATCCTAAACGGCCTGTTCATGGTTTCTCTGCTGCTTTTCATTTGCATCTGATGAACTTTATCTCCTTTAGACTTCCCAAGTAAGAAGCGGAAGAGAAGCCGCTGGAACCAAGACACAATGGAACAGAAGACTGTGATTCCAGGAATGCCTACAGTTATTCCCCCTGGACTTACTCGGGAACAAGAAAGAGCTTATATAGGTAAATACACGTTCTGCACCCAAATGCATTTTCAGATTGTTAGAGTATGTTCTGAGCAACGTTTTATTTCTTGAAAATTTGAGATTTTAAAGTTTTCTCTTTTTCTGAGAGGTATGATCGGGTGTACTTGTGACTTTGATATAATCCATCAGTTTTTGCTCTTTGAGTCTTGCATTTGTAGCTCTTTGTTTTGGTCTGTTTGTAATAATGGTGTTCTCCATGAGTGCCAGAGGATAGAGGGGCCCAGTTAGGAGTGAGAATAGTCCCCAGTCCAGCACACAAACACACACACTACCCCCTTCAGTTGCTGTTCATTGCCAGTTGATGAGGTGAGTGTCTTAATGCCTCTCTGGACACTGCCCCAGTGGAGGACACTGCAGGTATTGTAAACTGAGTACCTTTTCACAGCATGACCTTTCACCGTAATTTCATATTTCTCCCTTCCCTAAAATGTGGTCTTTTATTTATTTTTTTTTTTAGGTACTTTCTGAAAGGGGGGAACTCAATCAAAAAGTGGTTCGGTTCTGAAAGTGTTTACAGTGCACCCCTTTTTACCATTTTGTTGAATTTAACCTTTCCTTCAGTGTCTTTTCTGGCTTGGTCTTTGGAGAGCTGTCTTAAAATGAGGGCTCTTGTATTTACTACTAAAGAATTCTGCTGGGAAAGGGATACTGCTTGGATATGGAATAATGAGGTATTTAGGATAATAGATCTTAACAGTTGGGAAACTTTGAGAATTAAGATTGACTGTTTACAGTAGTAATGAAGTTAATCTCAAAATTACCTTTTTTAAAAATACGTCTTTAATGCAAGTTTTACCTTTATGTACCTGTGGAGCTGTTTCAGAATTCACTTGGTAAACATTACCTACTAACCAAATAAACATCCCCTTTGGAGTACACTAGGGCAGATGCCTCCTAGACCTGTGAGGCTGTGGCCTTCATGAATAAAAATCTTCAAGGCTGGCACATTGTTGTTGTTGAGGATCTTAATCTCTCATGTTTTTAGACTGCTGAGAATTCTGAGGTGTTGGAATTGTCTATCACCTTTTTACAATACTAATCTTTTTTTCCCACTGTTTCAATCTCCTCCCACCCACCCCGTTACGTCTCATATTTGGTCCAGGTCTTGACAACCTTATGAAAATGTCCCTAGTGGAGTGCTATTCCAAGGACACAAGCAGATGTAGAAAATGGGAAAAAACAATTTACATCTCCAATTCTTTTCCTGCGGAGGGAGTTATTGCTCTGGGCCCTCAAGGGCTTATTTATAGCTATAATCAAAGTAGTTAGAATCAAAGCTGAGGCTGGTGTAGGTCTCGGCTCTTAGGAAAATAGCCTCTTTTTGATTTAGGTGCTACTGTTTACTCAGGTCAGATCCCATACCGCTACAGTCCCAGTCAAGAGGACTGCCTACCTCCATGAAGGTTACTTTCACCTGAAGTACTTGACTTAGTATTTGAACACCAAGTCAGAACTTTTTCTGGCATAAAAGAACGTTCGGGCCCATGTGTGTCTTACTGCGTCTCTGTCTCTCATGCTGCCTTGTACAGAATGTCCTCAGTATCTTCTCTTGGTATTAATGTGGATTTTCACTTCTTCAGATTTTGAATGGGTATGTTGTAGCCCTGTGGAATGTATTTAAAATTAGAAGGGTGTGTCTGGGGTTAGACATGAGTTAATTCTTGGAGCCAACTCAACTTTAACCCAAACTAGTAAGACTTTCCCTTATTAGAGATGCGTGCTTAGGACACTCAGATGCCACAAAGGTAAGAAACAGGCGGTTATTCAGCATGATAAAGAAAGCGATCTGGTTCTGCAGTTCCCAATATTTTGAGAAATCATCTGAGTAATATTTCCCTGCAGTCACTGAACTTTTGTGAAACCCTCATCTCTTTTTCACATACAGCCTCATCTGTCAAGGTCTGAGGGCCACATATATTCTCCTTGAGCCACATTTTCCATCTTCTGCACCCCTACCTACTTTTATTCCCCGCATAAGGAGCAAGTCTAAAAACAGACTTCTGGCATTTTATGGTTAACTGGTTTATTAAGGTATATGGATTGTCATAAAATTTGAATAAAAGCAACAGGTATTGGGAGATCCTTACTAGTATGGATCTGATTATGCATAAGGACTGTGTACAAACTTCTATAAGGTTGTTGAAATGGTTATTAAATGTTTTACTGGTTTAAGGAATTTCAAGCCTGGTATCATTGAAAATGATCTTTGCTCAACTGATATTTTTCCTTGTCCCATGTTAATTGAGTTTCATTTTGGGCTGTGTTTAATATTTAATGAAGAAAAACTCAAGAGTCTTGCACTTGAGAAAGTAATTTGATGGAAACAGGGTGTTGGTGATAACATACGGTTTGGTTCTGGATACCAATTGTATAGCAAGCCTTGGTGGGGAGGGAGAGGTGAAATACCTCCAAATAATTGCTTTGATGTTAGTGAATAGTCTACTGCTAACCCCTCTTCCAACAAACTGTTTGCTTCCTTAAGTGATAACCATTTTGGAGTGAAAAATATTTATAGATGTAAATGGACTCCTGCCGATAAGTGGTTGGGGGTTTTTGCCTCAATGTGTTCACTGATCAGTCGTCCCTTTCAAAGTCTCCGAGTTCTTCATGCTTGTTGTTGAGATTTGAGATGTTTTTTGGTAACATTGTCTTTTTTCCATCCTTTTTTTTCTTTCCTAACCTGGTTTCTTCCAGTGCAACTGCAGATAGAAGACCTGACTCGTAAACTGCGCACAGGAGACCTGGGCATCCCCCCTAACCCTGAGGACAGGTTGGGAAACAGTTTTAACCAGCTGACAGTAACGCTTTTACCTTTTTCTCAATACATTTTACTGGTGGCAACATGTTGTGTCAGTTCAATAAAATCCTAGTAAGACAACTGGTATTCTGACCATTCTGGGGACTGGAGTGTAAATTAGCAGTATATATGGTCAGTCTTCAGTTAGAAATGATGAAATTTAATTACTAGCAGAATCAAAAATTACAGGAAAATGGACAACTGGTTTTCAATTGGTAAGCATGTAGATTTTAACCTGATTTACCCACTGGTAGGGACAGTGAGGTGGCCCATTAACCAACCTTTTTCAGTACCTGCTTTGGCTGAAAGCCCAGGCTATAGAATTTTCCTCACAGGTACTACACAATTCAGGGATTAAGAATATTTTTGAGCATCACTTGAGTTTGAGCAGGCTAGAAACTCAGTCTGGTCAACTCAGTGCTGCAGTCTTCTGCTCATGGTTTTGACATGGTTTTAAAATAGATGAGATTCTAACCAACTTCCTTCACTGCCAGTTAATTTTCAGCCTTGGCCAATTGCCTGAGGTGTTGGGAGGGGCCAGAATATTCTCACCTGTTGGGAAGGCAAGCAACCAACCCTAAATTACCTTTTTTTTTTTTTTTTTTAAGGGGAGTGTTGTCCTCCAACAGCTGTTGTCATATTTCAGTTTACAGTTTCTCCCACCTCTGAAAAGTAAAAAGTCTGTTTGAGAGAAGTGAACGTTTTAAACAGGAATTTTTATTGGCAGGCTGATAATTGAACAGCTAAAATCTGGTCCATTTAACAGAAGGGCAGTATGCTTCCCTCTTAATTAAATTTCTTTTAGTGCATGCAGTGTAGTTGACACTTTCCTTTAAAAATTATTGGTTCTAGTTTTTGTTACTCAATAGTTCAATCAGGAAGATGATGTGATGTTTTTAGAAATCACTCACTTAAGCATCTTTCTGCTGCCCTTTGTCAGGAAACAAATCAACTTATTTCTCTATATTGATTCTAATTTTGCTTAATTAAATTTATTATTTTTTCACCTATAGATATTGATTGGAGGGTTGTGTTGTGTTTTATATTTTGATTTTTTTTTTTTTTAAAGATTTGCATTGTAGGTTGTAGACCACAACTGTTGAGTGCCTTTTTGGCCTTTTTCCTTTTAATATGTCTACAGGTTACCAGGCAGTTCCTCAAAAGGTTGAGTTTTTAACAAACCTTTGCTTCCTGGAGAATTGGGATTAGAATTTAGTTGATCAATATGATGCCTGTTTGAAGTGAAGAAGTTGGGCCAGTCTGACCTCTAGAATATTGACTTTTGCCTTTCACATCCACAATTTGGAAAGAGGTTACACTGTTGTGAGGCCTTTAAATGACCAATTTCATACTGGTAAAACTTACTTTGGTGATCAGCCAGAAATGCTTAACTCTAGACAGCTATGGGGTAGGAATTAGAAATGTCAAGCATGTTAGAAATAAAACCAGAGCAGAGGTTTTTTTCCTCCCTTGTATTCAGTTTGAAAGAGGCCCTAATGCCTGATGGTTTTGCTTTTGAGCCCAGGTTGGAGGGAAATGCATGAGTTTCTTAAGATTATTTAAGAAGGTGTATTCTCAATATTAAGCCACTTATGCTATACTGATGTTGCTTAAGTTAAAAATGTTTTAAAATCTTTTATAGATGTAAATGTATAAGATGATAGTCTAATGAGCTGGGGTATGTTTGCTTTTGTTCACTATTATTTGATTGTGCTAACAGTTTATACAGATGCTAGAAACGGAGGTATCATTTAGCCGTCATTAGCCATGAACAAACCTGACCTTTTATTCCATCGTGTGTGTAACGTGGTATGACATGGTTCCCTTTAGGCTGAAGACAGTGGGAGCAGCCGAGTTCAGTCCTTGCTCTCCAACTAGGCAAGGTTCTCTCAACTAAACCAAGGGTATAGGAGTCTTGACTATTTTCAGGATGTTTTTTTTTTTAATAACCTGATCCACATGGTCTCTTCCCTTCTTGCAGCTGCTACTAAATTTTCATTCAGAATATCAAGCTATGATCCTTTTTGTAATCTTAACTCAGAATTCTAGGAGTGTAACTTCTCTTTTTTTGTTACCGCAAAATCCAGCTGTGGTAAACTGACCATTTTATCATTACTATTTTTTACTTGTAGCAACAGCATTTTATTCCTTAAAAAAAGAGAGAGAGAGAAAATCTGCTTTCTGGACTTGTAAACTCTGGTGGAGAATCATAGGTTTTCCCCTTGCCGTTTGCAGGTTCAGACCCTAGACAAGTACTTGACCAAATCTGCACTTGCAGCCTCTCTCAGACGCTGCGTTAGCAATTTAACATTTTTCTCTACCCAGACTCCCTAACCTCGAACAGCCAGAAAACAGGTTGACTCCTGGGCCTTGGACGCAGCCAGCCAGGCCATTGAAGGAAAAGCAGAGACGAAGCCTTGAACCATCTCTCTCCATTGTGGGGGCCAAGTAGCTGCAGTAGCCTTGAGTCCCAGTTGCATTGGGTTAAAGAGCTCGTACTTACCATGTGACAGGGGTGCAGACATTCTTCCTGATAGGGCATGAGCTCTGCAGGAGTTAACATTTTACCTAAACTTGGGGTTTTCGTGGTTCATAAAGTTGTAATATTGTTAATTTTTTTCAAATGAAAGAAAACTCATTTGGCAAGAGGAACCCAGAAGGTGATACTGTCCTTGCCATTTATAGTCCTAAAGATTTTCCCCGAGAAGGACAGACTTTTTTCCCCCCTCATCACTTTTAGAAGCAGAACAATTTTTTTCCTTTCTCACACACATCCCCGTCCCCCTTAATGCTAAGCCAGCTTCCACCTCCCCATTCCACACGATCTTGAATAGCACACGTTATGGTTGGTTCCTCCGAAGAATGTTGTGTTAGGGTCTGAGAGGCAGAGGGGCAGGGGAAGACTTATTTTAGCCCTATGGGGATGAGAGAAAAGTGAAGGCAGAGCGGTAACGGTCGTCTGTTTCCCACAGGTCCCCTTCCCCTGAGCCCATCTACAATAGTGAGGGGAAGCGGCTCAACACTCGTGAGTTCCGCACCCGCAAGAAGCTGGAAGAGGAGCGGCATAACCTCATCACTGAAATGGTTGCTCTGAACCCTGATTTCAAGCCACCTGCAGATTACAAGTAAGCTGAAGGCTTAGGTGATCTGGGACAAGGACACCTGCAGATGGGATGTGGTCCGTGGTAGAACAGTTTTAGTACTAACTATCCCTTAACCCCCACTCACCTGTTAATTAACACGTGGTGCCAAGGGTTATTTCTAGAAGAGTTGTCAGTTACCTGTGTCATCACAGAAATGTGCAGTGTCTATGAATCTTTTCTTTCTTAGACCTCCAGCAACACGTGTGAGTGATAAAGTTATGATTCCACAAGATGAGTATCCAGAAATCAACTTTGTGGGGCTGCTGATTGGGCCCAGGTGAGTAAGTACTATCCTGTGGGATGTAGAGTTCCTAAGAACCTGTGACATGCGTCTGTCTTGGGCCTAATCGGGTGCCGTTGGTGGCTCTCCTTCCTATTTTTGGTAGGATGTTCACTTTGGGTAAGTTCAAGCCTTTCCTTGAGGAAATTTCTTAACTTCCCCATTTTACCGCAGAGAAGTCACATCTTGAGGATTGCTGTGACTATGACCTTAAAACTTAGAGATCATGGAGCTCTTGGTGGGAAAATCCAGTTCTCTACACTCACAGTATCCTACCAGTGCCTAATGATCCCCTCTGGCACGTGAATTGGCGTCTCAGGTGTGTAATAGCAATGATCTTTTCTGCCTCTGGTAGAGGGAACACCTTGAAGAACATAGAGAAGGAGTGTAACGCCAAGATTATGATCCGGGGGAAAGGGTCTGTGAAAGAAGGGAAGGTCGGGCGCAAAGATGGCCAGATGCTGCCAGGAGAAGATGAGCCACTTCATGCCCTGGTTACTGCCAATACTATGGAGAATGTGAAGAAAGCCGTGGAACAGGTGAGGGAGCCAGAAAGGAAGCCTTTTGCCAGAAATCTAGGTGGTAGTCGATAGTCCTGGGACTTAAATAACTGGGCCTGTGGCATCTTCACCAGATAAGGAACATCCTGAAGCAGGGTATTGAGACCCCTGAGGACCAGAACGATCTACGGAAGATGCAGCTTCGAGAGTTGGCTCGCTTGAATGGAACCCTTCGGGAAGACGATAACAGGTGTGTGGTTGGTTTAGAGAGGAGGGCACAGAAGCCTGAAAAACCTGTGGAAGGAGGGTGATTGACCATAGCCCTCAAGGTGACTTTTTTCTTTCAACAGGATCTTAAGACCCTGGCAGAGCTCGGAAACCCGCAGCATTACCAATACCACAGTGTGTACCAAGTGTGGAGGGGCTGGCCACATTGCTTCTGATTGCAAATTCCAGAGGTGAGGGAGTAGTTGTCTCTAGGTAGCCCGTGGTGTACAAGTCGGCTCTTGAGCACATGGGTTGGTTCCTGTTACCTATAGATCCAAGAGAAGCTTCCTTCTGTGAATGTGGTCTGTAATGGTGTGATTTAAAGCCCAGAAAGATTAGAAATGGCCAGTGCTGAATACCCGTGTTCTATTGTTCATCTTGAGCCCAGGAAAACTGGAAACTTCCCTCTGGGTGTTTGTTCACTGTGGCTCAGTATTAAATTAATTTCCATTTGCTACTTGAGATTGGTGTAAGAAGACTGAGCAACCTATGGTGTGTTGACCATTTGGGAACCAGCACTTGATGGCAACATTGTTTGACTTTGGGTGGTAGCTAGGAAAAGCTTTGTTAAGAATGGTCTGGTAGTTGCTTCAGCCTTGTATAGGTTTTTCTTCTCAAACCTGGAATGTAGAAATTGATGAAACTTGCTATTTGGAAAAACCTGTGCTTTCCTAGCTGGTGTGGTGCCTACTGTCTCCTCTCTTCTTGCCCCAGTGGTCTCTGCTGTGGCAGAAATACACATGGTAATCCCAGATGCAGAGCTGGGCATGGAACTGAAGAGCTCATGAGACTAATTTGAAAAAGGGGTTAGAAAGGGTGACTGGATTCCTCAAAACTTCCTCTGTGTAGATTCCTCACAGTAAAAGTTTCCTTTTTAATAAGTTTTTTTCCCTTCTCCTTGTGTTCCACACCCCACCTTTAGGCCTGGTGACCCTCAGTCAGCTCAGGATAAAGCACGGATGGATAAGGAATACTTGTCCCTCATGGCTGAACTGGGGGAGGCACCCGTGCCCGCATCTGTAGGCTCCACCTCTGGACCTGCCACCACACCTCTGGCCAGTGCACCTCGGCCTGCTGCTCCCGCCAACAACCCACCTCCGCCGGTGAGCTTCAGGGGCTGGTTGTAACAGCCTCGGCCCCCTATTCTCTTCCTAAGAGACTGAGGGTTGTGGCCAGGGGCTTTGGGTAGAGCAGGCTGGTGGACATGGCTGGCAACATTGTTCTTTCGGGATGTCAGGAATGTTTGGGGACCTCTCAGTTAGGGAAGAGCTTGTCCTTGTGTTCTGGTCCTGTGGCGTAGCCGAAAGAACAGTGTTGCCACCAGGGGGAGCAGGCAGGGACATCGGCAGGAAGTGCTCTCACATAGTCTCTCATGTCCACCACGCAGAGCCGCCCACCCTGGATGAATTCTGGTCCTTCAGAGAGTCGGCCCTACCACGGCATGCATGGAGGTGGGCCCGGTGGGCCCGGAGGTGGCCCCCACAGTTTCCCACACCCACTACCCAGCCTGGCAGGTGGGCATGGTGGACATCCCATGCAGCACAACCCTAATGGACCCCCACCCCCGTGGATGCAGCCGCCGCCGCCACCGATGAACCAGGGCCCCCACCCACCTGGGCACCATGGCCCTCCTCCAATGGGTAAGTAAGTGTCAGACCAGAAACTTTGGGGCTTTGGGATAAGTAAGGGTTTATATCAGGTCGCTGCAGACTGGAAACTCTCAAAGTGTTCAGGTATTGGGCTGAGATTTGCTAAGGCTCGGGCCCCAGTAGGAGGAAGACCCCATCCTAATTCAGGAAGGAATTTCTGTGTGGGGTAGGCACAAGCCTACCTCTTAAGGTAGTGTTCCAGAACCACTTTTGTAAGGGTAGTGATTGCAAGTTGTGTGACTAAATAAGCTGTTGGTGGGGGCGTCGTCTTCCCTGGCCAGTTCCAGTGTCCTGCTAAGTCCCTGCTCTTTCCTTCCATCAAGATCAGTACCTGGGAAGTACGCCTGTGGGCTCTGGGGTCTATCGCCTGCATCAAGGAAAAGGTAATGGAGCCTGGCTGTCTGCTCACTAGAGGGTGTCACCTGCCTAGGCCTGGGAGTGAGTGGGGGCTCTGTTGCAAATCCCTCTCCTGAGGCCTCACCCTCATCTCCACCTACCTGCAGGTATGATGCCGCCGCCACCTATGGGCATGATGCCGCCGCCGCCGCCGCCTCCCAGTGGGCAGCCCCCGCCTCCTCCCTCTGGTCCTCTTCCCCCATGGCAACAGCAGCAGCAGCAGCCTCCGCCTCCCCCTCCGCCCAGCAGCAGTATGGCTTCCAGTACCCCCTTGCCATGGCAGCAAAGTGAGTAGAATATTTTGGGCTTGTGGGGGTGGGTGGGATTGGGGGGGTTGGGGCTGAGAGGAACGAAAGACCCTCACAGCTCAGGCAGGCAGGCACCTTGGGATGAGACTCTGGTCTCTGATGGGGAGTAAACAGAAAGGGCCTTGTGGTCCCTCGGAGTCTTGGGGAGGAGAGCTGATGTTTGGCGTGGTGTCTATGGGGAAAGGTTTGTGGGATCTGGTGGGGGAGGCCGCCATCATAGGTAGGGTGCCAGAAGTCCAGGCTCTCAGGCTGTGTGAGCTGTTGGCTGGCCTGAGCCTATGCTTATGGCTAGGGTTGGGGGTAGGGTGCACGCATGCTCTGGAGAGGGATGTGACTGGGGCCTGAGAGACTGCAGGGGTGGGACCAGGCAGTGGGGAGGGTAGCTGTGGCCTTGAGGTTGAATGTGCGTTCGGTGGTGGCGGCGGATGGGCGGAGGGATGTCAGAGCCGGTTCTTGTGTCTGGTACCTTCCCTTCAGCCCTTCCAGGGGCATTGGTGACAAAGGGCTTACTCTGTTAAGCCTAGAGACCTCGAGGCTAACCCCAGGGTAGTCCTGCCCACCCCTCCACTCCCCATCACCAGGACAGCCCCGCCTGCCCGCCCCCCACCACCGTACCGCATGCCAAGCAAGGAGCAGGCGTCCCTCGCCCCCCATCCCAAGGCAGCAGCCGCAGTGAGCCGCGGTGTGCCCCCGCGCGTGTGACCTTGGGCTTCTTTACCACCCCAGATACGACGACTACCACCACGAGCGCTGGCACAGGGTCCATCCCGCCATGGCAACAGCAGCAGGCGGCTGCCGCAGCTTCTCCAGGAGCCCCTCAGATGCAAGGCAACCCCACTATGGTGCCCCTGCCCCCAGGGGTCCAGCCGCCTCTGCCGCCCGGGGCCCCTCCCCCTCCGCCGCCTCCGCCTCCTGGTTCCGCCGGCATGATGTATGCCCCGCCCCCCCCTCCTCCGCCTCCCATGGACCCTTCTAACTTTGTCACCATGATGGGCATGGGGGTGGCGGGCATGCCACCCTTCGGGATGCCTCCAGCTCCCCCACCGCCTCCACCACAGAACTAGACTCGGTTTTTTAAGAAAATATATATTATATATAGAGAGAATTGGTCTCGTTTAAACACGCCGAACCTCACCATATGGAGCCAGACATTGGGACGCACGCATGTGATTGTGTGCACGCATGTGTGTGTGTGCACGCACCGGGCTGGGCCAAGCGACTGAGGACTCGCTTGGGAACGGGCAGGTGGTAGTAGGGGCGCCAGCTTGGGCTCTCCTGGCGCCCCGTAGCATCGAGTGTCTTCTTTGTCTTCTTTCTCTCCTCACCCAAATCCCTTTGCCTCTCCCCAAACCGGGCCGCCAGGATCCCTCCCCGCAGCAGCGATGGCCCGAGCCATGAGAGTGAGGACTTTCCGCGCCCATTGGTGACCCTTCCAGGCAGACAGCCTCAGCAGCGCCCCTGGTGGACAGGATGGTTCGGCAAAGCAGCCTGAGTTATTTTTGTGGACGGAATCAGAACACGCTGGCTCCATATTGTGAAATTTTTATTAATTTTTTTCTTTTTCCTTTGTTATTTCCTTATCTTTTCTTTTCTTCAGACTCCGTCCAAGGAGATGCTCTCCCCGGTCTTCTGCTGCAATTAGATTCCTTTCCCTCTTCTCATTCCTTGTTCTTCTCTTTCTAAGGAGAGAGGAACAAATGGTTTTTAGGCAAAGGCTTTTGGCCATCAGTGTTGGGCTAGTTGAGGGAGGTGGGGGATGTTTCTTTGGATCTAAGATTTTCAAGGTGCCATAGTCACCCTGAGGTTTTTTACTTTTAAGTGTGAGGTTTTGTCTCTGCCACCCTTGTAGAGTAGTGGGTTAATCCCCAGGTCCAGGGCCCATATCCATCCTGGCACCCCTGCCAGCGGTAGGTGGGGTGCCTAAGCCCCCTTGGGCTTGTCTGCCAGCCCAGAGAGTCTTTTTCACGCTCTCTGAGCACCTAAGCTGCCTCAGATTCCATTTGTTCCTCTCCTTCCTGGAAGGCTTCCTTTTAAAGTTTATTTTAGTCCCAAACGTCTGAATGTTTTGCAGTGTCTAGGGGTTTGAGCCCCTTGTTTTTGTTCTGCTTCCTTTTTTCTTCCTTCCCTCTTCATGGAGTGATTATGTTGACAATAATGTATAATGCGCGTTCTCTTCACTGGTTTATCTGCAGAAATTTCTCTGGGCTTTTTTTTTTTCGGTGTATGATTCAACACTGCGTTAAAGGGGGATGTTCCATTGAATAAAAGAGCAGTGTGGTTTTCTGGGTCTGTTTATTTTCTTTTCTCTTAAACCCCCTCTGCCATCATCAGCAGCAGCACCAGTTACCTTCCCTGTGTTCAGCCCCTGGCCCCACTTATCCCCTTCTCCCAGGGAAGCCTCTGGGACCTTCATTAAGGAAGCTCCCTACCAGCCTCCCTGTGTAGTTCTGCTGGGGGAAGCTGGTGTGTGGGCGGCCCCACCTTTTCACTCTTGTTTACTAGTTAATGGCTGAGAACCAGGGTTCCCTCCCTCACTCATTGGTCCCTGTCCTTTTGAAGGCCTTTTCCTGGGGCTTGGACCCCTACATTTGGTGAGCTCCAGTTGTGATTTGTGCCTGGAAGCTGCCACCTGACTGAGGCTCTGGTCCTGGGGAGACATCAGCACTAAAGGTCAAGCCTACTAATCCTGCCTGTCAGGCTCAGAGCTGCTAAAATTAAAACCGCCAAGTGGCTTTTTCTTTCTCTGCTGGTGACTCGCTGCCTGCCAGCAGTGCAAGCTTCAAGGAGTGGTGGGGGCAGGAGAAAGGGCCCTGTCTTGTGCTTTGTAAGCACTTCTTTGCAGAGGGTCTCAGGCTATGCTGTTCGGTTCGTTCTTGTCGGGGAGCGGACAGGGCCTGTCACAGCACCAGGGAAGTCCATGTCTGTCCACGAGAGGTGAGGTCCTTGTTCAGCCACCGCTGTTGCTGTGCTGCAGTGCCCCTGGGGAGAGGTGTTAGGGCCTGCCCTTCCCCGGCTGCCTTTCCTTCGGGGAGGCTGAGGGACAGCAAGCTCCTGCTGCCCAGCCCCTGGCCAGTGGGGACAACTCTGGCCTGGGCTACTTTCCAGTTTTAGGCTGGGACTGGCCACTGCTGTTTATCCAGAGCAGAGCCTGGGTGTCTGGGTCCTGTCAGGGATGCCTGTATTTTGCTTGTAGGCCTGCAGGAGTTAATGAATCCTCAGAAGCCAGGCGTGTTGACTGGGTCTCCCTCAGCAAGCCCTCAACTTCGGTGGACTGAAAGGGAGAGGGAGATGGTCTCTCTTTGTCCTTAACTGACAGAACGGGGGCAGGGCCTGGGGCCTGGCATCCCTCTTTGACCTTGGCTTCACCTCATTGCTTCCTCCACAAGCCCGGTTTCCCTGGTGGGCTCATTGGGCGGTTAATTAGCTCTTTGAAGCGCTGGAAGAGGCAAAGTGGCGCTATGTGGGTTTTAGAAATAAAATCAATAAATGACTTAACCACAGCCCAGCTATCTCCTCCCGTCTCTCTCCCCTGGGGCCAGCGCCATTCCTGTGCTCACACCCTCCCTGCCATCAGCCTTTGTTAAGGTTTTGGAGAGTAACAAAGTGACTGTGAGAGCGTCAGTCTCTGGCCTTTCTCTAAGCAGCTCAAGGCCCTGAAATGGAAGAGACAGCAGCAAGGCCTTGCCTGCAGAACCCGGCAGGCATCTTTCTTTGTGGCAGAACCGGAGAGATGGAGGAGTGCTTTCCTGCCTGCCTTGAGACCCCGCACCGCGGGTAGAGAAGAGCCCTCTGCTTGACCCTGTCATTCCTGTTTCTGCTGCTGCAGCAGTGTCTCCCCACCCCCTCAAAGCTTCGTTAGTGAGAAGAATGTCAGTTGGGAAAGGTCAGCGTTAGGGCTCTGTTACTCAGACCCAGCCAAGTGCTCTAGAGAAACCCAAGCTTGGTCCCAGGAAGGAAGCAGGATTTCTGTTTAGAAACCTAGTTGGACATAAATAACGTTTAGTTCAGGTATCTGATTAGAAATCCAGTCAGACATAAACAGCCTGGAGTTTGTTGGGGTTGGAAGAGTGTGCTTTCAGGGTTCTTTGAATCTGCACATGCAACACTCAAGGGGAGTGAGGGGGGAAGGACATGGGGAAACGAGATCTTTGAGTCTTCGAGTTTCCATCATGCTGGGCTGGGGGATGCAAAATAAAGCCTGGGCTCCTGGGGTGGCCTCACCCCTGGAAAAGCCTGGAAACAGTTTGGGTGGGGCCACTGACACAAGGACCAAAAGAACCCACAAGAAAGGTAGTTGGAGAAAACAGTCCAAAGTACGTTTCTTCCCCAACAGAAATGTCCAGTTTAGCAAGTGCCTTAAGAGCAGGAGGAGGGTGAATGCTGAGTGGATGAGCAGGGAGAAGAGTGTTGGGGACAGTCCTGGAAAAGATTGGATGGACTCGGGGAGCAGGCTAAGAAGATAGGAATGCTCTGTCAGGAGCAGGTCCTTACTGGCAGGAAAATAAAATCTTGCAGGCTCTTGGGAGTCAGTGCAAAGAAGGCTTGGGCCAAAGCTACCCGAGTTGGGGTGTGAGGCGACAACATGGTTAATGCATTGCCTCATCGAGGGAGGACCAGTGCCAAGGAGCCTCTGAGCTGAATTCAGCTCTCCACAAGGAACCACAGGCCAGGCGGCCCGAGATGCTGGCCGGGAGACCAGGTGCTTGGAGGGGGAGTGAACCTCGGCAGAGACACAGCCCATGGGTAAAGGCTGAGGGTGGGGACTGTGAGGAGACCAGAAGGACACCAGGCACTCTTTTTTGAAATACATCTTTTGTAAAGGACTTTAAAAAAGAGAAGTTGTAAAATGCAGGAAAGATTAAGAGAAAGTTTTCTGTGTTATCATAACGGGTGCAGGTGTGTTTTGGTGTTTTCTTCCTCTTTTTCTCTACTTTGAAGCACACACTATGGAGGATCAGCACCAATGCAGTTTGGAGGCAGGGGTAGAGCAGGGCTTGGCCATCGGAAGACTTGGGGTTTGGCCCCCACACCAAGCTGTTGATTCCAGGGCTGGGTCTGTGGTTGCTCAGAATGTCCTTAAAAACAGCTTGGCCTTCCCTGAACCAGAATCTCAGTGGCATCCTGCACTTGTCCAGGCCTCTCACCTTCCTTGGCTCTCAGACTAGAGCTCCCTGTTCTCCCCTTCCACCGATCCGCCACACTGGGAGGCCCAGGCATCCTCTGAAATAGCACCAGGCCCTGGGCTCCATTTGCTCAAAGAACAAAGCAGGATCCAAAGTCTGCCTCCACAAGATTAGGAGGCAGTGGCTGGAGGAGGCAGGGATTGATATTCTCATTTGTGAGTATACGTTTCATGAAGGAATTCAAGGCTCAGAAAAGTAAAACAACCAGTCTAAGGTCACACAGCGAATTGGTGCTGCAGCCAGTATACCAGGAGTGAATTGGGCAGCCAAAGCCTCAAAAGGAAGGGTCTATAGCTGCCAGGCCATGAAGACAAATGGTGTAACGTTCCAAGGGTGCAGGGGCTCCTATTTTACAGGTGAGGTCACATTTGTGAACATGGCCCACTAAATCCCTGTCCAGTGCTTGGCCCCAGGCGGGAGAAATGAGTGGGAGAAGGCCTCCACTCACTCACCCAGCAGATGTGTCATGGGGAGACCTAATACCATGGCCAATAGTGTGTGTGTGTGTGAGGGCCTCTCTGGAGATGGCCTGCACTCTGTCTATGGAGTGCGTACCTACTTCTGCTTTAACCTGAGCACCCAACCCCCACACCTCATGGCCTTTCTCTTGCCTTCTGAAATAGCCCTACACTCTATGCAATATGTATCTCTCTAAATAAATCTGCCTTTACTCAAAAAAAAAAAAAAAAAAAGTGTGTGTGTGCGTATGTGTAGGGGATGCTCCAGTTCTACCCCTGTGGGCCACAGGACTACAGTTCCCAGGGGCCCCTGTTCCAGGCTTGTGGCCCCTAGCCAAAGCTGGCCTGTAATCTGACCCTCCCTCCTGAAAGGTCACTTCAGAGTTCTTTGAGAGACAGCAACAGTGGGGCGCTCAGAGTGGCTCGACTGATGCGGGAGGAGTGGGGGCAGTGGCCCTGCCTCAGGCGACCTCCCCCATACCGCCCCCTGGAACCCAGGCTCCTTGTTCCCCTTCTCTCAGATGCCCGGTGTCCTCTGTGAGCTGCACCTCTTCTGTTAAGAGCACACTGATCCTCAGCTCCTGGGCTTTCAGCCTATGGGGGGCCCTGGCCCCTCTTGCCACAATTTGTGGCCTCCCCGCCTGAGTGCAGGGCCACCATGGAAGCTTGACTAGACATCATCCCGCCTGTGGTTTGCAGTCTCTCGTGCAAAAGTCTAAAACAGAAGCCGAGTTGCTCTGATGGAGGCTGGATCTCCTGACACCTGTCCTCCTTGACAGCCCCTTGGCCTCTCAAAGAAGCCCTGATTGAGAGACCACAGTCCAGCCCCAACCTTCATCTATGACCCAGGAAAGGGGTCCAGATCAAGGAAACTTCTTACCCAAAGTCACAGCCCAGTGGCTCCAGTCAAGCCTCAGGCTTCTCAAGCCAGCACTCTACCCACTGCATCTTGTCTCTGACCCTGCAAAAGGCAGGGACAGGGACAGAAGACAAGACCCCTGTGTGTGAGGCCTGGAGAAGTGGGTCAGCACCGGGCTGTGAACCAGCCAGGCCAGCCCTGGCCCGGCCCCGTGCGGAGGTCGGCCCTGCTCTCGCTGTCCCTCTCTTCTCTCCTCCCCTCACCCTAAAATAGCTCCCAGAGCTGTCAGGGCCAAGACCCTCCCATAGAGGGAGGAGGCGGGGCAAGCTGCCCAGGGCCAGGCTTTAAATCACCAGCCAGCTGGGGATCTCCACTCCCTGGCTGGAGGCACTGCTCAGGCTCAGGCCGCCTGTCCGTCCACACGGTACGTCCGGCCCGCCCTCCCTCCCGCAGCCATGTCCCGGCCCCTGACAGACCAGGAGAAGAGAAAGCAAATCAGTGTGCGTGGCCTGGCCGGCGTGGAGAATGTGACTGAGCTGAAAAAGAACTTCAACCGGCACCTACACTTCACACTTGTAAAAGACCGCAATGTGGCCACCCCACGAGACTACTACTTCGCGCTGGCCTACACCGTGCGCGACCACCTCGTGGGCCGCTGGATCCGCACGCAGCAGCACTACTACGAGAAGGACCCCAAGGTGCTGCTTGGGGCACCCTGGGTGGGGAACGGGCTGGGGCCCTGCCTGAGGCCAGGAGATCTGAACCGAGGGGCAGCCCATTCCTGGGGTCAGGGTTTCCTGCAGTAAAATAAAGGGTCATGCCAGGTTCCTGAGGTTGGAAGATCCAGGGGTGCCAAGTGCAGTGGGTGCTGGGGCCACCCAGGGGGAGAATCCTGGCGTGGGGCAGGTAGGCTGGTTGCAGAATCCTAGGGCTTGCTCAGAGGATAGAGGGGCTGCTGGGAGACAGGAGACCCCTGTGGCCTGGGTTGGACCCTCAGTGGAAGGACATGTCATTGAATGTGTGCGTGGTGTGCTGGTGTAGAAGGTGGGGCGCCGTTGGGGCAGCTGGAGTGGCCAGATCAAGTGTCTGTTGGGGTCATTGGTAAATGTCAGCAACCTGACACTCCTGAGCAGGGGTGGGGGTGGGGAAGATGGTTGGGGCAGGGAGGGGACCCAGGAAACCAGGAGACCAGGCACAATCAGCATCCTGGATCCTGGTGCCTCTCCTTCCCCTTCTTGGGAATGAGGCTTGAGGGCCAAGGGGAGCTGGGCACTGCAAGGACGGGAGGCAGCTGACTCTAGCCCTGAGTCATTGCATGACCTTGAGCCAATGACTTTTTCCTCTGGGCCTGGCCTCCCCTCTTTGGGAGCACTTGGAGGTGCTTCCCTATGTCCTGACTGCCTGATGGGCAGTTGGGAGGACTGCATGTGATGGAAGGGGTTCCCACCCCTCTGAAGCACCTCAGCCCCTGAGTATGAGATGGCCAGCTCCATTTTCCAGATGAGGAAACTGAGGCTCAGAGAAGAAAAGTGATTTGTCCAAAGTCAGAAGAAACGCTAGGACCAGAACCGTACCTGTTGGGTGATGGTTGGAACAAGCTGGGGCCTGGGAGTGGGGCAGGAAGTATAAGAGGTGAGGGCCCAGGTGGGCTGCCTGAATGTCAGTGGGCAGCCTTGACCCCCTCGCCTCCCCATCTGTCTCTCCCGGCAGAGGATCTACTACCTGTCTCTGGAATTCTACATTGGCCGGACGCTACAAAACACCATGGTGAACCTGGCCTTGGAGAATGCCTGTGATGAGGCCACCTACCAGGTGTGTGTGGGGTGGGGCAGGCCTTAGATACTGGGGGATTGACCTGCTGCTGGTTCTTGGCCCTGACTACCGCCACACCCTACCCTCTCTAGCTGGGCCTAGACATGGAGGAACTGGAAGAAATCGAGGAGGATGCAGGACTGGGCAATGGGGGCCTGGGCCGGCTGGCGGGTAAGTGGGCAGGGTGGCAGGGAGGTGGGCAGAAGGGTTCCTTTGCCACTTCTGCCTGGTCTCCTGGGTTCCTGGGTGGGTCTCTGACACCCACCTCCCTGTACACCCCTAGCCTGCTTTCTGGACTCCATGGCAACGCTGGGCCTGGCTGCCTATGGCTACGGAATCCGCTATGAGTTTGGGATTTTTAATCAGAAGATCTCTGGGGGTTGGCAGGTGAGCCACCTTGGGCCCTGACCTTGTAGGGACCCAGTTATGATGGGGAGGACTTCTATTTGGTCATTCATCTGCACATAGATCCAGAACCAGCCCCAGCTTTGGTGGAAAGCATCCTTGCCCCTTCCCCCAGACCTCAAGCCACTTATCTCCAGGAATAGGAGGTCCACACCTGTGGACTCTCTCAGACTCTCATCCACATACTGTGTCCTGTTGGATATCCCACCAGACCAGGGGCCCACCCACCCTAGAGCCCTTCATTCACACCCTCCCTGTATAGGATGCACCAGGCCACTGCTCCTGCTCTAGCCACCACCTGCTGTGTTGTGGGCCTGGCCCTGACACTGCCTTCCTTTCTCCCATGACCTGCCTCGGGCTCAGATGGAGGAGGCTGACGACTGGCTTCGCTATGGCAACCCCTGGGAGAAGGCCCGACCAGAGTTTATGCTGCCTGTGCACTTCTATGGTCGAGTGGAGCACACCAGCCAGGGGGCCAAGTGGGTGGACACACAGGTGAGGGGGGTAGATCCAGTGATGGGGAGGGGAGGAGGTTCTAGAGGAAACGGGGAAATAGGGAAAGAGCTTGGAGTCTACTGGATCCCGTGCTATTTAATAGTGGAAGACACAGACTCAGAGAGGTTAAGTGACTTACTCTAGGTCACACAGCTGGAACCAGGAGAGGCTGGAGACAGGGTTACAGGGGAGCCAGGTCAAGTGCAGAGCCTGGGAGGAGAGAGGCTGCCCTGCTCTACCAAAGCTCCTCCCCTGATCTGGCTGCTCTCCACCCCACAAGCCTCATCAAAGAATAATCACGGAGACTTGGCTCCCTTGCATGTCTGGGCTGGGGACTTGATGGGAAACAAAATAACAGCCCAGAAAGGGGGACAGGGGAGAAAATTAAAGTCCAGAGAGGGCAACTTACTTGTCCAAGGTCACAGAGCTCTTAGAGGGAGCCTAATGCTAAACCAGGTGTCCAAATCCCAGCTCAGCCAATTCTCTTGCTGTGGCTGCTGGTCATCAAGCCTCCGGATGGCTGCACAGGAACCTCTAGGCTTTCAGAATTGGGCATTTGTTCTGCTGTCATCCATGCTAAGGTCCAGCAGGGCTCTGGCTGCCCTCCTGGCTGTGTGCTCTTGGGCCAGCAGCTTCCCTCTCTGAGCTGCAGCTTTCACTCTGCTCCAAATAGGGCATACTTAACACTGGGGAGCTGGGGAGCTGGGGAGCAGGGGAGCAGATATGCCCCCGGCCCTGTGGGAGCAGGCAGTTTTGGCAGCAATTATTGATGTTTGCTAATTGTTGGAGGTGAGCCCACCTCCAGCATGTCACTGCTAATTAGCACTGTGATCAAGCAGGCGTAAGCCCTTTGGATGGACTTGACCTCTGTGACTACTTCAGCCAGGCCTCATGATCCCCCAGCCCTTCCACGAGTCCAGAGTGTGCTCTAGACTGTGCTCGGGCCAGCTGAGCCAGCTCATCCCCATCATGGCAGAGTGGCCTCCAAAAGAGTCCCACCTTGGGCTCTGGGCTCATCCCTGCCTCTTCTTGTAATCTTCACAACAGCCCAGCAAGGAGGGGCAGGGGATGTGGGGAGGCACTGGGATATCTTCTCTTTATGGATGGGGTCCAGAGAGGTTGAGGGGGTCACTTGTGGTTACCTAGAGTTGTGACTAGGGCTTGGGGTTGGGAGTTGGAAGAGTGCAGAGACAGAGCATGGAATTCCAGCTCTCGGGGCCTCTCAGACACGGCAGATGCCCGCCTCTTAACTCCACACGGGTGCCCTGCAGGTGGTGTTGGCCATGCCTTACGACACACCCGTGCCTGGCTACCGCAACAACTTCGTCAATACCATGCGCCTGTGGTCTGCCAAGGCCCCCAATGACTTCAATCTCAAAGACTGTGAGTTCAGCCAATGTCGGCAGCCCCCTACCCACAGCTCCACCTCAACCCCAACCCCGGCCCATGCTCGACCCCAGCCTGACGCTGTTACCACTTTCATTCCTCAGTCAATGTTGGTGGCTACATCCAGGCTGTGCTGGACCGCAACCTGGCTGAGAATATCTCTCGTGTCCTGTACCCCAATGACAATGTATGTTACCCCTGGGTTGGTGACAGGAAGTCTGAGTCCATGGGAGAGGGCAGGAGAAGGGCAGTGACACTCACTGGTGCCCTAGTCACATCCGGGACATACTACTGGCCCTTGTGTGTTCTGTTCTTCCCCTCAGTCTTTTAAGTGGGAGGATGCCTGAGTCCCAGGGGCAGCAGATTAGGGTAGGGCACTTTGGAGGAGCTGTTCCCTGGTGGCGCCTACAATACTCCTGGTCCTTTTATGCCTCCCTCCTGACACCCTCTGCGTCGCTACTTCTTGGTGGGAGAAAGACCCCTGGGTCCTGGAGGTGGGACAGTTCCGGGCTCAGGAATCTTAGAGTGGGTGGGAGTTTCTCCTGGCCACACCCACATTAACGTTAGTCCACGCCCACCACCTTGACTCTCCAGTTCTTTGAGGGAAAGGAGCTGCGGCTGAAGCAGGAGTACTTTGTAGTGGCCGCCACGCTCCAGGACATCATTCGCCGCTTCAAGTCCTCCAAGTTCGGCTGCCGCGACCCCGTGCGCACGAACTTCGATGCCTTCCCGGATAAGGTATCAGGCCCCAGGGTGGGCTGCCCTCTACACCTCCTGTGATGGGTGCCATCCCTCTCCCCTCCTGCCTCAGTCTACACCGCACGTTTTATGGATGAAGTGGAAGCTTGGGGTTGGGGGTGGAAGTGGGGTGTGATCTATTCAGGATCCTCAGTATAACCTGGCTCCCCTCCCCCTCCTGTCCCAAAGCCGCCTCCATGAGGGCCTCCACCCCTAGCTCAGCCCTTGAATCAAGAGGGGCCCCTGAGAGGAGGCTCTAAAGGGGCAAAGGACGATGACCATAGCCTTGGTTTGGAGCCCAGACTGACTCCAAGTCTCCCTTCCCTACCAGGTGGCCATCCAGCTCAATGACACCCACCCCTCTTTGGCAATCCCAGAGCTGATGAGGATTCTGGTGGACGAGGAGCGGCTGGAATGGGACAAGGTGGGCTTCAGGACACCTCCCTCCACCTCTGCCTCACCCCCTTTGTCTCAGGGTTCCCTTCCCAGTCTGGGGAGTGGAAGATGTTTGTGGAGCCCCCACTGAACAGATGGCAGTGTGAGGCCCAGAGGTCCTAGAACCTGGCATGGCAGTGGCAGGGCTGGGGCTCCTGGCTACAGTGTGTGTGGAGAGCCATTGGGCTTAGGCCAGGGGGTCCTGCCTCCCCACCCCGTCTTCAGGCATGGGATGTGACCGTGAAGACCTGCGCCTACACCAACCATACCGTGCTGCCTGAGGCCCTGGAGCGCTGGCCCGTGCACCTCATGGAGACCCTGCTGCCCCGGCACCTCCAGATCATCTATGAGATCAACCAGCGCTTCCTTAATGTGAGAGGAGGCATGCGTTGGAGGGTGGGGCATGGACGATGTGTAAAGCATGGCTCCTGAGGCTCTGGCAGGGAGGGCTGGGGACCTGGGTTCCTGGGTCCCAGACCTAGCTCCTGGCTCTCCCGGCACAGCGAGTGGCGGCTGCGTACCCAGGGGATGTAGACCGGCTGCGGCGCATGTCGCTGGTGGAGGAGGGCGCAGTGAAGCGTATCAACATGGCACACCTATGCATCGCTGGTTCGCACGCCGTCAATGGTGTGGCTCGCATCCACTCTGAGATCCTCAAGAAGACCATGTGAGACCTGCTCCCCAGGCCTTGCCCCTCCCGCTGGGTCCTGCCCACCCCCTTTCTGCCCCACACCGGCCACTCACAGTCACCCTCAGCTGGCCCCTTCCACAGGTGGCACCACTCTTGCAAGCATCATAGCCTTGCCGTCCAGTCCAGTCTGGTCCCCAGAGGACCCCTCTTACACACAGCACCCCCTCCTTCATCCCCAGGCCCCTGTCATCAAGAAATCAGGGTAGGGGCCCCAGAGAGGAGGCCTTCAATCCACAGGAGTGTTTGGTGATCCCCTAACCTCACCCTGTAGCTTCAAGGACTTCTACGAGCTGGAGCCTCATAAATTCCAGAACAAGACCAATGGTATCACCCCACGGCGCTGGCTGGTTATGTGTAACCCTGGGCTGGCAGAGGTCATTGCTGAGGTGAGAGGTCATGTATGGCTAGTAGGGGCCAAGACGGTCACTGCAAGGGGCAGCTGGATGAGGTCATGTATGTGGTTCACTGTAGGGCACCCTAATGAGGGCTGAAATCCATCCTGCACTGTATTCCCCAAGCTTTGTCTGTGTCTGGAGGAAGAGAAGCCTTTTCTTATTTGCATCAGGGTGCCTATGGGCTAATGGAGGATCTGGTTATGAAGGTCAACCTGGTAGAGTTCAAAGTCTAATGGAGGGGGTATCAACAGTTCACATATGAAGTGAGACTAGAAAGGGGCAGAGATTGGCAGCAGGGCCTCAAGGTCATTGCCTGTCAGAGGATAAGGCCAGGAGGAAGGCTTGCTGGGGTCAGATGGTATCAGCCATCAGAGCTCAAGGTTGAGAGAGGAGGAAACATGGACATGCAAACACTGGGAGGCTGCAGAGGCAGAAGCTGCCTGCAGTGGACGGGGCTTGGCTGACCTGGAAAGGGACCCCTCTGGGAGGGAGGACAGAAGAGGGACATGGGCCTGAGAGCCATCTTCCCACAGCGCATTGGGGAAGACTACATTGCAGACCTGGACCAGCTTCGCAAACTGCTCTCCTATGTGGACGATGAAGCCTTTATCCGGGATGTGGCCAAAGTGAAGCAGGTGAGGAGCGCTGCAACCTGGGACAAACACCTGTGTGGGGGCTGGAGTGGAGAGTGCTGGAGGGGCCAGGTGTCTGGGTCAGGGATGGCCAACAGAACTCATCTCTCCTGCAACTTCAGGCCATTGGTAGAAGTTGCCTGGAGTCAGTCCATGGTGGGCATGTATCATCTGACCTCACTGGAAGAGTTCTGACATTGACTAGCAATGTCTGCCCTGATGCAGGAGTGGACGAAGGTGGCAAGAGAGCCTTTTATCCTCTACCTTCCTGGGAAAGAAATGAGACTGTAGGATATCCTGAGGCTGAGGCCTGTTGGTGAGCTCTTCTCCCTTCCCCTGCCTTCAGGAAAACAAGTTAAAGTTCTCTGCATACCTAGAGAAGGAATACAAAGTCCATATCAACCCCAACTCGCTCTTCGACATCCAGGTGAAGAGGATTCATGAATATAAACGCCAGCTCCTTAACTGCCTCCATGTCATCACGCTGTACAACCGTGAGTGGCAGGGTTCCCCCCGGCTCCAGGTTCTCCCCTGTGTGCACCTCCCAGCACACTCCATACTTCCCGATCAGCATCGCATTTGGCCTCAGGACAACTCTTGGAACATGGGATTATCCCCATTGCACAGATGGGCAAACTGAGGCTCAGAGAGGGAGGAAGTGACAGATCTGAGGTCACAAAGCAAGTGATTGCCCAAGTTAGGGCCACTGTCTCCCAGCCCTGCCCTTGCTAGACGGGTGCTGTCAGGAACTACTACCCAGACAAAAAACCTGGCCCACTCACTCAATCCCTCTATTTCTCCACAGGCATCAAGAAGGATCCCAATAAGTTTTTTGTGCCTCGAACTGTGATGATTGGAGGGAAGGTGAGAAGCTGGGCCACAGACTAGGGCTCTGGTCCTTTGATAACCAGGTTGAGGTCCTCTTGGTTGGGTGACAGGATGAGGGGTAGGAGGTCAGGCTGTGGATCTGACCCCACACTGTGCCTCCATCAGGCTGCACCTGGGTACCACATGGCCAAGATGATCATCAAACTCATTACAGCCATTGGGGATGTGGTCAACCACGACCCGGTGGTGGGAGACCGACTCCGTGTGATTTTCCTGGAGAACTATCGAGTCTCGCTGGCTGAGAAAGGTGGGGTACCACCAGTGGGGACCCTAGGGGAGCTCTGATTAGTTCAGTCCCAAGAAGAAATATTAATCTCCTCTTCCTGGGGTACTTGAATTTAAAGAAGGATCTGGAGAGCATAGTGCTCAAGTCTGGAGTCTGTACCCCTAAGGGTGGAATTTCACACACTACAGGGTGAAGTTACAGGGAATATGGGCCTCAGTGGTGTCCTTCAAATCACACAATGGAGCCAGAGGGCAGGGGGAGTCTGGGTTAGATCCCAGATGTTCAAGAATCAACAAGAGGTGGGGGGAGGGGTGGCGCCAGTGAGAGGAAGACTCAGTCGGTGAAGACTGGAGGGTTGGGGTGGAGGGGAATCTGAATCTGGCTATGCCTAGGCCCAGGCTACCTCAAGTCTCCAGGTGATGCGGGGCTCTTCCTGGAGCTGAGCTTGTCCCCTGCTGCCACCCCACAGTGATCCCGGCTGCTGACCTCTCCGAGCAGATCTCTACAGCTGGCACTGAGGCCTCAGGCACTGGCAACATGAAGTTCATGCTTAATGGGGCTCTGACTATTGGCACCATGGACGGGGCCAACGTGGAGATGGCAGAAGAGGCAGGAGAGGAGAACTTCTTTATCTTCGGCATGCGGGTGGAGGACGTGGAAAGGCTTGACCAGAGAGGGTATGGATGTCAAGGGCTCCAGAGTTCACAGTCCACGGGCCGGAGGCACCAAGGTTTGGCTGCTGGAGGGTAGAGCTGGGAGCAAGAAGCATGACTGCAAAGACTGGCCCAGTCTGCACAAGGTCTTAGTTATGGCCATCAGGATTCTAGAAAACTTTAGAGATAACTTATAACAAATAAGGTTTATGAAATGGGAAAGAAAAAAGTAACATACAACTGAAGGGAAAGGAAGAGAAAATAATATCAGTTCTAAGAGACAACATTATTTCTGGAGTTGGAAGTAAAATTAGCTTCTTAGCTCCCTGGCAGCCATGACAAAAATGGAAATACGAGTACAGTACTTACCACTGTGCTTGTGGTCAGAAATGCAGATCTTCAGAGAATATATTCTTCTGGCATTAAATTTTTAAATTTTTATTTTAAAATAGGACTTTTTTCTTATCATAAAAGCAGTACATGCTCATTAACTAGAAGAATACAAGGCCACAAAAATTAAAACAACTGTCATCTATAATCTCATCACCCAGATTTAAAGCTACAGTTCTTTTTTTCTTTATGTATTTATATATGTATATGTATATATATAGTTTTTAAAAGCTGGTAATAATGTATGTACAACATTGAATCCTGTAATCTCAATATTGGTGACTCATTTTCCATGTAGTTAAATAGTCTTCAAAATATTTTAAATGTTTGTATAGCATTCCACCACGTGGACATGCCATGACTTATCTAACCAGTTCCTTATGGTTGGACATTAAGGTTGATTTCTCCTGTTAGTATGAATATCCCTGAGGTGACCAGCTTTTTAGGTTGATGTCCACATCTCTGATTATTCCCTGAAGATAATTTTTAGAAGGGGAGATTTCTGAGTCAAAAGTGTGGGTTCTCAAGGCTCCTGAGACATATTGCCAAATTGTTTTTCAGAAGGTTGGTACCAGTTTACACTTCCACCAACAGCTTACAAGAGCTGGCACTAAATATTGGTAGAAATTTCTCCTATGGGGCTTGACTAGAGGGTGCAGACTTGGTCCTTTGGACAGGAGGGAGATGTGACATGTTTTGAACAAAGTCCAACATCATCAGAATTAGGCTCCAGGTGGACACTTTTGGCTGCAGGATGGAGACCGGACTGGAGGGGGCAAAGTCTAGGTGGAGGACCAGTGTGGGGCTGACACCATTCAGCAGGGAGAGGCTCTTGCCATAGGCCAGTGCTGGGGATGGGGATTAGGGACATCATTGAGGAGGCAGCCTTGGTTTCTGGTTGGAAGCGGGGAGGAAAGGAAAGAGAGGAGGCTGAACTTTGGAGGGTTTTGAACCTGGCTGGCTCAGGGATGGATTGTTCTGCCCGTGTAAGTAGAACATTGCAGGAAAGCTTGCGCCAGGGACAGTGATGAGCTGTGCTGGACAGTTTGAGTTTAAGGACGTTTCTCAGGATATACCTGTTGGCTCATTCTGGAGCCTGGCCAGGGATAGACTTGGGGTGGTGGGGGAGAAAAGCCAGTCATGGATGAAACAAACCTGCTGGGAGGCGGTGGCAGTGTGTGGGAGAAAGAGCGCTTGGTTTGGGGCCTTGGCTCTGACACTTTACCATTCTGCCCTCTCCAGGACTTAGTTTCCTCATCCACAAAATGGGGGATGAAAAACTGAGCTGAGAAGGGAGGGGGCTCCTGGAAGGATGTACAGAGGGAGTGTGGCAGCTGAAGGGAGGGCAGGAGCAGGCTGGGCCTGGGTTTTGACCCTGGGGCTTGGAACTTCCTGGATTTTTGCTGGAGGAGGACCCAGGAACCCCTTGCCAGGGTGCTGACTGCAGCTCTTCCCTCACAGGTACAACGCCCAGGAATATTATGACCGAATTCCCGAGCTTCGGCACGTCATTGACCAGCTGAGCAGTGGCTTCTTCTCTCCCAAACAGCCCGATCTGTTCAAGGACATTGTCAACATGCTCATGCACCATGACCGGTGAGCTGGCTGGCCAGGGAACTGTGCACGTGGGGCTGCTGGGCTGAATAGGGTTCAGGTGCAGTGGGGAGGCTGGATAGGGCTTCTGGGCAGTTGGGGCTTTGGAAGCAGTATCACTGTCCAGGTCTCCAGAGGCCCACCAGCACAGGATGGGCTTGGCCCTTGACCTCATGAAGCTTCCTGCCTCTCCATTCCCCTCCAGGTTTAAAGTCTTTGCAGATTATGAAGATTACATTAAATGTCAGGAGAAAGTCAGTGCACTGTACAAGGTGAGGGGTCTTGGGCCAGGGATTGGCAGGGCTTTGGTGGCCCTGGCTGGGATGAGGTGTAAGGTGGGGACCCCAGTGGCAGAATGAACTCAAAGCTCCCTTTCTGCTTGTAGAACCCCAGAGAGTGGACGCGGATGGTGATCCGGAACATAGCCACTTCTGGCAAGTTCTCCAGCGACCGCACCATTGCCCAGTACGCTAGGGAGATCTGGGGCGTGGAGCCTACCCGCCAGCGCCTGCCAGCCCCGGATGAGAAGATCTGAGCGTCTAGACCAGACCCAAACCTGTCCCTGAGTCTGTCTGCAATCCCTTGGGCCAGCTTCAATTCCTCACCCAGATCGGGGGGTACAGTAGGTTATATCTCTAAGCCTCTTCCTGGAACTCCCATTTCCCCCCAGCCTCGAGATCCCAGTGTTCAGCGTGACTAAGGACACTGTTCCCATCCTGGGCTCCGGCTCTCTGCCCCCTCCTGTTTATGGGTCTGACCAACTGCACCCACTCCCCAATAAACTGATTCTCCTTGGGAGCCTCCTTGCTCCTCTTTCTGTTGGGAAATATTTTTAGCTCAGGGCGGGCATAACAGCAGCTGCGCAGTCACCGTGCCTTACCCCCACCCGAGGCAGGTGCGTCCCCTCAGAAAGGGGGGCGGCCCGTGGGGGTGGGGCCCTGGACTCCGCGGGCCTCTTCCAGGCGTCACCCTCCGCGCCTTTCTTCTCAGTGCTGTGTCCATACTAGGTCAGCGGCCTGCTAGGCAGGCCGGGGGCGTGGCGTCCGCCTGGGTGGGGCCCACCGGGGCTGGGAACCGGGACTTGGGCAGAGGCCTCCAGGACTACTGAAGATCCACGCTGTCGGGGGCGGGACCCAGGAGGGGGAGGAGCCTCTGGGTGGTTGGCGCCTTCTTGACTCCGCCCTTAGCCCCGCCCCACTGCGGCGTTTAAGGGTCTCTAAGCAGGTGGCTATGCTAGGTCTAAAGCAGGGAGAGTGTTAGCTCGGGGGACACTCACAGACCTTCTAGCCCAGGTCAGTGTTGCCTCTCCTGACTTGGGGAAACTAAGGACTAGAAAGGGCCTGTTTCTAGGTCTCCTATTACCAAGATTGAATTGTGGGGGAGTCCTGCCTCTCCAGCCCAGGGGCAGGGAGGGGCAAGCCTCAGAAGGCTTATTTGAGGCCAGTGGTTTCACAGTGAGTGTGTTTGAACCTGAAAGGCCGGAAACGGGTTACCGGCTCCCCTAGGCCCGGCTTGTGGGACCCCAACCGCCTGCGGCTGCCCCTCCCAAGTTCCTCCCTGCCTGGGGCTCAGGCATCTAGGCTCGTCTCCTAGCTGCGGAGAACCCACCCGTCGCTTGCAGTGCCCCTTTCTATCTGGCCCAATGGGGAGCCAGGCTTGCGGGGCTCCAGTCCCTCCTGTGTGAACTGGAGCTTTCCCCAACATCCTCAGACATCGAGGTCCCCGCTCCAGGTAGCAGAGTTTTCATTCCTCTCTCCCCACAAGCCCCTCTCCCCCAAACGCTCCTGTTTTGTCCTAGCCCCTCCCCCAGGCTATCACAAGGACCCGCTGTCCCCACGCCCCCAATCTTCACCAGGCCTGTGCCCCACGCTGCCCGCAGGAAGACGCCCGGCCCCGGGCCGGGTTAGCCCCGTGGGAACGGTTTGTCTCAAAAACAGGAACCCGGGCCGGGGGCTGGGCGGGGCGCCCCTTCCCCACCGCAGTCCGCTTCCTGCCCCTCCCGGCTTCCTCTGCCCAACACCAGGCAGGGAGGGGGGCCTAGGGGTGTCTGGGGTGGGGGGAGAGGACCCTTGATTTAGTTCCCCACTCCACGTCCCGCGAGGCCTGACCTCCGCTCACCTACCCTCCACGCGGCCCATGGCGCAGCCCCCCGCCCGCGCCCCTGGGCTCCCGCGCGGCGCGGCAGGGGAGGGGTTAAGCTGCCGCAGGGACCGCCGCGTGCGGGGCTAGAGGGAGCCCCCAGTGGGGGAGGCGTAGTCGGCGGTGCGGAGACTGGCGCTGGGGCGGGAGGGGCGGGGAGGGGAGGGGGCGGCCGCGGCGCGGGGGCGGGGCGGCTGGGAGAGGGGCCGTGGCGCGGAGAGCGGGCGGGAGCCGCAGCCGCAGCGAGGTCGGCGGGCGGGAGCGCACGGAGGTGGCGCCAGCCGGGCCGGGTGCGGGTTCCTTGCCGCGGGTCCCAAGTGTGAGTGAGAGAGCGCGGGCGGGGAACCGGGCAGTGGAGGCTCGGCCCCTAGGGGCCCCCGAGGGAGGAGCAGGCGGGCTGGGGGCGGCGGATGGGGAGTCTGTGGCCAGGGTAGGGGGTGGGAGGGACCTGCCAAGAGAGCTGAAGCCCCCGGACAATCGCGGGAGGGGGCGGCATCCGCGGCACACCCGGGTCTTCCTAGTCACGTCTCAACAGGACCTCTCCCTGCAGACCCCCCCCATTTGACAGATGAGAAAATTGAGGTTCTGAGAGGCCAAGTGACTCTCAAGGTCACACAGCGAGGAAGCGGCAGAGCCAGGCAGCGATGGGTCTGGGTGGCTCCTAGGAAAAGTCCGCCAGAGAACTCCATAGAGGAGCCCCCACTCCCCACCCCCAGCCCAAGGGAGTATGTGTAGGGGCAGGGTATCTTCCTTGGGGCAAGGCACTGCCAGCGTCTGGGGATGAGGACTGTGAGGGCGCTGGAGACTCAGGGTTGGCCCTAGACCGCAGATGAAGGGGGCGGGGGCGGAATGGGCGTGTGTGCGCACCCACGGGGTGTGTTAATGTGTGGGAGATTGTACATGCGTGTAGGTGCACTGTCTTGCGTGTGTGCACACGTGTGCGGATGTCAGCGCCTCTGTGGCCGCGGAACTCCAGGATGGCCTGGCTCTAGTGAACAGCAGGTCCGGAAGCCAGCCCCTTCAGCGGGTTTGCATTCTGGGGTAGAGAGCTGAGTATGTGTGCCTGAGGGTTCCTTGCTGCAGGTGTGCGAGGGGTGTGGGTGCCATTGTGTGTGTGTGAAAGGGAGGATGGGAGGTAATTGCCTGAGGCCCAGCTGTGGGTGAGCATCAGGCACTCTTGCACCCCAATATGGGTCCCTGGCCTCAGGGGTAGGATGAGTGTCTGTCCTTGAAGAGGTGCGTATGACCCCGCTGGTGACTGGAGTTACTGGTGGAGTCCTACAGGCACTCTCCACGCCACCCCCCGGGGCGCTAGCGCCCCCTTCTGGGCAACCTACTCTGTGCCCGAGCGTGGACCGCCTGCCTGTGTGTGCACTCGGTTCGACTGTGCAGTATGAGGGCCTAGGTTAGAAGCCGGGGCTGGGGATGAAGATGGCCTGCGGAAGGGCTGAGCCGGGACCCTTGGGGCCTTCACGGAGGAGGTGGCTTGGGAGCCCGCGATTCCCAGGCGCAGGCTTCCCGCTGACGCCTCTGTGGGGGGGGGGGCGCAGCGGACTACCGCCTCCTCCTTCCCAGGAATGTTCCTCTACACTCCAGCTTGCCTCCCCAAGGGCAGGCCCCTGGGGGCTGCCACAGCCCCGCCTCCTCTCCCCAGGAGCTCAGAAGGGGGCGACGCGGGCAGGACGCCTGGGTTCCTCCCCCATCTCATCCCAGGGAGAAATTCCTCCAAGGTCCCCTCAGGCTCTGGGTTCCCAAAATAACCCTGCGGGGGAAGGGAGGCTGTGGAGGGGGGGAAGCGGGAGGGATGCAGAAGCGAGCTGAGGGGTGCTGCAGGTGCCTCTGGGGAGAGGACGTGAGAAGAAACGGGCCTACTGGGAGACGGGGCTGGGACACTAACCGGCCCCCGGAGTCCTGGCTCGTCTCCATCCCCGAGGAGTCCCTCAGCCCTCCCGCGACTCCAAGGGTGGGCCGGAAGCTTTTCGGCCTGTTCATTTCACAACTGGTGGGTTGCACCATCCTGGGCCAGACCGTTTAACCCCGGGAGTGGCCGCAGTGGACGACTCCTCCCCTGCCCAGTAGGGGGCGTGCCCGCCCCGCCCAGTTTCTGCCCGTGGGGCAGCTCCCCCGGCGCGCGCCTCACCCGACTCTCGCTCTGCCTCTCCCGGGACAGAGGTCCGGTCTGAACCCCGTGGGAGGCTCCCGGAGCACAGCTTGGCCCAGCCTACCCACGCCGGCGGCCATGGCGGGCACCCTAGACCTGGACAAGGGCTGCACGGTAGAGGAGCTGCTGCGCGGTTGCATCGAAGCCTTCGGTGAGTGACACGGGAGGACACACCCAGCCTGAGCCTAGTCAGGAGCCTGAACCCGGGCTCTTGCCTCCCAGGGCAGATCTCTGCATGCTGCAGCCTGTTTAGCGAAAGTCTCTTCTTCATCGCAGGGTAGAGAGATCCACACCCTGCAGAAAGATAAAATGTTTCCCCTCCCCTTGCCTAGTATGCCAGTGTTGAAGGGAGGGAGGGGGTCCCCAGACTCTGACACAGGAGGAGCATTATCTGTCTCCCCGAGGATCCGGAGGAACTCGCTATCTCCGGCCTGGGAACTGTTTCCGGCTGATGGGGGGAGGCTTATCTGGTGAAGGGGTGCCCTTTTCCCCAAGCACTCAGGAAATGACCTCTGGATTCTTGACCCCCCCCCGGGGGAACCCAGGCTCCTTCCGCCCCAGCTGGTTCCCCTCCGGACTACGGCCCGACTCAGAAGCTCCGTTCCTCCAGCTCCTCGGATCCTGCCTTACCTCTCTCCCCATCTACTTTTTCTTTATAATCTGCCTCCTGGTTTAAGCAGGAGGTGGCCGGGGCCCAGATACCCGGCGGGCTTTGGAGTAGGGTTTAGGGACCACAGCTACGGGACCAAAGATCAACCCTCTTCTTCTTGACCCCGCGGAGTTAGATGACTCCGGGAAGGTGCGAGACCCGCAGCTGGTGCGCATGTTCCTCATGATGCACCCCTGGTACATCCCTTCCTCTCAGCTGGCGGCAAAACTGCTCCACATATATCCTTCGCGGACCTCGCCAAGGGCCCTGCAGTCCAGAGTCCAGGAGCGAGTCCCCTTGCCCAGCCCAGGCAGAGGATGGGCTTCGCTCCTAGAGCTCCTCCTACGTCCCAGAAGTCAGGATTGGCCCAGGCTCCGCCCCTTTCCTCCCCCTCGGGACTTAGGCTCCGCCCCCGGCTCGCTCCCCAAACTAGGCCTTGCCCTCCTCCTCCCTACAGTCTAGGACCTGTCCTTACTCCCAGCCTGGGTCTGGCCTCTTGCCTCTCTCCCAGAACCCAGATCCTGCTCTCAGCCTCTCCCAGAACCTAGTTCCCCTCCCACACATGCACCCTCCCCAAAGCTCGCGCCTCACCTTTGCGGTCAGCCCCTTTCCAGAGCTTCTGACTGTTGGTCCAGATCCCACCCCCAGCATGGCCCTACCCTCAGCCTCCCCCCAGAACTCGGATCCCATCCCCTGCCTCCATTTCAAGAGTAAGGTCCCATCCTTGATTTCCTTAACTCCCCTTCACCTACCAACAATCCCGGAAGGAAAACTCCAGTTCGCTGCAGGTGAAAACATGCCATCTGGTCAGGTGAGTCTTCCTCTTAGGGCTCTGTCCCATCCTCTGCTCCCTTCTCTCAGGCTTCCGACTGGCCTGAAGGAGTGGAAAGAGTACTTCTGGAAGTTGGTC
Source organism: Camelus bactrianus (assembly GCF_048773025.1). Classification (NCBI taxonomy): domain Eukaryota; kingdom Metazoa; phylum Chordata; class Mammalia; order Artiodactyla; family Camelidae; genus Camelus; species Camelus bactrianus. The sequence goes on from NC_133548.1 coordinate 7,208,523, forward strand.
ATGTGGGTTTGAACCCTGGCTCTGTTCTTGGTGTGAGTGCGGCCACAGGCTTGCCCCTTCCTGGTCCTAGCCTGGTCCCTGTTTTCTGATCCACCCAATGTGGGTGGGGAAAGAAAGAGCTGGATGAAGGGAGGCAGGTATTGAGGGTCTTCCTTCTCTTTGGAGAACTACAATCCCAGGGGATGGTGGGAGAAGGGCAGCTTTGTGTGACTCTGAACCTCCACCAGGTACTGGATCTCAGCATTCCCAGCGGAGTTTGATTTGAATCCCGAGCTCGCTGAGCAGATCAAGGAGCTGAAGGCTCTGCTAGACCAAGAAGGGAACCGCCGGCACAGCAGCCTCATCGACATTGAGAGCGTGTGCGTAGGGGGAGCTCGGAGGGCTAGGAAGGGCACTCAGCATCTTACACCATCTGCACTTAATAAATGTTTGTTGAATTGAATGAGTGAGGGTCATGTCACTCTTGCTTAAAAACCTTCTATGGCTGCCTCCTTCCTTCAGACCACCTTGGCTGGGGATGAAGGCCTTTCACAGTCTTGTTCCTGCCTCATCTTCCACAGCCCACCACCCATACCAGTCTTCTCATCCAGCAGCTACACAGGTCCACTCACCATTCTGCAGCCCCTGCATCCTTTCCCCTCATGGCGCTCTGCTCACATCCCCTTGCCTCCTCCTACATGTTACCAAGACTCAGCTCAAGTGTAGAGTGTCTGTGGGCTCTTCCAGGGCAGAATTTGTCATTCGGCCTCTGTTCCTCCATGGTGCTTTGTGCAGACCCCTGTGCAAAGACCTCTGTACGCGTGCCACATGTTTTATGATTGTTTGTTTCTGTGTCTGTCTCCCTCAGTAGACTGTGAGCTCCTCGGGAGCAGGAACCGTGTCTTGCTCATCTCTGTACCCCCAGCGCCTAGCACAGTGCCTGGCACAGAGTACGTCTCCCATAAACATGTGTTGAATGCATGATGAAGGGGAGATTGCAGGAGTTGCTGGGACTGGGGACATTTTGTGTTCTGCACAGTGTCTCGAAGTCAGCTTGAGTGGAGTGAGTGTGGGACCCCGAGGGGTAGGGCATCTCCAGCAAAGGACTTATTATCCCTGCCCCGCCCCCAGCCCCACCTACAAGTGGAAGCGGCAGGTGACCCAGCGGAACCCTGTGGAACAGAAAAAGCGCAAGATGTCCCTGTTGTTTGACCACCTGGAGCCCTTGGAGCTAGCGGAGCATCTCACCTACTTGGAGTATCGCTCCTTCTGCAAGATCTTGGTGCGGTTCAAGGGCCTTTGGTTAGGGCTTGCGTGTGGGCTGGGGAGGGGGTCCCAGGAGAAGCAGGGTCCCTGGGGCAGGCGAGGTCACAGGGTGGGTCTGGGGTTTTGGTGTAACCACCAAGGGGCAGCTGGAGGGTGAGGAGTGGCCATTGGTGAGAGGAGGGGCCACAGGATCCTGAGGCAGCTCCTGCCCCCAGTTCCAGGACTATCACAGTTTCGTGACTCATGGCTGCACTGTGGACAACCCCGTCCTGGAGCGATTCATCTCTCTCTTCAACAGTGTCTCGCAGTGGGTGCAGCTCATGATTCTCAGCAAGCCCACAGCCCCGCAGCGGGCCCTGGTCATCACACACTTCGTCCATGTGGCAGAGGTGCCTGCCCCTCCCCCGGCCCCAAGATTCCCAGTTGCCTCCTGCCAGAGTCCCTCCTTTCCACTAACCCACTGCCAGAACTCCAGGAAAGCTGGGCCAAATTCTGGGGCCACTTAGTAACTCACTGCCTCTTCTCTCCCTGTTTACACCCTGCCAGAAACTCCTGAAACTGCAGAATTTCAACACGCTGATGGCGGTAGTCGGGGGTCTGAGCCACAGCTCCATCTCTCGCCTCAAGGAGACGCACAGCCACGTTAGTCCAGAGACCATCAAGGTGCCTGAGACTAGGGGGTCTGAGGGAGAGCCTGGTCAAGCCCTGGGGCCAGCCTTCCCAGGTCTGGCCTGACTGGGAACTCCCAGCAGCGCTGAGGGCTGGGCACCCCGTCTTCATTTGGCTGATAGGGAAACTGAGGCTCAGAGGGGTTAAATCCTTCCCAGGTTGCACAGTGCAAGTGGCAGTGTGGGGCCTCACAGATCAGCCTTCAAAGCTCGTGCTTTCCTCGTTTCCTGCTCCTTGTATTTTATTTTTTAAAAACATGTCAGGTGACGTACATATAGAAAAGTATATAAAACATACATAGAGTTAAAAAAAATGATCAAGAAAACACCTGTGTAACCACTACTCGGGTCAAGAAGTAGAGCATTGCCAGCCCCCAGAGCTCCCAGCACCTTAGAGCATAACTCCTCCCCAGCAGAGTTGACAATGTCATGACTTTCATAACGATGCTGAACTTGCTTTTCTTGATAGCTTTACCACCTAGGTATGCATCCCAAAACGATTTGGGCTTTTGGTTGCCTATTTTTGAATTTTCTCTGAATGAAATCATGTTGTACATGTTATTCTATATCCTGCTTCTTTTGTTCTTTCATTCTGTTATGTGGAGCAATTGTTCATTCGTTTCCATTGCTATATAATATTTTATTGTAAATCCACCCCAATTTATGTATCTCCTTAACTGCGGAACACTTGGGGGTTTTCCAGTTTGGGTTGTTACGAATGACACAGCTAAGAACATTCTTATAAATCATTGTCCTCTGCTGCTTTGCCTCCCTGAGCCTCAATTTCTTGTCCTGTAAAATTTATTAATTTGTTTTGGAGGGGAGGTATTTAAATTTACTTATTTATTTTTAGAGGTGTTGCTGGGGATTGAACCCAGGACCTTGTGTATGCTAAGCATGCTCTCTACCACTTAAGCTATACCCTCCTCCCCTTTGTCCTGTTAAACGTTGATGAGAATCTGTGCCCAGGACTGGTGTAGGGGTGTGGGATTTGACAGGGGTATTCCTTTAAACTCATGAGCTATGAATTAGGATTCCCTGGGGGCTGAGGGCACCAGCATTGGGGGACAGTGAGGGAGGCTTTTGACCCTTCACCCATCCCTGACTCTTCAACCATCTCATCTTCTCCCACTTTCCAGGGCTGAGGAGGGGAGGGTAGTTGAGCCGATGATACACGATGTGTGGGGCTGACCCTATGCCCTTTGCCCCCTAGCTCTGGGAAGGTCTGACAGAACTAGTGACGGCCACTGGCAACTATGGTAACTACCGGCGCCGGCTTGCAGCCTGTGTCGGTTTCCGCTTCCCCATCCTGGGTGTGCACCTCAAGGACCTGGTGGCTCTGCAGCTGGCACTGCCTGACTGGCTAGACCCCGCCCGGACCAGACTTAACGGGGCCAAGATGAAGCAACTCTTCAGCATCCTGGAGGAGCTGGCCATGGTGACCAGCTTTCAGCCTCCAGTGAAGGCCAACCCCGATCTGCTGAGCCTGCTCACGGTGAGGAGCCGGGCCCCGGGGTTGATAGCCACACCTGGTCCTAAGTTTACATGAGGCTGTGGGCTTGGCCTTGGGTTCTCAGTTCTGGTCAAGGAATTGAGACCCAGCCTGGGCCCCCGGGTTTGGGTGAACTCTGAGATGGGTTCCAGGCTTCAGATGGGGCTGTCGGCCCAAGGCTGGCATGTGGGCTGGAGGCTGAGCCGGAGCCCTGAGTTAAGTTCCAAGTAACGTGTTGTATTCAAGGTTTGGGGGTTAAACTCTGGATTCTGGGTACAGGAATGGTTTCTAAACGTGACCCTGAACTCTGAGGTTCTGAGCTTGGCCTTGGACTTAGTTTTGAGCTCTAGAGTAAGGAGTTGGGTTCTAGTCCAGATCTGGACTAGGTTCTAGTCATTGGACCAAGCCTTAGATTTTAAGGTTTGATGTGAAGTCTTACCTGTTTCTAGGCTCTGGACTGGGATCAGGATTACAATCTGAGCTGGGGTCTGGATGCTGGGTTGGGGTCTATGTTGGGGGTGAATTTCAGAGCTCTCAGCTGGGATGTGACCCCGATTCTTGGCTGAGATCTTGGCAGTTCATTGTGCTCAAGGTTTGGGGCCAAGTTATGGATTCTGGTCTGTGTGCAAGGCTGGCGTATGGTTGCTGGTGTGTATTCTAAGCTGGCCTTTGTCCTGAGTTTAGCTTCTGGACCAGACTCAGGGCTGGGCTATGACCTTGAAGTGGACCTGTGGCTCGGGGTTCTGGGCAGTGGGTTCCTGAGAGCAGCAGGGGTCAGTGCATGTGATCAGACCCCTGTGTCCCAGGTGTCTTTGGATCAGTATCAGACGGAGGATGAGCTCTACCAGCTGTCCCTGCAGCGGGAACCGCGCTCCAAGTCCTCGGTGAGGGAGAGAATCCCTGCTTACCCACTGTGCGTCCTCTTCCTCCCCCACCCCTGCCCTCTTGAGAATCCCAGGAGTAGAGGCTACCATATCCATCCTGCTTGTTGAGCAGGCTTCCTTCTCCCCAGGGCTTCCCCTCTTACCTCCCCTGGTCCCTGGGTTCTCTCTGGCCCTCACTCAGGCTTGACCATCCCCACAGCCAACCAGCCCCACAAGCTGCACCCCGCCTCCCCGGCCCCCAGTGCTGGAGGAGTGGACCTCAGCTGCCAAACCCAAGCTGGATCAGGCGATCATGTTGGAGCACATCGAGAAGATGGTGGAGGTGAGACTCCATGCAGCCAGCTCTGGAATCTGAGGGATGAGGGGACAGGTCTATAGTGGTCGGTCAAGGCTGGTTTTGCCAGGACACTGCCCTGGGAGCCACCACTAGTGCCATGTTCAAGGGCTAACACTCAGTCTCCAGAAGACATGGGGCTTAGCTGATGGCGGGGTTTAGGATGGGGGTATGGAGGAGGGAGGTGGTGGGGGAGACAGATAGCTGCCCACATATAAACTCCCCTCCAGAACTTGGACTGGGAATGTGGGCAGGATGAGGCGCACGCGCCTTGTCTTCTCCCTGCCCCCATCTGTCCCTCTGTGTACTCCAGTCTGTGTTTCGGAACTTCGACGTTGATGGGGACGGCCACATCTCACAGGAAGAGTTCCAGATCATCCGTGGGAACTTTCCTTATCTCAGCGCCTTTGGGGACCTCGACCAGAACCAGTGAGGAGGACTAGGGGCAGGGGGAGAGGGAAGGCAGGCTCACTTCCCCTTGGGTTTTGGTTTCCTCCCATGCAAGATGAGGCCATTGAACCAGATGATCTTGGCTGAGGAAGCCACCAATGTGAGGAGGGGCTCTTATTTTCGGGGAGGCTGCCAGCTGCGGAGGCACAGGGTTACCCCACTTATTCAGACCAATGAGGCCAGGGGAGGGGGTTCCACCTGAATCTTGCAAAGAGTGTGGCCTGAGGACTGCTGCTACATAAATGCCATTTTCTTTGTGGAACTCACGGCTGGCAAAAAGTGCGGGCAAGTCGACCTCCTGGGTAGCCTGTTTTAATGAATAGATAAGAAAGGCCTGCAATTAGCAGCACCCATTTGCTTATCAACAATTCACATGCTGCCAATTTGGACGAACAGCTGGTTCTCTGAAGTAGGTTAAACCTGCCCCCTGCAGCCATGTTCATCCCCCGGTTTTGCTGAGCAGACAAAATTCCAATCAAAATTTATAGTCCATTCCAGGTCGATTCACTGTTTAATGTTATCCAGATTTCAAAAATCTGGGTATTTTTTCCATATAAAAATCCGTAGTAAAAAAAATCCGGGTAGTAAAATAGATTTATATGAACAAAGTATGTAAGGTAAGAAGTGAAAGTTCCCTCCCTCCTTTCCTGATTAGAGGTTGTCATTAGTAACACTGTTAGCTGTTAGCCGTTACTGGCTTGGCAATGCCTGCATCCTTCCAGTCTTTTTTTCATGCATGTTGCAAATTGATAGAGAATTGGTCTCTGTCTGTTTCATGGACAAATAGGATTATAGTATAAATCTAGTTCTGCCCCTGGCGTTCATTGTAGTTGCTTTGTTTCTCCTCCCAGAGTTGACAACAAAGCATTGAAAACTGGGTTTTCTCTGAGTTGGAAACAGAGTTCCATGTCACCTCCCTAAGTGGGGCGGATTTTTTTCCGGGTCACCTTTTAGTGAGAGTGCAGCCCTTGCAGGCCTTCAATGACCCAGCTTCACACAGACATCTCAGCTGCAACTCCCCACTTCCTGCAGGCCCCAGGCCTCGTGCTCAGCCCCTGGTTGGGTATCAAAACCCAGCACCTGGCTCCGGGGTAGCCGTAGCCATCAGGCTCCAACTCACTGCCTCAGTCTGAAGATCTCATTTTGTTTCTGCAACTTGGGGGTTTCCATTTCTTGCAAACTCACCTATGCACTTGAAATAATTTTTGACATCTTTTAACCAGCATCTAGGTATTTGTGGCAGTAGGGTTTTTAGGGTTTTGTTTGTTTTTATTTTGAGATCATTGTCTTGACAGACCTGCACATCTTGTGTTTTGTTTTTTTGTTTTGTTTTGTTTTTTGCTTTTGTTTTCCACTTAAACCTTTATCATGGACATCTTTCCGGGCCACTTCATTCTTTAGAACAGCTGCAGAGTATTACACTGTATGGCTGGGCCATCATTTCCCTCACCATTCTCCTGCTGGTGGACGTGTAAACTGTTCCCAGTTTTTCGCTATTAATATACACCATGCTGCTGTGAACATCGTTGTACCAATGCACTCAGGCCACTATTTCTGTAGGAGAAATTCCTAGAAGTGGGATAATTGGATCAAAAGATATGCGCATTCTAAATTAGGAGAGAGACTGCCAAAGTGACCTCAGGCAAGGTTGTGCCAGCTTGCACCCCCATCAGCAGGGAACGAGTGCCCATTTCCCAGCTTCCTTGCCAACAGTGGATGCTATAATAAGCTTAACAATTTTGCCAGTCTCATTGGCAAGTGGTATCTTGGTGAAATCTGCTCTTCCTTAGTATTTGTGGGGGTAGGATATCTTTTCATATGTCTTTCAGCCACTTATATGTCTTCTGTTAGTTGCCTATTTGTGTTCTTTGTCCACGATTCCACTGGGTTTGTCTTTTTCTCATTGATTTCTAGAATCTCTGTTAAGGGATATTAACCCTTGATGTTGAATATGTTTGCAAATATTTTCTCCCAGTCTGTCATTTATGTTGTCCTTTTCCATATAAAGTTTTTAAAAAATGTGTGCTCAGTATGTCCGTCTTTTCCTTTATGGCTTCTCGGATTTGTGTTCTGTATAGAAAGGTCTTCATCCCCTCAAGATTACAAAATTATTCTCTTATATCTTTTCAGATACGATGAGAATTTTATTTTTTTACATTCGTGTTCTCAGTTCAGTGGGAATTTAGTTTTCATGCACAGTATGAAGGAGGAGTCTAGGTTTATATTTTTTTTAATGGTCAGTTGTTTCAATCTGCCATTGATTTGACAGGTCACCCAAATACAATGGGCAGGAGTTTCTGACAAGGGCTAACCCTGATGGAAATACCTCCCAGGTGGTCCAGGACCTATTAAATACACAGACACTGTTGTCAGTGCTTCACGTGCACTGTTTCATTTAGTCCCTACAAAACCCCTTGGAGCTACAGGAACTACCGTTGTCCCCATTTATAGAAGAGGAAACTGAGGCACAGGGAGACTGACTAGCCTGATGCCACACAGCCAGGAAGTCGTGGAGCGCAAATTTGAACTGAATTCTGTCTCCAGAGCACATGTCCACTTGTTCCCTAAAATATGTTAGTAGGTGAAAATGGGGCTCTGTGGGAAGCCCCCGATTATGTGGGAAAACCTGATTACGAGTGTCTTTATGGCAGGATTATGAAGGAGTGAGATGGGTGTGTTTTTTTCCAAACTTAACTGGTCCCCCAAATCCTCCGAGGTCTCTTAGTTCTCAGGGCTCCCGACTAGCGTCCTGCAGAGCTCACTTTGGGAATCAAAGGCTGATAATCCCATGGGAAAGTGCAGAGCAATTTTAGTTTACACACCAGGTCTGTGAAGTGGGCAGGGCAGGAATTATGATCCCCATTTTTCCAGGGAGGAAACCCAGGGAAAGTGGCTTGCCCCAGACCACACAACTAGTTAGTAGCTGCTACTGTATCTGCCTGACTCCAAGGCTAGTGCTCTTTCTTCTCTCGGCACCAGGGATCCAAAATCAGGAGTCAGTGAGGATCTGTTATTGGGTAGGGGGTTTTCCCAGTAGGATGGATTAGGCTGGTGGTGGGTGGTCCCAGGGAGGCCCCCAGAGCTGAGGCGCTCCCCTTCCCTGGACAGGGATGGCTGCATCAGCAGGGAGGAGATGGTCTCCTACTTCCTGCGCTCCAGCTCTGTGCTGGGCGGCCGCATGGGCTTCGTACACAACTTTCAGGAGAGCAACTCCTTGCGCCCGGTCGCCTGCCGCCACTGCAAGGCCCTGGTGAGCCCCCGCCCAAGCCACACTCCTTTAGCACCTGCCCCAACCAACCATGCCCCGCCCACCCGTCTGGCCCCGCCCCCGCCGGAGCCGCCTCAGCCCAGGCAAGCCTAATTCCACCTGCCTCTTTTTTGTTGTTCTGAGCCAATCTCTGAGGGGCCCTAAGGCCCCAGAAAGGGTCAGTTCCAGTCCCTGCCCTGGTGAAGGAAGAAGTGGAGTCATCACCTCTAAATCCCTACCCCTACTACTACGGCCCCCTCCTCTATTTCAGATCCTGGGCATCTACAAGCAGGGCCTCAAATGCCGAGGTGAGATGGAGTGGCAGGGCTGCTTGGCTGAGTTTTTGGGGGAGGAGTTACTGTCTGGGTGGAGATTCTTATTTTGGTGGGGCAGTTGCCAAGGAGTACCTTAGAGCTAGAGAGGCATGCTGATTGATGTGAAGGGAGTAGCCTTTAACAGGGATTTTATTTTGGTAGGGCAGCTGCCCAGGATCAGGGAACTTTGAAGAGGGCACATACTGGCAAGTAGGATGAAGAGAGCACTTTGAAAGGAGGCTCTTGTTTTGGTGGGGCAGCTACCCAGGAGCAAAGGGACCCTGGGAGAGGTGCAGGCCTACAGGATGGGATGGAGGGTGTTCTGACCAATGGTCCTGGCTGGGCTTCCCATCTGCCTCCCCAGCCTGTGGTGTGAACTGCCATAAGCAGTGCAAGGATCACCTGTCAGTCGAGTGCTGACGCCGGGCACAGAGTGTGAGTCTGGAGGGGTCTGCACCCTCACCCTCACCCACACACACCCACCATCGCGCCTTCAGTTTTTCCCTGCCCCGCCCTGGCAGGCGAGGCTCCCGGCCTCCAGGTAAGAGGGGGTCTTGTTCTGTACTGGCATGTGGAGGGCGGGAGGTGGGGCCGTTGTGGCAAAGTATTAACTTCTCCAGGATGGAAACCATTCCAGGCTTTGTAATTCTCTTATTTTGGTGGGGTGATGAAGAAGGGTTGGATAAGTAGGGGTGCCAGAGGATGACCAGGGAGCCCTCAACCCTCGAGGCTGCGAAAGAGAAAGACTAATATATAAAGAGTAAAAGTGAAAGAGGCTGCAGGATTCAGTTTGCACTCTTATTTTGTTAGGAGGATTGAAAATGGATTGATGGGGGAGTTTTGTGAGTCATTTGCTCATGTTTTCCTTTTTGGTTGCTTTTGAGACTGTTCTGAGAAAAGTCCCTTTCCCATCAAATCTCCCAGTGGCTCTCTTGGGGTCAGTGGTGATTTTAGGTCAGTTTTCTGAATGACAATTCCTGAAATGATTATTTTGCTAAGAACACTCTGAGCAACCATGGTAAACTGGGGTCTAAGGCAGTTGATCACAACCATTCAGATGGGCATAAGTCCTCAAAAGTAGAAAAGATAAAACCATTTGCATCGAGCCTTCCAGAAGTGCTAGGGTCTAAAATGTGAAACACATACAAAATTGACATTTAAGCAAACTGCACTGACAAATCTGTGGCTGCAGAAAAGCTGTGGCAAAATGAAAACTTAGAGCCTCAAAAATTGGGCTGTTTGGTCATTCAGTGAATTGATTTTTGGTGGATGCATCTGCTTCTGGGACGGGGCAGGGTGCCTCCAGTGAGTGGGAGAAGGGCTGTTGAGGGCACAGGGACCCAGGAGTTGGCCCTGCAACCTCCCTCCCTGCAGGGATCCGAGAGGAGGAGGTTCAGACGGTGGAGGACGGTGTGTTTGACATCCACTTGTAATTGATGGTGAGTCCTCCCACAGCCTGTGCCAGAGCCTCCTCACGCAGGACTGGGGCCCCTGGGGGAATCTGGGAAATGGGTGCTCTGTCCAAATGGCCCAGGCCAGGCGGACTCCTACATTTGGGAGAGCGGGTCTTCCTCACAACATCTGTTTTTCTCTTCCCAGCTGTGACTGGATCAAGCACTTCTGCCTGCCTTGGAGAAGAGACTTGGACCAGAGCAGGGAGCCCGGGGTGCTGAGGCAGCAGGCTGGGGCTGGGGGGTGGGTGTGAGGGTGGCATGCAGCTGAGGGCGGGGCCAGGGCTGGTGTCCCTAAGGTTGTACAGATTCTTGTGAATATTTGTATCTTCCAGATGGAATAAAAAGGCCCGTGTAATTAACCTGGACCATCAGCGCCTAGAATCCTCGTGGTGGGCAGAGGGCCATAATCACAGGGATTAGAGTCATCGAGTCTAAAACTTGATGGTCAGAGAGTCTTGGGAGATCTGGAATCTCATGTGTCTGGAATCTTGAGGGGAATTGAATCCTGGGGGACAGAGCATTAGAACCAGGAAACCTTGGAACAGAGAATTTGGGGGAGGGTCTAGAATTTCCAGAAGTCCAGTATCTTGCGGGGGGTCTAAAACTTGAAACTAGAATTGCTGAACCCAGTGGTCATGTGTAACCATAGCCTTCAGCCCACAGCCGAAATTCCCTTGCTTGACAGGTGGCCTTTCAGCCTCTGCTTGAATACTTCCAGCTATGGGGAGCTCACTACAGAGAATCATGGGAGGGAGAGGACAGCCCAGAGTGCTGGCTGGCTGTGGGGGAAGGAGGGAGGTGGGGGCCACACTCCTTGGGCTTGCAGCCTCCTGGCCTGGTGCTGCTGCCAGCCGGAAGGACAGTGACTTCCAGAGGAAATGCATATTGATCCTACTCTCAGCCTCCGGCAGCCTCTCCCAACACAGCTTTTCCCTCCCGAGTTTGCAGCATGGAGGTTTTGGGGGTCACCACTACCTGAAGAAAGCTAAGGCCACTTCTAAAGCTGGTCTGGGTGAGGAGGGTGGACTGGTGGTGGGGTCCTTGAAAGTTTCTGAAATCGGGCCAGGCTGCCCTTGGGGTCAGGAAACTCTCGACAGCAATCTGAGAGTGGGAGCTATCTCCCTGCCCTCCCACCCCTGCCCTAAGCTAGGGCGCGTCCTATAGCAACTGAGGGTTGTTCTGAGGGTGGAGGCCTGAGCACTCCAGCTATCACCTGCAAGGCACAATATCTGAGGACTTGGCAGTGGCCTCAGCCCCTCAAGGTTCCTTGGCCCCATGCCCATATTTCCCTTGGAGAACCTCCCTCTACTCCTCATTTGGGGTACCTCCTCCTCCCACCCTGTTACTTCTCAGCTATAGCTCTGCTCCCTTTGGGCCCCCCAGCCCTGTCCCCCATTGGGTACCCTGCACTGCCCCTCCTTTTGTCCTGGCCCCCTCCTGCCCTTCCCCCTCTCCAGGCTGTAATATCCGTTTCACGATTTGGGGGCTGAGTTGCTATAACAACAGACGGCGATTGTGTTGTGAAGAGCAGCTCGCTCCCTGTGCTGCCTCCCGCGCTGCCTCCATCCCTGCAGCCTGGCCGGCTCCTCTCCCTGCCGCCCCCCAGCCCCAGCCCCAGCCTGGCCTCTTCCCAGTGTGTCTCTGCATATGCGTGCCCAGGTCCGCTCCACCCAGGAGGGTGACGTGTGACTGCCTTTTCATGGTTGCCTGTGTGAATATGGTGGATGAGTTTCACATTGGGTGCATGTGTGCATGTGTGTGCATGGGCACGCACGCTGTATTTGCTGCATTTCCCCTCCAGTGTGTTTCCTCACTGGACTGCGCATGGGAGAAGGGCCACATTGGGTGGGTTCCTGTTGGGGGTGGGTGTCTTGAAATGGTGGGCCCCAACTCCATCGGGCAGTCTGAACCTTGGACCTGGGAGGGGGAGACATCCCTGTAGCTGGGGAAGGGGCAGGGAGGTGAAGCAGCTGCCAGGTGACCTTTCCTGCCCTTGATAGGCAAAGGTGGCCCAGGGGGCTGGGGATGGGAACCTGAGACAAGGGCTCACCTCTTACATCTCCCTGCCCTTGCCCTCCCCCCACCCCCTTCCCACACCCATTCATAAGGGTCTGAGAGACAGCCTCTGTGAGTCACTGTACCTGTTTTGTCTGCCCATCTATGCCCTGTGCTTGGCTAGGCAAGTCTGTGTGTGTGTGTGTGTGTGAGAGAGAGAGAGAGAGAGAGAGTGTGTGTGTGACTGTGTGTGAGTGTAGGCATAGGGAGAGCAGCAGTAGGTGTTGGGCAGGGCAGTGGGCTCTGGGGTCAGAGGGGCAGTTTTCCATCCACAGGCCCTGACTCAACAGTTCCCATTCTCTGGCTCCTCTCGTGGCCTTGGTGGGGCCATCCTGAGGGTCTCTCCAAGGTCAGAGTAGGTCTCCCAAGTCTGGAACCTGGCTCAGGGGTCTCTCTTTCCAACCCCCAAGGTTCTACAGCCTGGGTCCCCCTCTCACCCCCTCACAGGCTGGGGAGAGAGACCCCTGGTGGAGAGGTGCCCCCACTCATCTACTCAGTAATGGATCACTCTGTGCAAAGTGCCTCAAGGGGACAGGATGACCTGGTGGGCAGCTCCTCTGTGTGCACTTGTTCCCCTGGACATGCATTTGCCTCCAAGTGTGTAGGCACCTGTGTGTGTACCTTCTTGAGCAATCATGTGCCTCCTGTGGGTGTTGTACCATAGAGGGGCATTTCTGCAGGTGTTCCTGTATGTCCCTTTGGGAGTGCCTGTGTGCACATGGATAGGTGTGCATGGCTCTGAGTACACCCCCGAGTGCCCATGCATGCATTAGTGGTCAAATGTGAGTGTTCTTGCATGTTGCCTCTGGCTAAGGAAGCTCCAACTACTACCTGCTGTGCAGATCACAGACCATGCAACAGAAATCAGGGTCCTGGAGTGAGCTGGCAGAATGGTATCTCTCTCTCTTTCTCTCTCTCTCACACACACACACACACACACATACACATTGCCTCATTCAGAAACCCAGTGTCCAACTCTGTGGTACACATGCTAGGTTCCAGGTACACCTTGGGTTGGCTGAGTGAGTGAGGGGGTCACCTTCCTTCCACACTCATACCCACACACAGTGATGCAGATGCCCTCATAGGGAAGACCTTCACCCCAGCACCACATTCACTCAGAAACTCTTTGTTAGGTGTTGGAGAACAGAGAAGGAGCTGCTGCCAGCCTCCCTTCAGTGGTCTGGGCAGTGTGTAGCCACGCCCTTGCCTCGAAACCTACTCCTATCCCAGTCCAGAGTTCCAGGCTGGACTGGGAATCAGGCTTCAAACTCTGGGATTCCCTTGAAGCAGGGCTGGGAAACCCCAAGCCCCTAGGTCTACCTCTCCCCATCTCTGCCTTTTCCTCCCCCACTGCCTCCGTCCTTTTCCCAGCAAAGACCCTCCTTCCTCAGTTCTAGGGGCAGCCAGTGGGCCCTTGGGAGGTGGGAGGCGGAAGCCGGGCAAGGGCTGGAAAAGGCCCCCAGCAGCTGCGGGAGGAGTCCCCCTTCCCTAGGCTCCGAGTAGCCCGGGCCAGCCCCTGGGCGTAGCCAGCAGAGGGCGCTGCGGCCCGGGTCCCCGCACCGGTCCTGCTCCCTCGGTGCCCAAAGTCTGGGCCCACAGTCTTCTCTTCGGCTCACACTAGCCCTGGGCACTGCCACATGGGCCCGCCGGCTGGGGGATGCAGGACCTGAGGACGAGGGACTAGAATGCCTGGGTTTCCGGAAAAGGCACTGGGGTTGGGTTGGGGGCCTGCCTGGTTGAGGGCCTGGGTGCGAGGGTTAAGGACCGCGAGAAGCTGGGAAGAGGCTCGGATGCCCTGAGGCTGGGACGCCTGGGTCCTTCGCGGGGGAGGAGGTGGGCCTGTGGAGCAGCGGGACTGGCGGCTCCTGCGCCTTCACATTGGCTGCGCAGCTCGTCCGTTAGCGCAGCGTGGTCCAATGCACGGGTCTGGGGGGCGGGCACTGGTGCTGATGCTGCCGTCAGTCGGTGTTGCAGGGATGCGGCGGCGGGAGCAGCCGCCCTGACTCGCGGAGCATCCTCCTCCGAGCGGCACCGCGGCGGGGCGGGCGGACCGGCAGGCGGGCGAGGACACGACGGGGAGCGAGAGAGGCGCGAGGCGGCCGGCACCGCTGGCCTTGGCTCTACCACCCGCCGGAGACGGGGCAGCCTAGGGGATCTGATCCCCACCCTTCAGTTCCTGGCGCCCCCAGAACCAGGTACGCGGTTGGGGGGGTGGCTGCGGCTGAGACGGGCGGGGGGCGGGAGCCTATCGGGGGAGGGGAGCGACTGGAGGGGCAAGGGAGGCAGGAAAGATAGATTGGGGGCGGGGGCGCTGCCTCGCTGAGAGGGCTGGCTGGGTGACAGCAAGGCGGCTAAGGGATTGGAAGGGTTGGGGGTCGGAGGCTCCCTGTGGAAGAGGCACTGGCCCTGAGCTGGGGTGAGTGGAGAGGGGTGGGAGGGAGGGTTGTTGAGGGGAAGGAATGGGGCAAGAAGGAGGGTCATCTGGAGAGCTGTGAGGGAGGCTCTGAAGGAGGGTCCCCAGCCTATGCTAGCCCCAAGGGCTGGAAGCAGTGCTCAGCCAGAGGGGCTGGGAAGCTGCTGTGCTCTGAAGGGTCTGCAGGGGAGAAACCAGCGAGAAACTGGGCTTCGTGGGAGAAGGAGAGGGGGCTGTAGAGGGGAAAGGAGTGGCAAGGCAGGGAGCAGGGGCCAGGCCAAGGGCTCTATAATGGGGGGCACCACAGAGGACCAGGCTTTACTGGGGGATGGGAGCCAAGAGGAGAGGAGGTTATTGGGAGGGAGCAGAGGGGAAGGTGCCAAGGTGCTGGAGGCAGAGATGGGTCTGTGCTGGTGGAGAGCGGGAAAGATAGGGGGGCCTGAGGGAGAGGCACGGAAGCTTGCGGGGGAAGGTTGGGGGTGATGAGAGAGGGAGACTGGGAAATCCGTAGGAGGGGGCTGTGCTGGGGTGGGAATGCGCCGGGGGCGGCGACAGGGTTATGGTCAGAGAGTGCTGCAGGGAGAGGAAGCCGCAGGGCCCTGGACTTGCTCTCCCACCCCAGACAAGAAGGGGCCACTCCTCACGTCCCAGCCTCCTCCCCAGCTGAAGGAGCCACCTGCCCTGGGTTATCTGGGCTGGGGTATGAGCCCTTGAAGCCTTGATGGGCCCTTGGAGGCAAAATTGGCTTTGGGGGGCTGTTGTATTCTTTACTCTCAACTCACACCTGATTCCTAGGTGACGGTAGTTGGTGCCTCATTGAACCAGCAAAGGCTGGGAGGGGGCTGTGTCTTGGTGCTGGAGGTGAAGGGGGAAGCTGTCCAGACCTGGGGTGATGAAATTAATCTTAGGGTGTGGGTCTTGTGTCTCTGGTCCTCTTGACTGGCTTGGGGCTTCCATACACCTCTGTTTTTTATGTTAGGGGGTGGGGTCTGGTGGGTGAGGACTTCCCATTCATTCCTGACCCTCCCTCTGTCCACTTTCCCAGCTTCTGTGTATTCCTTTGTGGGGAGGGTAGACTTGAGGGCTTTGGATTCTCTGTGTTCTGCCAGAGAAGTAGAAAGAGAGAAGGAAGACAGAGGAAGAAAGAAAGGAGGGAGATTGGCTGATCTGTTAACTGTAAGGCCTTCTCTTTTGTGGATGCTTCAGCCACTCAGGTCTCTAACTCCTACCTACGGGAGACTGGCATTCGAGGCTGGGCTGGATCTTTCTGGGGGCAGGGGAGGAGTCTGACTGGGGGTTCCTTCATTCCTGCTAGAGGAGTTGTTATCAGACTGGTCCTGTTCTCAGATCCACAGGGGTGGGCGGGACTGACCGACAGGCAGAGGCCGGAGGTCACAGGGTGGCTGGGGAGTTCTCTCCAGCAGCCCGGGCCTCTCCTGCCTTTTTCTGGCTTCTCTGCCTGGGCTGACTCCACACTCTGGGTTCCTGAGGGGAGGGGGCTGGGCTCCGGAGGGGCTGTTGGAGACCTCTTTTCCCTCCAGGCCCTCAGTCTCTATCCAGGTCTAGTTGCTCCCTTCTGCCTGCCCTTGCCAGTGACACAGACAACCTGACACTGATACATACACTCGGTGGCACCCACCCAGACACACACCTACACAGGCACACGCACCTGCGTACACAATACACCTCCCGGCAGCACACCGCCTACACTCCCCGCCCAGAGAGACAGCCACCTCACTGCCTGCCTCAGAGACCTCCCCCAGGCACCCTGATCTCCTGTACATGACACACACAGGGCTCCTACATGCCCCCAGAGCCACAACACTGCGTGCTCAGCCCTCACCCTCAGATAGACACAGCACCCCCATCCAGCCAGTCACCTCCACAGATCCACATGGCTGTCTCAGGCACACCTGTACTCTTCCAATGTACCTGCGCTCCCTGGGACACATCCTCCCTTCCCAGACAGACCAACCCCCACCCACCTCCCCAACTCATCATTCACCACCACCGTCTCATCTCAGCCGTAAGCACTTTGTCCCCGGCCTTTGTGTGCACGACCACAGTCCCTCCCGGTCTGGTCCAGCACTCAGCCACACCTGGCCTTCCTCAGAAACTGCCCATGTCCAGGCACCCCAATCCCAGCACTGATCCTCACACACAGGACCCTACCCCTGCCTGGTGTCAGAGCCATGCTGTTCACTCATTCCCAGTCCTCATGGGGACACCCTGACTGACAGTGTGAGCACATGCCACCCATTCTGCTGCTCCATCTGCTGGGGCGGCTCCCGGCCTGGACCCGTCCACACAGGTGGGGCTACAGCTCTCAGAGACTCATTCAACAAATAATCTGACATGTGCATGGCACCTTGCCTTCCCTTCCAAAGCCATCTCTGATGGTTAACAAGGTGGAGTGGAGTGAGAGTGAGGCCACCTGGGCTCAGCTCTGCCAATCCGTGAGCCTCAGTTTCCTCATCTGTAAAACGGGGGCCCTCATACCCACCTCATGGAGTTCTTTTGGGGACTAGGAGAGATAATTAGGGTGACAATAATAATAGTAACAACTGTATTGACAGGCATACTTTGTTTTATTGTGCTTCACACTGTTCTTTTTTTCAAATTGAAGGTTTGTGGCAACCCCGCATTGTCCAATGATGGTTAGCATTTTTTTTAGCAATAAAGTATTTTAAAATTAAAGTATGTGCCTTTTTTAGACATGATGCTGTTGCACACTTAATAGCCTACAGTATAGTGTAATGGGGAAACAAAAAACCCATGTGACTTACTCTATTGCAATATTCACTTTGCTGAGGTGATCTGGAATTGAACCCACAGTATCTCCAAGGTCTGCCTGTGCTGTGTACCTACTGTGAGCCTGGCTCTGTGCTGAGCATTCTGTGAACTTTACTCTCTCTGATGTATTTGTCATGAGCCCAGTAAACGGCCACAATTTCATTCATCATCATGACCTTCCACGCACGTGTGCACATGCCTGTCATGTATACCTTTGGGAATATTCCCAAGCCCCTCCTGTTTACACACAAGGCTGCCCCTGGAAACCATCTGTCCCCTCTGCATCACTGGGGTCTACCCACCTGGGTCGTCATGCCTGAGCTGTGCTCAGCACAGAGGTGGGCATAGGCGTGAGCTCACCCTTTCCACCACCTACCCCCAAGTTCCCAGGCACCTGCACTCCAGCCCCCACTCCGCCGAGTCATTCATTTGCAGCTCGGTCTCCAGCCCACCCATCTCCTCAGCCCCACACACCTGGCAACAGCCTCATCACGCACATCTTAAGCTTCCACTCTTGTGCCCAGCTCCCTTCATGCTTATCTCCATGTCCATGGACACCTGCTCAGGGGGACCGGCACACCCCCCCCACCCACTTCCAGCTGTGCTGCTATGGAATCTCCACTAGTCTCCAGACCCAGTCGTCCCTCTCCCACCTTCCAGGGTGGGAGGAGGGCTCAAGGGGCAAAATCTGAGTCCCAGCTCTGCCACTTACAAGCTGTGTGACCTTGGGGATTCTGCACCCAGTCAGCTCCCTAGCACCCTCTTCCCGCAGGTGGACTCTGCAGCCTCCAGCCAGTGGTGATGGGAGCTGGAAGGGGTAAGGGTTAGGGTGACTCAACTGCCCTCAGGACCTCAGCCCACTCTCTTCTCCCACAGAATCCTGTCCCATAGGAATGGGCACTCAGAGACCCCTTCTCTTGTCTGAGTGTCCATTTCTCCATCTGCAAAAGGGGGCAGTTATTAAGCATGACTGGCTTACTTTCCTTACCCGGCTCTGGTGAGAATCAAAGGAAACAGAAGACACATGGAATTTTGCAAACTATAAAATGCTGAGCTGAGGAGTTTTAAAAGTGAAGATTAATATAACACATGCTTTTCCACTTTAGTCTCTGCTAGGCACTGTTTTAAGTGCTTTGCATGTATTAACTCTTAATTTCAATGATGCTACTACTGTCTCTATTTTACACATAAGGAAACTGAGGTCCAGAGAAGCTAAGTAACTTGTCTGAGGTCACGCAGCTAGAAGTGGGTAGAGCTGGCATGACCCCAGGCTCCTGAGTCAGTGCCTCTCATCCCTGCACTGTCTCAGTTTTGGTTTTGCCTCCTGCTGAGACATGGCTGGATGTCGATTTGCCTGAGGTCTTCCTTTGTCACTTCTAGGTCATCAGAACTGGAAGGAGGGAGTAGGAAGGGGAGGTGGGACCTGTTGGCAGCCCGCCGATCCCACCTGAGGTCTTAGGGAGGAGCGAGAACTTCCCAAAAAACACCTTCTGCAATTGAAAGTGACCTCAGAGCTTAAGTAGTTTGATGCCCCCTCCCCTATAAGCATCTCTATGAACTCCCTCTTGAGCATCTCTGAGCAGTAGTCATCCGGCCTCAGCTCACACACCTCCACAGACGGGGAACTCACCACCCCCACGGAGGTAGCCTACTCCACTGTTGGATGCTTGGATTGCCAGCAAGTTTCTCTTTAGCTAGAGCCAAAATCTCCTTCCTCATAACACGTACTTCTCCCACCTGTCCACAGGCTGCCTTCTGGGGCCGCCAGAATGTGTGTAAACCCGGCTCTTCCTCCCTGGTGCCTGGGGGAGGCCCCTGCTGTCACACTCCCAGCTGGCGTGAGAGGGAACTGGCATGAGGAGAGGCGAGCCAGAGGGATGCTGGCGTTCCCCTGGCTGGAGGTGTGGGAGTGTGTGTGTGTGTGTGTGTGTGTGTGTGTGTGTGTGTGTGTGTAGTTTGTAGATGTGGCCAGAAAAGGGGATGTGTGGATGCTGGGAGAAGACCCCTGGCTAGGGGCTCTGCCAGGGTGGGGATGGACCATCTCAGCCTGTAATTCACATCCATTCACTCAGTTTGTGGTATGGGGGCTGGGGACTTTGGTCAGACTAAAAGGCCCAGGAGTGGAATTGTGGATAAAATGGGAAGCATCTAGAATGACAGTGAAGTTGATTTTGGTCTTGCTCTTCTCTGTGGCCCTTGGGTCAGTCACTGCCCCTCTCTGGGACTCAGTTTCCATCTCAGAAAAAACAAAAGGCATCAACTCCATGAGCTCTGAAGTCTGTCTTTCAGTGCCTAGGATAGACTCAGTCTGTGTTGTCTGAAGAGGGTAGTGGTCCCTGTGAAGGGTGGGCCAGAGAAGGGTGAGCTCTGGGCCTGACATTGCCCTGTGGCCTGTGGGCAGTGCAGGGTAGAAGAAAGGCCCGAAGTGCTGGAGCCAGCTGACCCCTTACCTGTACTTGCACCTGGGCAAATGAATCCATCGTTTGGAGCCCAGTTTCCCCATTTGTAAGCCAGGGGTGACAAAACTACCTTCTAGAACTGGAGGATTAAATAAGACTGCACGTGGTGATCTAGCCTGGCACCCGATGCCCAGTGGGGAGCCCAAAAGTTGCAGCCCAGATGCCACACTGGCACTGGCCTGGCCGTGGGAAGATGAGGAGGCTGTCAGCCTAGGAAGACCCAGAAAGACTCTATGAGACCAGATTCTGTGGGGGAAGAGAGTAGGCTGAGGTCCTGAGGGCAGCTGAGTCACCCTGACCCCCACCGCCTCCAGCTCCCATCACCACTGGCTCGAGGCTGCAGAGTCCACCTGTGGGTAGGGGGTGCTAGGGAGCTGACTGGGTGCAAAATCCCAGATTACAGGGGAGAAGTCAGATCCCCAGGGGTGCAGTGGCCCTGGGCCAGCAGTGGCTGGCAATGTGCACTGCACTGACGTCAGTCAGCAGGCAGGATATCCCAAGGCTGCTCTGGCCAACATCCCAGCTCTGGCACTGGAGAAGAGTTGGTCTTGGGGAGCAGAGCGTGGACACTGTGGGTGTAGGGGGGCTTCCTCGGCACAGCATGAGCCTGGGGGGCCATCAAATTGCACAACTCCGGGGGACACCATTTACTTGATGGAGTTGTGCAAGGCAATGGCTCTGGCCCACAGGGAAGAGATCTGTGGCCGGAGAGCTGTGCACCAGGAGTTGAGGAAGGATGGAGCATGCTAGGTTAGCAGGAACCCCCTGCATCCTGGGAGAAAGAGTGGGTGGGAGGCTGGCTCAGCAGAAGCTTGGTCCTGAGGTGGGGAAGGCTGAGGGCTAGAAGAAAGGAGTGGTGAAGAATAGCGGGCTTTCTGGGAACTGTAGGATGGGGCGGGGTGGAAAGGACCCAGGTGTCCGCTGCACTGACACTCCTCTTGGGGCTGTCTCTGCCTCACAAGCTTGAACCAGCCCCGAGGGTCCCTGAGTCCCTGGAGAGAGGACACAGGGAGGATTGGGGCTTCCTCCTGGCCAGCCCTGCAGCCCCTGTGCCCCCAGCACTAAGCCAGGCTGGCCTGTGCTGCAGAGCTGCGGGCTGTGGGGAGAATGAGTAATGAGCCTTGAGGGGCCTCAGGCCCAGACCATGCCCCCGCTCCTCCCAGAGGCACCGCAGAAGCCCAGCCTCTGCCCCCACCGTTGCTTACAGGCACGTGCCTGCACACAGCGCCCACTCCTTTCCCACACTCTCCCTCCACCTCTGGGCACACAGAGACCAGTGGAATTATGCCCCTCCTGGACTCTTATCCATTTTACTACTGCTGCTCCCATCCCCCAACCAGGTAACATTCCTTTGGCTCTTAGGACCCAGACATCTGCCTCCCAGCCTCTGGAGGCCTCCTCACCATCCTTCACTCTATCTGTCCTCCGCCAACTTCCTGAATAAGGGAGACTCTGCCCTTAGGCTTTGTCAGCAGGAACCCCTCTGCCACTCTCTGGAGGGCGGGTGGGATGTGAGTAGGCAGAGGGACTTGGGGGTGGGGCAGGGAAAATATTCCCCTCCCTTTCCTGAGCTGAAGGGTGAGTGGACAGCAGCACGAATCCTATTCCATCTGCCAGCAGAAATCGATAGCTAATTAATTCCCTCCCCAAAATAGTGTCCAGAGGTAGGGGTTGGGACTGGGAGAGAGGCACAGCTAGACTGAGACTGAGATCCTGGGGGGAGAGGGAGGGAGGGAGGATGCCTCTCTTCTGTCCACCAGGGCTGTGCCTCTGCTGGGGGTCTCTGGCTGCCCCTTCTGAAGAAGAGGGGATTTTGGCCTTTCCCTCCCCCAATACTGAGAGTCCCCCTCCCCTGCCCTGGGCTGGGGTGGGGGTGCATGTGTGTGGGGGTAAGGGCATCAATCAGGCTGGGAGCAGGTGCTGCATTTAATTTGATTGGCTAATTAGCCTGTGCATGTTAATTATCTCTATTACCCAATGAGAAGAGGCAGTGGCAAAGCTATATATATCTTCCAGTGTTTGGAGGGAGAGGAGACTGCCTGCCTGGATTGGCTTCCCTCCCTGCCTCAGAAGGGGCAGCCCTTGGAGGGGTGCTGGGGCAGGACACTTGAGTCCCTCTTGGATCCTATAGAATTGAGGGAGCAGAAAGCAGTCAGAAGGAGCCAGATAGGAGGACCTGAGAAGTGCATTTTGAGGGTCTCTTGGAGATGGCTCCCCAAACTCTACCACTGGCCTCCTGAGGTCTTCTCTGCCCCATATTCTTTCTGCATAACTATCATTCCAACCATCCCTTCCCTCCCATGAGCAGAGGCTCAACCCCTCACTATGGCTTTTTAGGGGACCTTTACCTTCTCCCTCTTTCTTCATACCCCAGCTTCCTCCCATGTAGGGAAGAACCACACCCATCCAACCTTCTCTCACTCCAAGTTACCTTTCTCCTCTTCCTGTGGTTCACATCTCTCTGAACTACACCTGTGGCTGCCCTGCTCTTTGTCTCCTTCCTGGAGATGCTGGAGTTAGATACTCGTGGGTCTAAGTCCCAGTTCCCCACTGCCTGGCTGTGTGACCTTAGGCAAGTTCCTCCACTTCTCTACGGGGGTTCCCCAATGGTTAATGGGAATAGTTTCAGAGTGAGTAAGTAAAATAACATTTGTAAAAATGCTCAGCATCCAGGGCTTTAACAAATGGTGTTTGAATTTGGAATTTAATTTTCTCTATCTTCTCTTTCCTTTTCTCCCCATCAGGCCACCTTTCTCCTCCACGACTCTTCTGTCTCTGTCACTTTTCAGGTGATTTCTCTTCTTCCTCTTCCCCGCCAGATTCAGTCTTTTCCTATCTCTTCCTAAACTCCAGCCCTTCCCTGCTTCTCTCCCAGGCTTCTCCCCACCTCCTTCCCTTCCTCCCTCCCCAAAATAAAATCAATGTAATATTCAGGAGGGTTGTTGGATATAAATAATTACGACTCGGAGTTTAACGAGATGCAAATTCCCCTCCCTGGCGTGGGGTATAAATTGCTCTCTGACAGCCCGTTACAAGGGTAATCATTTCAGAAAGGCAATTTTATGCAAATGATCCTGCCTGCCTCCTAGTGGCTCCCCCAGCCCTGGATGGGGAGGAGGGTGGAACTGAAGGGTGAAGAGAACCCAGGTACCAGCCCAGGTCCAAGGCGGAAGACTGGGAACTGGAGGTTGAGAGTGACAATCATTTAGGTTCAGGAAGGATCTGGACTGGTGAGCAGGGGGTTGGGGCCCAGGAATGGATGAGTGTGATTTGGGGAGAATTGGAGACAGGAATCAGATGCTTGTGTCCCTGCATAGATGGACTTGGGGCCTGGATGCTTGGGTCCTGGCTGACTTCTCTCCCTTGCCCCCTTCCCAGCCAGGTTAACCAGTGATACCATTGACAAATTGGCGTTTAATTAATCCCAATGAATTATGTAGCAACTTCATTATTCAGCATTATCCAGGAACTGATGAGAGAGAGCCGTGGCTGGCGGTGGGAGCCAGTCACAGAGGTTGGGTGGCTCAGAGAGGAAGGGGCTGTGGTCACCAGCTGGAGGAGAGTCTCTAGGCTTCACCCATAGGAGCTGGCCCTGGTCCTGATGGGAGGCAAGAGTTAGGGCATTTGGTTGGGCTGCTACTGGATTCTAAGGTGTTACCTCCCTACCTATCCACATCTCAAACCAATAATGCCCCCAAGCGAGTGCCATCTCCTCCCCTCCAAGTGTTGGACCGCCAGTTCTCTCGTCATGGTGGTGTCTCTCGCTTTGAGACCCTTTCCAGGTCTGGCGGCTCCTCGAGTCCTAAACGGAAATAATTGAGCGCTTGGTGGTGGGAGGGGGGAGCTCGACACTGACGGCTCCCCTCCCCTAAGCCCCCCATTAACCCTTTCCTCTCTGTTTCCCCGCAGGCATCCCTCAACCATACTCCGTCGGAGCGGGGGAGGGGCGCCTCCCTCGCCGCCCGGGGAAGCCAGCACCTGGGCCTCTGCACGCCTCACCCCGCGGCTGGGCCCATGGCACCGTGAGCCAGCGAGGGAGCCCCGCTCGGCGCAGGGGGCGCCCGGCCCCCTCCCTGCCCCATGCGCCCACGGCTCTGAAGCCTGAGCGGGGCCGGGGGCCGGGCGGGGCCGGGGCTGCCGGAGGCATGGCGCCCGGGAGCCCGTGGCGGCCGCCGTCGCTGCCGCTGCTGCTTCTGCTGCTTACGTTGGCGGCGGGTGCGGGCAGCCTGGAGTTTGGCGGCGGCCCTGGGCAGTGGGCTCGCTATGCGCGCTGGGCCGGTGCGGCGAGCAGCGGCGAGCTCAGCTTCAGCCTGCGCACCAACGCCACGCGCGCGCTGCTGCTCTACCTGGACGACGGCGGCGACTGTGACTTCCTCGAGCTGCTGCTGGTGGACGGGCGCCTGCGGCTGCGCTTCACGCTCTCGTGCGCCGAGCCAGCCACGCTGCAGCTGGACACGCCGGTGGCCGACGACCGCTGGCACATGGTGCTGCTGACCCGCGACGCACGCCGCACGGCCCTGGCGGTGGACGGCGAGGCCCGCGCCGCCGAGGTGCGCTCCAAGCGCCGCGAGATGCAGGTGGCCAGCGACCTGTTCGTGGGCGGCATCCCGCCCGACGTGCGACTCTCTGCGCTCACGCTCAGCACCGTCAAGTACGAGCCGCCCTTCCGCGGCCTCCTGGCCAACCTGAAGCTGGGCGAGCGGCCCCCCGCGCTGCTGGGCAGCCAGGGCCTGCGCGGCGCCGCCGCTGACCCGCTGTGCGCACCCGCGCGCAACCCCTGTGCCAACGGCGGCCTCTGCACCGTGCTGGCCCCCGGCGAGGTGGGCTGCGACTGCAGCCACACAGGTTTCGGCGGCAAGTTCTGCAGCGAAGGTGAGCCTGGGGAGCCGCCGCTGGGCTCCTGGGCGCGGGAGTGAGGAGCGGGGGGTTGTCCCAGGATCTGGGCCTGTGAGGGCGCCTGCATCACGCGGACTCTGGCTGGAGGGCGAGTGAGAGTGTGTACCAGCACGCGAGAGTTGTGAGGGGCGTGTGAGGACGCCTGTCCCAAAGAGAGGGCGCGCATGGTCCGCCGGTGAGCAGCAGGAACGGCGTAGTGCGGCGGATTGCCGTGGGTGTGGCCAGCTTGCTGACCCTGTGTGCGCGTAGTCAGTGCGGGAGCAGCCTTGTGAGCCCATCCAGTGAGCCTCCCCCTGTTCCCCAGTGAGGGTCCTGTCTTGACTTGTGGGTAGGACTGTGTAGTCAGGCCCTGCTGTCGAGAAGATGAGGGTCCGGCGCTTGAGGGGGTGTAGGTCGGATGGGTGACAGACTGTGAGGTGCTGGTGAGGGCTGGTGGAGGTGCTCTGAGGGCGGGGCCTATGAGAGGCACTGGGTGGGGCCTTGTGGGCGGGGACACTTGGGAAGTACAGTCAGGGACCTGTGAGGGAGTCCTGAAGACAGTGTGTGAGGCTTCTACGGTGTGTAGAGCGTTAGGCGGTGTGTAGGGCTGTGAGGGTGAGGGTCAGCACGGGGGGCCGGGGCCTGTGGGGAACGTGGGTGGGGCCTTGCGGGCGGGGCCTAGGAGGCGGGGGGTGGTCCGTTCAGGAGGGCGGGGCCGCAGTCGGTGAGGGTCCGCGGGTGGGCGGGAAGTACTGCCTGAGAGGCGGCGACAGGACTGGTGGGTGAGAGCCCGGGCGTGATGGCGATGGGCTTGGGGCGAAGGGCGGGACGGCGCGTGCGAGGACAGGTGAGGGCGAGTGGGGACTTCGAGGCTGTGACTGCACGCGCCAGGAGGGCGGGAACCCGGAGTGAAGGAAGCAGGAGGGTGAGGGTGGCTGAGGCCTTTCAGGCTCGGGACTAGAGTTGATTTGGGTGAGAGGCAAAAACATGGCTGGTCGTCTCTCCCGGGTGAGAGACTGGAAGTGGAGGCTTCTGTTTTAAACGTCGGAGCCCTTGTGAGCGTAGGGTTTGCGAGGGAGACTAGAGGGCTGGAGGGCGGTTGTGAGAACTCTGGAGTATGGAATTGAGTGTGGGATAAGAACTTGAAAGGGAGGTTAAGGGAGGGAGCGTTTCTGCCAGCTCCCTCCCCCTCCCCCAAGAGGCAGTGTTGGACGAAGTGAGGGGACAAGGTCGAGGGTGGAGCCAAGCCTAGGGTGGGCTGTGGTTTTACTGGGAATGGGGAAAGGAGGGACTTTAAGACACCTGTACTTGCGTCTGGCTGGGGAGTGGGGGAGAGGTTCCCCATCAATTTGGGGGCAGGGCATGTGCATCTCCTTCCTCCCTGGTCTGCGGCAGCTGTTTTCCAGGAGGTGTGTGCAGACAGACAGGCTCTCCTCTCCCTGGCACTCCTGAGGCTGTGGGCCACTTAACAGTTGTGTGTCTGCCCTCTGGGCTATGGGGTCTTTGGGAGTGTGTGCATGTGCAGTGTGTGCCCATAAACCCCAGGGACTGCTTTGGAGACTGCCAGCCCCTGGACAGCCACCAGAGGAGCTGAGTCAGCAGGTGTGGCTCTGGGCTTGGGAAATCTGTATTTTGCATAGTATTTTGATGATGTATCTGTGGTTGTGGTAGAGGAATAAATAAGGAAGGTTTTTGGATTGCTCTTGGGGGTTATTTGTACAAGGTTGTGGGATGTATCTTCAGGAACTGTGTGTATTAAGTTAATCTGACGCCTTCTTGCCTTTTCTCCAAGGAGTGCAGGTGCTCCCTAAACTGTGAAATTGTGTGTCTGGGTGTGTTTGCTTGCATGCAGAGGCCCGTGAGTCTGGCAGTGTGTACAGTATGTGCGCATGGTCTGTTTGAAAGTAGTGTTTACAAACAGAAGTCCAGTGCCTAGTAAGGAGTGTAAGGGCATGGGCTCTGTGTAGGCACCATGTGCATATGTTTCAGTGTAAGACCTCAGTGAGACACCTGGACTCTGTGAGGAATATTTCATGACCTTTAACTTGAGTCTCTGGTCCTATGATCCCCTCCTCTCCAAGCCTTCCTAATAGGATGAACCACCCTTCTGATGGAAGGGAAATTTGAGCTGCAGAGGGGCTACAGTAACTAATCCATGGTCTGACTGGCAGAATGGGGCCTGGCTGTATGAAAAAATGTAGCCAGAGGCCCCCTGGTCAACCAGAGCGCTTGTGTTCATTCCCTGAAAGGATTCATTGGCCAGAGGACCCCAGTGAGCCACAGAAGATGTATGCTTCTGAATGCAGGTTGTATGGTTGTGTGTCATAGATGTGTCTGAGTACCTGTGTGTGACAGGGATAGTTGTGTGTCTCATATGTATAGGTGCTGCATGTGTATGAGATGAGTTTGTGGTAGCTGTGTTGGGGCTGTGAGGGGTGGCTGTGTATCTGACCCATTGTGTGTGTGTGTGTGTGTGTGCATGTGTGTGTGAGATAGCTGTTGAGGGAGTTGTGCTTTATCTGTGATAAAAGGGTAGGGATATTCATCTCTGAATGTGTGTTTGATAAAGATCTGTGGAATGAATGAAGTTATATTAACAAGTATTTGATAGGATAAAGGCTTGGGGTAAGGCTGTATGCGTCTGTGAAAAATGTGTATGTGTATATTTTCAGATATATGTTGTGGGTGGGCATGGGGGTTGTGAACACTATTAAACATCTGGAGGTGACAGGCACAGTGGCAGCTCTGCTGATTCCCCTCCTTACCCATGACCACATTCCCTCCCTCTTATATTTGTTCCTTATTTCCTGGGCAGCTTTTGTAATATCCTGTGCTCATTACACTTCTTCTAGTACATTCTCATCCAGCCAAGCAGGAAAGGAGTGAGCTCCCATCCTTGGGTGTTGGGGTTGGGGTAGGAAGACTTTAAAGGGAACTGGTCTGACTCCTGATAACTGAGACAGATCTCAGGGCCAGAGTCCTCAAGCTTCCCTGGAAGTTACATTTACTTCATTATTAACTTTTTTCTGAGATTGAGGACATTTTTAAAAACCAGTAATTCACAGTACCCCTTATAATACCAAATAGTAGTTATTTTTATATCATTTATTGTGAAAATAGATGACTCAAAGCTACTATGAATTCAGGAAAGCTTTTAGATGGCTTTGATGTTATATTTGCCATTGTGGTTAATCAAATATACATTAGAAAAAAAAAGCTTCAGCTTTATATGCAAGACATACCAATCTGCCCTCAGATATTTGATGTGCATATGGATTTGTGGATCCTTTAGAATCCTCCCTGCCTTCCTGGGTCTGGGCCTACCCATTGACTGGGAACCTCCATGCTAGGACATTTTTCTGCTTTTCTCTGGGGGGTCTGGCCCCAGGTAATTGAAGAAAGAGCTAAGTATGAGTGACTGAGTATGTGTACCGCTGCTGATTGTTTGCCAAAGCTGGGATCAGGTAGACTGGGATTTTGCACTGGTTTACATGTGAACTCCCCCTTGTGTCTCTCATGTGTGGGGAGAAAAGGCTGAAAAGTGATGAAGTAAGAAGGATGTGCAGGTGTGAGTGGGAGACCCAGAGAGGAGTGGGGGTGCAGAGGTACTTGGGAGAGAAATGAAACCAGTGGTAATGCATGTGCTGGCAGGGAGATAGATGCATGGGTCTCGTGAGTTTTTTGTAACTTTGTTGGTAGTTTAACTCAACAGGTTGTTATCAAGGCTTCCTTTTTGATGCGCCTTGTGTTGGGGAGTGGAAGGTCAGTCAGAGATGAAGACGCTGCTCTGGGAGCTGACTGCTTAATTGGGGAAGCAGATAAAAAACAGTCCAGTGTGTGGTTAAGAGACCAGGTTCTGCAGTCAGACTGTCTGTGTACTGACCTTGGACTTAAACTCTCTCTGCCCTGGTGTCCTTATCTGTAAAATGGAGATAATACTAGTACCTAGCTTACAGAGTTGTTATGGGAATTAAATGAGCTAATTGAGATAAAGTACTTAGAATAGCGCCCAGCACATAGAAAGTGCTCAATAAATAATAGCAAAAGAAAAGCATGGTTTATGCAGTGAGATGGAAAGAGATGCAGTGAGGCAGTGTAGCTTAGTGATTAAAACATAGACTTCTGAGGCTCAGATCTGGGTTTAAATCTGACTTCTCTACTTACTAGTCCTGTGAGTCAGATGAATACCTAACCTGCAGACTAATTTTTTCTCACTTGTAAAATGGAGATAAGCATGCTTATCTCACAGATTAGTTGCGGGAATTAAATGAGTGTCTGGTACATAATTAGTGGTGAGTAAAGTAGTTACTATTACAAACAGAGGGCTCTTGGGGTTTTGAAGGGGAGAGTTTACAAGTTGGGGGATTGGTAATAAAAGGCATACTACTTAAGACTGGCCTTTAACATTGATTAGTGAGCTTGGGTTTGGGGAGGCCACGCCCAGCAAAGGAATTAGTAAGAACAAAGGTGGGGAAGGGGGAAATGTACCTCATGTCCATAGAGGGGCACCAAGGTGTATAGGGAGAACCGTGGAATCTAAAGGAGGAGAAGCAGGCTGAGGCCAGGTCTTGAAATTTTAAACTAAAATAAATAAAACTAACATTTATTGGATGCTGTGTACAGAGTATTGGTAAATGGAGCCACAAAAGAATTTTGAGCAGGCAAAGGACTAATAAGAGCTGTGTTTTGGAAGCTGGGAGTGAAGTGTGGAATAGAATTTGGAGAGTGGAGTTATTCTGTGGAAAAATCAATTGGGAGATGATAACTTAGGAAAGAGATATGGAGGCCCTGACCCTCGGCGATCTTGGGGAGTGGCGAGGAAGGACGGTGGCAGCTGTGGGGCAGGGATAGCAACAGTGGTTGAGAACTGTTGTTGAGACTGAAGCTGTAGGACTCTGCCTTTTCCAGGTGGGGGAGGGCTCAGAGATGTTGAGGTTTTAGGTTTGCATGGTTGGAAGGATGGTGGAGGGGTGAGAGGGGAGGGAGAAGTTGGGAGGGGGAGCAGGTTTGGGTCACAGATCATGCACCTGTCTTGGTGTTCCTAGATGGAGGTGTCCAGGCAGGTGGAAACAGGAGACCAGAGCTTTGAGTTGAAGGTGGGGCTGCAGATGGAGACCTGGGAGTCATGTGTGTGGAGAGAGAGTATTTGAAGCTTTAGGATCGGATGAAGTGGCCAAGGAGAAGGGGAAGAGACTTCAGGGGGGCATACAGTTGGAAGGAGGGAGAGGAGTGACTGCAGACACACGAAGGAGCGGTTAGGATAAAAAGAGAATCGGATCACTGTCAAGGGAGGAGAGAGCAGGACCTCACAGCTAGTGAGCATTTGCTAGGTGCCTTGAAGGCATGACTGCCCCGTGAGATGTAAGAGCTGGAATCTGAACCTGAGCTGACTCCAGGGCCTGTTGCCCCCCACCTTCTCTATGCTGTCTCTGAAAGGAGAGGCGGTCAGTCAGCTGTGTCCATGGGTGCCCTGCGTTTGATTTATTGAGGGTACTTAGGACCAATGTTTCATCAAGAACCAGTAACCTCCCTGGATTCTTTGGACCACAGCTTTTCCTTTAGGCCAGTATCTGATGAGGGTGTTCCTGTATTTGTTGGCCAGCACTGAGAGAAGGCAGTGGGAATCGATCAGCAAAATCTCAGTCTCCCTGAGGGACCCCTGGGGGAGGAACTCACCCTAAAAAGTGGGGCATTGTCCCCTAAAAGCTCTCCAATATTTACCATGTTTCAGATGGAAATCTTTCTAAAATACGTTGTGCACCTCTCTGTCTCCCCGAGCATATTTGGAATGCGATTTAATCTTTTCCGGATGACTCAGTATGTCATGATTCCCCTCAGGTGTTGCACCAGACTGTCACACAGTGGTTCCGTTGTTGTAGTTTGTCCCTGCCTGAAATGAAGCCTGGTTGCTGTACTTTCGAGTTCTTCGTTCTTCGATTAGCTTTTTCTAGTTTTTTCCACGTCTGTCCTTAGGAGGTGTTGTCAGGTAGCAATGGATATCCTTCTCTCTCTCTGTGAACTCAGAAATCAGCATTCCCACCATGTTAGAATTATGTGTCACCAACAGGGAGTGGATTCTGAGTTGGGTCTGAGAGGCTCTCCTATGAGAAAATCACAGTTTTTAATGCATAACTGTTATGATGTTGGTTTTGGCTGCTCAGAAATTTTTCTTTTCTTTTGTTCTGGCCTTCAACACTGTCCTTGATAATGAATCTGCTGGAATCCCGAGTTCGTGTTAGCCAAGATGATACCATTTATGCCCTCTGGTGAGGCAGTCAAGACCTGTGTGTATGAAAGTTGAGTAAATGAGGTCACATACGTGGAATCATTCTGTCAGCTCCAACATCTAATACCTGTGGTCCTGACAGTTTCTGCTGTTGGAAAGGGCTCCAGGCAGAACAGGATGGACAGCTCAAGAGAGCTGTGCAGGGAGAAACTGTTTTAAGAACCAAGAGACCAGTTAGATGCTCCCAAGGAGAGCCTCATATGGCAGAATGGTTAAGAGCGTGGGCTGCCAGGTTTAATCCCCGCTTTGCTCCTTCTAGCTGTGTGAACTTGGACAATTTGCTGAATCGCATTGTTCCTCAATGTCCTACCCTGTAACATGGAGGTCATATATTGTTGTAAGGACTAAGTGAGTTAATATACGGAAATCCTTTACAATGTGCCAGGCACTATTCTAAGCGATCAATGAATGCTACTATGATTATTAAGCCTTGTGGTCAGAGAAGGCGTCAAGGAAGAGGTGGGACTTGGCCGGATCTTGAAGGATGACTGAATGAGATTTGTGGAGGTGGGAAGGAAAGGCCAGGACTTCCCCACCAGGAAAACACCCTAAATGAAGAGTCTAGGGATGTGAGTCGAGTGTATCAGGGGCTGGTGAGGAGACCAAGATAGTTGTTCTCTGTGGGAGATAAAATCAGAACTGTGGATTAAAGCCAGCTTCTAGAAGTCTTAACTTTCAGGCCAAGAATGTAGCCCACCGGAACTTTTAAAGCCAGTCAGATTTGGGTTCAGATTTTGACTCTGACCCCCGCTAGCAGTATGACCTTGGATAAATTTCTTGCACTTTTGAGCTATGATTTCCCCATCTGTACAAGGAAGTGATAGCAGTATCTACTGATGAGATAGCAGTGGGGAGGAACTGGAACCATGTTCAAAAAGAGCTGGGCACACTTGTAGTGCTCGGTAAGTGAGATGTGT
Organism: Camelus bactrianus; assembly: GCF_048773025.1. Lineage (NCBI taxonomy): Eukaryota > Metazoa > Chordata > Mammalia > Artiodactyla > Camelidae > Camelus > Camelus bactrianus. The sequence goes on from NC_133548.1 coordinate 7,240,412, forward strand.
TCATTTTTTATTTTGTATTCATTTAACAAACACAGGCATGCCTTTTTCTCAGCCAGAAACTGTGCAAGCAGCTGGGTATACAGAGATGAATGAGACATTGTCTTTGCTCTTGGAGATCTCACAGTCCAGTCAGGAAGCAGGCATGGAAACAACTGTGATAGAGATCTGATAATAACATGAGGTACATATCAAGAGAGGGATGGCTGACTCTGCCTGGGAGGTCAGGTCAGAACACAGGGCAAGGTATATAGACCTGGTCTTAAGGCAAGAGTCTACTTTCTCAGGCAGGGTAGGGAAGGATGTTTCAAGCTGAGGGAATAGTATGTGCAGAAATGTGGCATATTAGGGAAATGGAAAGAAACTGGGTATGGATAGAGCCCCGATTGTTGCAGGAAAGGAGGTTGAGGGAGGCGTGGTCAACTTGGAATGGACTTTCCTGAGAATATTGGACTTGATCCTGTGGGCCCTGGAAAGCCTTGAAGAGTTCTAGGCAGGGCCATGACTTGGTTGGATGGCACTGGCAGTGCTTGGAGTATGAATTGCTGGGTGACAAGACTGACTGTAGGGGGAGATCATTTAAGAGCCTTATTAATGTTCCGAGGAGAGGATCTGGTGTGGGTCTGACCTTGGGGCTGTGCTGATGGTGATCGAGGGATGAAAAAGGTTTCTAGGAGTTGAGTTTTTAGAGTTTTAGAAGATGGAACTGGTAGGACCTGGTGATTGGTGTGAAAAAAGAAAAAAAGAGCAAGGCTGATTTCTGGGTTCCTAACCTGATCAGGCAATGCAGGCAACAGGAGCAGGCTTGTGGGGGAAGGGTTCTGAGGTCCATCTTGGACATGAGGACACAGCCCGTGAGACACTCAGATTGAGCTTCTCTGAAGGCGGGTGCATATATCAAGCATAGAAGAGAGATTTGTCCCGGAGCCACTGAAAAGTTCTGAGCATGTGTGCACGTGCATGTGTGCATATGTATGTGTGCCTGTGTGTTGCTTACAGCAGTGCTTAGTCAGGTGTATCTGGTACCTGTGCCAAGAGAGCCAGGCTGGGCGTGGGTAGGGGACCAACCAGCAGGAGGCTAATGAAGGAAACCTGGGGTCGGGGGTGAGCGTGGGGGCTCTAATGACCCAGAAGCGCAGCGGAGAAAGGCACAGGAGATTTTGTTCTCCTGGGCAAGTATCCCTTTCTGTGCGGAGGAAGTAGATAACACACTGAGCTCATGAGGGTTGCCGGGAAGCTGCTGGTCCATGACACACATTGAGGGTCTGTACAGTGCCTGGCTCGTGGCTAACTAATGGCTTCTCTGGAGCCTGGCAGAGTGTGGGGCACATGGTGAGTGTTCAGGAAGTGTTGGTTGGAAGCAGTGCCTTTGTTGAACTCAGGGAAACAGGCACTTTGTTGCCAGGGGTGGAGATGTCAAGTGTGGCTCGAGCAGAGGAGTGCACTGGCTGTCAGGAGCTGTCTGAGTAATTGCTGAGTGCACAGGTCGGGATGTAGGACCGGCAACCATGGAAGAGGCTAGGGCGGCAAATACAGGTTTGGGAGTCCCTCAGCCACGAAAGTGTGCTCTCACGAAGAGGTGTGGGAGAAGAGAGAGGAGTGTGGAGGGTGTGGGACTGAGCTGAGGGGCCCATGATGGCAGGTGAGGGGCACAGGTGAATCCGCAGAAAGCGAAGGGCAGCAGAGGAGAGGCCAGTGAATCTCCAGGTGCCTCTCTGGGAAGCCAGCAGAGGGGAGACTCTTGCAGGCAGCAAACTACACTTAGTTGTTTCACCTTCCTGAGCGTAGCATGACCCACATTTGTGGCAGGCGGGAATACTCTTGGAAATACCTGCCATGTTGGATTATCCACAACTGCCAAGCTTCCTTGTTTGTGCAGGTGCTGGAGAGATGAGTGTGCTGACTGACCAGGGCCTTAGCACACTGGGGCCAAAGAGAGCTGGACGTTGGGCTCATGGGAGCCCAAGGGTTTTCCCCAGGGCTCCTTCCTAGCCAGGTCCCCTCCCTCACCACAAATGTATGTGGTTCAGTTTATTTAAGGAAATCATTGTATACATGGCTTTTGGGGGGATGCAGCTATCGGGAAAAGAAGCTCTGTTGCACAGAAGTGTTTTTGTAACATATGTAGAGATGTAAAGGCTTGTGTGTGTAGGTTTAGAAAATGGGAGGCTGATAGATAGATCGATAGATTAAAAAAAGGAAGCTGTGTTCATCATGGAGTGTCTTTAGCCACCGGAGGGAGTGTGGGGTGGGGTGGTGTGCACATCTCATATTATGTATTAGATCACAGTGCGAGTATTGATTCTGCATTCTGTGTGTGTATTGTGGGGGTGGTATAAGGTATGACAGATGACAGTGTGTATTTCTGGAGTTTAGCCAACTCCCTCAGAGCAAATGAGCAAATAACACAAAGAGAGGTTGGAGGTAGGAGACAGTGTGTGCATGTGGGTGTGAGTGTGTACCGAATAGCTGTTTGCGTGTATAAGTGCATATCCCAGGGTCCATGTGTGCGTGTGTGTATGTATGTGTGTGTGTTTGCCCACTGGGTCCATATGTTTGTAAATCGTGCTGTTTCTTTTTTCATCCTATTGCTTCCGCTAAAGGCTCCCAGTAGGTGGGCATGTAGAAATGTTTGGAGAGGGGCTTTGGCCCCATTACAGAGCTGACCAGAGCCCCGGGGATTTGAAGCTTAGTTGAAGGAACTGCCTCTCTCCTCCCTTCCTTCCATCTTCTCTCTTGACCTATTTGGTGAGCCCCTGGGACAGGCCCAGGCAGGCCCCAAATAGGTGAGGGCTAGCTGCCCAAGGGCTGTGGCGCAACATAGGGATCAGCCCAGTATGGCCCCCTGAGGTTTGACCCCCTTCCACCACTGAAGTGTCCCATCCAGCCTGGGGGCCCTTTGCCTCACCCAGCTGTTGAGAAGGCATTTATCCCAGAGTCACACAACCAGGGCCTTAGATGAAATCTAGTCCGCCCCTTTCATTTTTGCAGAAGAGGTACTGGTTGCTCAGAGAGACTAAGAGCCTGGGATGAGAGTCACATGGCACTTGGAGGCAGAACTGTGTTTTCTGACTGTGTACAGCAGACTCCACCCCCACCAGGGGAAAGGATGTCTGGGTAGGGGTGGGGAGGGGGGAGTCCGCGGGTGCAAAGGCTTCAGGTTTAAGTTGTGTGAGAGATTATACATGTCTGCATCACTAAGTGCCTATGTGTGTCAGTGTGTCACTGGGGGTGAGCCATGCGTGAGTGTGTCCCCATCTGTTTCTGAGATGCAATGGAGTGCAGAGGAGGAAGGTGCTGGGGGAGGCAGGACACCTGAATGCTGCTCCCGGCTCTGCCTCAGATTCCCTATGTGACCCTGAGTGGTCACTAACATGTCCTGAGCCTCAGTTTCCTGAAATATAATGTGAGGCTTGTGTCCCCTGGGACTGTGTGACCCTGTGTGTGAAGTGCTGACTTGGGGAACAGCTCAGTCTCTGTCTCGTCCCTCTCAGGGCATTCCAGGTTGGGTGACTTGTGTCTGGGCCTGGGTGGGCTAGGGGACCTTGAACCCACCACCCATCGCTCCCCTTGGAGCCCCATCCTTGCTACCTTGCTAACAGCCTTCCTTTTTTCTCTCTCTCTGCCCCTCCTTCCCGAACCTCGCTGGCCTGTAGAAGAGCACCCCATGGAAGGTGAGTGATGCCTCTTGGTCTTTGGGGTTGGCTTATCAATCGCCGTGGGGTTTGATTGGCTCCCTCCCCTACCCATGTTTGGGGCCCCCAGGAGAAGGATGTATGGGTGTCCTCTTGGCTGCCTCGGCCCCACGTCTCACCCGTTCCCTCTTCATGGTTTGCTGGGAGAACTGCCTGGCAGAGGCAGCCCCTCCACGGCCTGTCTTCAGCACGTCTGCCCACTGGCCTTTCTTCTTTTCTGGGGAGGAGACCAGGCTGGGAGCAAGGCTGGAGGGATGGGGCTGAAGGATTCAGAAGTGCCCAAAAATGACTGAGGAAACTTAGAAAGGCCAAGCTGCCAGGGGCTGGGCTGGGGCTGGGGTGATGCTTGGGTGGAATCCGCTTGGGGTCTGAAGAGTGCAGGCAGGGTGTGAATTGGGTCCCCAGGTCAGCGGATGTGGGCCGGCTGGCAGCTTCTCTGCTACTCAGACACACGTGCGGTCCCCTAGCCCTGACCCCACGGGCTGGTAGGTAGGGGTGGTTGGCTTCTTCCTTCAGCACAGGCCCAGGCAGGGCGGAGGGCGTGCCTCTCTTTGGGGGCTCTCTGTCCAAATCCACACTTTCCTGTCCTCTCTTTCACTTGTCTTTTCTCTCTCTCTGGTTTTTGTCTTTGCCTCTCTTTTTCTCCAGGGCTCTGTCCCTGGACCTCTTTCTTTGTTTCTGTCCTTCCCCAGGCTCTCTCTGGGTTCTGTGCTTTTCTCTGTTTCTTTTCCTTCTTTGAGGTGGACCAGGTCAGGAAGGGAAGACTGGTTGGATGGTCAAGGCTTAAAGGCTGAGCAGCAGGGGAGCACACGTGTACCCCAGGGAGAGGGCAGGCAGCTTGCTGGGCAGGAGATAGGATCCCAGTCACTAAACCTGCCCCACACTTTTTTCCTGGACCATCGGGAGAGGGAGGCACACGGGCAGCCCCAGGCTGGGAGCTCCCTAGGCCGGGCCCTGCCCTGGATGCTGGCATCTGGGCAAGGAAAGAAGACAAGGGGCACTTGGCCTGAGTGTGGGGCTGGAATCCATTTCTCTCCTGGTGTCTCCAGCTTGTCTCTCTCACTGATGTCCCTTTTCCTTGGGTGTCCTTAGGGGTCCCCTGGTCCCTGTGCACAGGCAACCGTGTGTGTGTGTGTGTGTGTGCGCGCGTGCGTGCGCGTATCTGTGTGCAAGTGTTCATGCAGCTCCGCTGCTCTGTTGTGTTTGTGTGCCTTTGTGCACATCTGCACATGTATGTCTGTGTACATGTGTCTGAGTGTGTCTGGAGGTGTGTACACCTCTATCGTCATGTCTTCTGTGGCGTGGCCTCGTCTCTGTGTGCCTCTGAAGCAGCATCTGCATCTGGGTCTTCATCTGTCCTGTCTGTGTGTCAGTGTTTACCTCTTGTGAGTGAGTCTGCGTGTCTGGGTGGACGCAGCCTTCTGAGGGCTGGAGATAAGATTTAGTGCTGATATGACTTTTACTTGCTCTTGATGTCATGTCTCCTCCGGAACAAAGGGAGGAATAGAGGAGGAAGAGAGAGGGAAAGAGGCTGGAGAGGAGGGGCTAGGGGCAGAGGCAGGCAGAAGGAGGGGGGTAAATAGAGACGGGGAGAGGAAGGACCTGTGGAGGGAGGGGCAGAAAGGGGAGAACCACTGGGGAGGGTAGAAGGCCAGGCGGCCTGTGGGGGGTGCTGAGGAGGTTGGGGAGAAAGCCAGAGGGCTGCTGCAGGGAGGAGCAGTGGCCTGGAGCTGGAGGAGAGGAAGAAGGAAACAGTTCTTCTCCAAGCAAGTGGAATAGAGGGACAAGATGAGAAGTGTGGCTTTGGGGACAAGTGGGGAATGAGATCTGTGGATGTCACTTTGCCATCTGTTGGGGGCAGCATGGTGGTCTGCTGGTCTGGGTGTGGCCCTGCGCGTGCCTGTGTGTCAGTGGCTGTGCAGGTGTGTGTGTCTGGAGCTCTGTGTGTGTGTGTGTGTGTGTGTGTGTGTGTGTGTGTGTACACCCAGGGGTGTGATGCATCTGTGTCTGTGGCGTGGCTGCTTGTGTGTCTCGCTATCTTGTCCCCTGTAACCCTCTTCCTTCTTTCGATGCTGGTCCTCCCTGGGGTTTTGGTAGGAGATTATGGGGGTGAGACTGAGAGTAGGGAGGTGAGTTGGCAGGTGGTGGCTTCACAGGGGTGGGCTGGGGTCTCCTCAGTGGCACTACACTCTGGACTCTGCAGTTCCCACTTCAGACCTCTGAGTCCTCTGTGACTTCACGCTTTTTTCCTGTCCTTCATCCATCGACACTGTGCCGCAGGCCTAGTTTTCTCCCAGGAACCCAGCCATCCTGCTCCCCAGGCCCCTGCTGAGCATCTCCTTTTGAGGATCCAGGTAGCCCCACCTCCCTTCTCCTTAGCTTTTGGTATCAGGGAGAGAAGACCCAGAAGCAGCCAGATAAAGTGCCCTAGGAAAGGACCCTTGGTAATGCCATCCATCACTGCCAGCCTCTTCTCCAGTGGCGCCTGAGGAGGGGCTGATGCCACAGGTGGAAGTGGGGAGGGGCGTCAGAAGGGGGCTGGAGCATACAGGGAGCAAAGGTTTCAGGTCAGGTAGGGAGGCAGGATTTAGGGAGAGCACCCTCAGACCAGGCTGGGCTGAGTTGCGGGGAGATGGGGCATGGAAGCGGCCTCCCCTTCCCCAAGATTGCTGGTGCTGTCACGCCTGAGGGAGCTGAGCAGCTGGTTGCCTTGGTGACAGAGGAAGAGTGCCGCATGCTAATGAGGCTGGCTGGGAGCTGGGCAGTGGAAGGGTCTGTGAGAGGAGAGATGCCGCTCCCCCCTCCCCCCAGCAGAAGTGGTGCAGGCCTGTGGGGACAGGAGACGAGTTCACAGGGCACTTAGTTCCTGGGCCTAGAAGACTTGGATGAGGGGTTAGGGCCCTGGGTCTGGGTCCTGGATTTCGGGGGTTTGGAAGAAGATGCTGGTAGTTCTAGGGGAAAGAGTTGGTGGGGGGCATTCAGAGCGAGGAATGACTCAGTCCAAATGCCTGGGTCCTGCCTTGTTTTGTGGATCAAGCCGGTGTCTTCCCAAGAGCACTTTTGTCCTGAGGCAGCCCTAAGCAGCTGTGGCCCCCCAACAATTGCCTCAGACTCAGAAGTGGGGAGAGACCAGTGCTACCCGAGAGACGAGAGGTGGGCAACATGAACCATCTGCCCACATCTTCTACAGGATCCAGGTCCTTTCCTGGCCTCCTCACAGCCTCTCCTCTTGGAACCCAGGCATCTTGGCCCTCAGCCTTGTCCCAGAGACACCTAGAGCCCTTTACCCATCTTCTGTCCTGGTTTTCTAGCTCCAGGGCCCACATCTCACAACCACAGCAGCTGGGATGGTTTCCAAGGGCGATGTGGTACTGCAGGGCTGTTCCTTCCCCACCCTTTTGGCCAGACACCAAGGGTGCAGTGATGGGGAGGGGGACTGAGGTTTGGTGGGGCTGGCTGGTCATCTCAGGGAGTCCTGGGGTCTCAGCCCAGCTGTGGGGCCTGGTGTTACCAGTCTCTCTGGATGAGAGCTTTCCTTGGCTGGTGCCCTTTGGGCAGTGAGGTACTGGTCCAAAGGGCCAAAGTCTGTCCCCATCAGGCTGAGAGGGGCCCCAAATCAGGGCTGACCAGGTTCTCTCAAGGGGCCAAGGCAACCCTGAAAAAAATACCAGCGAGTCTTACTCTCAGTCTTAGATGTAGGGCTTCTGTATTCCATTTTCAAAATTCAGCTTTTGGGTCATCAGAGAGGGCCTGGCCAGAGAAACAGGGTCCATAGAATAATTTCAAATGAGATGTGTTAACCCCTCAGAGAGCTGGGGCTCCCCACCGCGGGTCTTGGCTGCCTTCTCTGGTTCTTGCTGTCCAAGAGCGCTAGCCTCGTCTCCCAGTCCTCTCCATGGAAGGATCCAAGCCCCATCCTTGTTCCGGTGTTCTAGATTCCGCTTCTTCCTACCTGCTGCCACTCTAACTTTGTCCTCCCGAACCCCAGTTTCCTCGTAGAACCAGGTGTGCTAGGTGCCTGCTACCCATACGGAGGCTGTTGGCGGGGGACAGCTGGGGGGGCTGGACCCAGACACGTGTCTTCCCAAAGTCTCCTTTGGTGGGAGATTCCTTCTAAGCCCAGGCTCCTCACACCCTCGCCTTCCCCTTCCCTGCCAGGCTCATGGGGTCACAGGATGGGGTGTGGGGGAGGATTGGAGCTCTCCCTTGCCCGCTCAATTCCATGCTAACAGGACACTCTCTCTCTCTCCAGGTGGCTTTGATTTTTGTGTCGTGTTTTATTTTCTCCTCCATCCGACTCGTTTTTTCTCGTTGACCGTTTTTTTTTCTCTCCGCCTCCCGGAAGAAAAAAAAAAGAAAAAAAGAAAAAGGAAAAAGCAGCCCTCCCAGCCTCATGCTTCTCCTCCTTTTCCTTTTTTTTTCCGGCAAGAAGAAAAAAAAAGAAACCAAAATCTCCTCTCCCCTTGCAGTGACTCCCTGCCCCAAACCTTCCTCTGGTTCTGCCTGTGTTCCCCTCACCCTCTCCGGCGTCCCCCCCCCTCTTTCTCTCTCCTCCTCTTGTGCCCTCACCCTCTGTTTCGGCATCGGGCCCCTTTCCTCAGCTCTGGGCTGGGGGCTTTCCCCCGATGTCTGTCACAAGTTAAAAAGGGTTTTTAAATTGTGGCAGCAAAAGCTTTTTTCTCCCCTCTCTCTGGCTGATTTTGATGACTCGTGTTTTCTTTGTTTCTTTCCCCTTTTCTTTCTTTTTTCTTCTCCCCCCCCCTTTCTTTCTTTCTCTCCTTCCCCTTTCCAAGGTCCGGCTCACCTGACGTTAAACAGCGAAGGTATGGTTTGAAGTTCTGGTTTGATTTGGATTGGATTGGATGGCCCCTGACCTGCGCCTGGATTTTCTGTCCCTCTCCCCACCCCCCTTTCCCCTCCTCCACCTGTCTTGCCTCCTTCCTGCCCTTCCTGCCCACTTCCTCTGCCATGTCTTTATTTTATTCGGGTGCTGGGGCGGGGGTGGGGGGCTGGTCCCAGGGTGCGCTCTCCCCTCTCCTCACCTCCCCCCAACCCCAACACATTCCATCCGCCCTCATCCCACCTTGGTTTCTGACATCAAAAGATGTTTGAACTCCTGCCGTGGTCTCCAGTCACCTTTTTTGCGTTTTCCTGATAGTGTATCTTGCTTTATTTTTCCCCCTTCCTCATGGTGGTGTTTTATTTCCTTCCACTCATTCTGATCATTCTTTCTTTTCTGTGAACCCAAAAAAAAAAAGAGAAAAGCGTGGGCTGGAGGAAGAGGATATTAGGCAGCCTCATTCCCCTTACCCTGCTGCTGTAGGATGCCCCTTTCCACAGCTGTCCCACTGTACACCCTCACCCTTGTGTCTTGTGGATGTTTCTTGACCCTATTTGACAGAGGAGGACATTTAGGCTCAGAAAGACAGTGTGACTTGCTAGTGATTACACCGCCTTTAATTGGTGGTACCTTTGAGACTGCTCATCTATTTTTAGCCTCCCTTCCACCAAGTCCCTACCATCTTTAAAAACCCTGGTGTTCAGCAGGCCTGGAGACAGAGGCCAGGAGTCCTGACTGTGATTCCCCAGCTCTGACCTCCCTGTCACCGTCTCCCTCCCAGACCCTCAGGCACTGCTCCCCCAACCCAGGGCCATCCTCTGTTGGGGCTCATCTTCCATAGGGACGGGGTGGGGTCTTAAGCCTGTAGGTAGGCAAGACTGGGCAGTGGGGAGAGACTCAGACCTGGAATTTGGGATGGATTTAAGTCTGGGGAGGTAGAGACCTGGAATTCTTGCAAGGATGGAAAATGATGGCAAGAAATATGGGGAAAGAGGAAGTCCCAAGTGGGGAGTCAGGGCCTGGTTGGTTCACTCACATCCTTCTTGCCTCTCAATGCCTGGTTCTGGGGGTGCTGGCTGTGGCTCACCTTTGTCATAGATGAAGGCCTGAAGGATCCAGAAATCCCCCCTCCCCCCTCCTAAAAGGCCGCAGCTCAGGTGTTACTCTAGCTCTAGTTCTGGGGACTTGGGATTGGGGTTAGAGTAAGGGCCCAGGCAGGGACTTTTAAATTCCATTCTTGAGTTTCCCTTAAGAACCATCTTGTGGGGTCTGGCAGTAGGTATGGTGTCTGGGAGCTGCTGTTCACTGGTAGGGTTGGGTGGAGAGCGCAAGTCAGCCTTGGACCCAAATATGGTAACACGTGCCTGCAGGGGCCTCTGGAGAGGAGGCCTGGGGTTGGGGGGCTGAGTGGTGGGGAGTGGGGGGTCCTCCCTGAGCAAGGCCTTCCCATCCACAATGAGCTCAGCCAGGCAGGACTTCCCTGGTGTGAACAGCCCTGCTGAAGGCACAATGGAGCAACAAAGAACAAATAGAAAGCATGGCCCTGTCCCTGGGAAGCCCCAGGGTCTAACTGGCCAAGAAGTAGACGAAGGTGATGTTGGGAGCACTCCCTGTAATAAATGAACAGGTGTAGAGGGAGAACCAGGTTTGCCTCAAGGATGGACAAAGAACTGAAGAGAGATTTGATGTGGGAATCAGGAGGTTTCGGAAGACGGGTGCTGTGTCAGGCTATTGGATGAGTTGAAGCGCAGGAACCAGACCTAACAGAGCGGGGTGAGCAAAGATGCAGAGCAGGGCAGAGAGTGGGTGAGACACTGGACAGCAGCTCAGGGCCCCCAAGGCCTGAGGGCTGGCCTGTTTGCATGTGGTCAGGCAGAAGGGGCTCCTGAACTAGCAGTGAAGCCTCTGCTCTCCACCCCAGTCTCCCCACCCCTGGGCAAAGGGCAGAAGTCTGTGGTCATGAGTCTGATGCGGTTTGTGCAGCTAAGGGTTCTTGGTTTGTCAACTGGCTCCCTCCCCAGAGGCCGAAGCAAGTGAGTCCCCAGAGCAGCACCCCCGACCCTGTACCTTCAAGCAGACCCTCCGCCCTGGAGAGGGCCCTCCATCGCCTCAAGGCTGGGGTGGGACTGCCTGGGTAGCCCCCTGTGCCTGACTCCCCAATTCTGCTTCTCCAGTAGGGTCCTTACTGTTCTCCGAGGGGGGGGCCGGGAGAGGAGGAGCCAGCGATGTGCACCAGCCGACAAAAGGTCAGTGACCCCATGGTCCCCAGAGAGCCCAGCCCTCACCCCCTGCAGGCCAGCTTCACTTCCTGGAGGGCAGCTGAGTCAATGGAGACATATCCCCTCTACCCCTCTGAGGTCCACCCCAGCACTTACCTCAGTGTGAAGGGCCACAGGCTTCCATTTCTTTCCCAAAGCCCAGTTGTCCCGATGACCTCTTTCCAGAACACAGGCCACAAAATAGGGATGCCTAGAAAGTATCTATTTCTCTGGTAGAGTGGCTAGGCAGCAGGGTAATATCCCCCCACCCCCCCCACCCCAGTTTAACCATCAAATTCTGGAAGCCTGCTAGGTGTCAGCCCAGGGGGATTCTGGTTGGGAGATGTGGCATTTATAATATGTATGTATCACACGCATTGCCTAAATGAGCCTTCACGACCCCTTGCGGAAGGGCTTATTGCCCATGGTTTACAGATGAGGAAACTGACGCTTGCCCGGGGACCAGCCCGGGGTCCTTTATCCTGCATCGGGGCTGCAGGTTTCAAGCTCTTTTTTCCCTTGCCCTGAGGCTGGCTCTCTTAAGAGAATCTCTTCCCCAAGAAGTTTACAGGGCAGTGTAGCAACCCGTCAAGGAGCTCCTGTGGGTGCCAAGCCTTGGGGCTATCAAATCTCATTCTTTAGTACGGGCTGTTCTGTCAGCCTGGATTTCTGCCATCCCTGCTCTCTTCCCCAACCATTTGGTATCTCTTTCAGCTGACTCTTGAAAAAGCAGCTAGTCCTTCCACACTAGAAGTCTCCCCTGAACTCCCCTGGCAAACCCAGATGCTGCTTGGTGTCCCTTTGTCTACTCACCCATTATATCACTTGCCTCATGGCATCGTAACTGTCACTTTGCCTGTTTGCTTCCCCCACTCAACTGACCCTCCTGCCGACAGCGACTTGGTATTTTCATTCATATACCCCAGGTGCTTTACATAGCTCCTGGCACATATGTAGGCGTGTGCTCTGCAAATTTATTTTAAATGGGTGAATGGGCTTTGTTCTCAAGGGGCTCATTGATGTTCTAACAAATAACCACAATAAAGGGTGGTACATGCAAAGTGTAGGGAAAGTGCAGACTTTGTGCAGAGGAGTTAATTTATTCATTGATCTAGAGAGAGAGGCAGCACACACACACAGAAAGTTAAATCCCAGTGCAAGAGTCATTTATTTCTGGAATGGTTTGCAATTTATGAAGCCTCTAGATGCCCTAAGCCTTTCTAGATGCTCACAGCAACCTATGAGGTAGGCTGATGATTAGTGCCTTTGTCCGGGGAGGAAGCTGGGCTTTAGAGATGTTTGTTGCCTATTGGCCAAGGTCACAAATCTGGTGCAAGAGCCGGTATTAGTGCCCAGGTCTTCTTTCTCACATCACACTTCCTCTCAAGGGGGCAGCACAAGATGTTACTAGGCAGTAAGTGCCAAAAGAGCAGAACAGACAGCTGTAGCGCTTGAGGGTAGGGAGGGGCAAAGGGGGCTGGAGACCTTCCCAGAGGAGGGCTTTGAGCTGGGCCTGGAAGGAGGCAGCTGCTCTGTCCTTCATGGCCTTTAGAGATCCAGGACCACAACAACTGGTTTCTAGCCACATTCAGCTTGACTGGGGACATTTGAGGGGGGTTCACACTCCCCCACCGTGGGAGACAGACGAATGATTACCCCCTCTTCCTGTACCAGGAACTGTTAGGAGCTATTCAAGCACTGCTGGGAATTGTAGTTCTGGGGTCGTACGCAGTGAGATGGGGGAGAGCGCCCCCTGCTGCTTCAGATCTCACTCCTCCCAGATCAGGTTTGTGCTCTTCTGAGCACCCTCAGCAGGGCAGCCCCCACACCCTTACCCTACAGAGTCCCCCCACCAATCCCTGGAGGTCCTGCTGCTCTTCTCCCCACTCAGGGGCTGTCTCTGTCCTTCCCAACATCCGGGGCTTTCTTGTTCACATTTACTCATCTCTTTTCTGTCACTCTCCTCCAATTCTTTCAGGCTCCCTCTGGCTGCTCCAAGCCTCTTTCTGTCTTTCGGCCTACCTGGGTCTCCGTCGGTGATGGGCATTGCAGCATGTGTGGACTCTGGCTCTAGAGTGGCTGGCTCTGCCTCCTGTCCTAGGAGACTGGAGCCAGAGCCTGGAGGAGTCGAGGAATGGCCTCATTTCTCCACTTTTCCTCGGCAGCCATGGTCCAGCCCCAAGCCTGCCTTTCTCCTTTTTACTGGCTTCTTTTGTTCTGTTCCAATCACTTTTTCACGTGGTTGCCTTATTCTTTCCTTGCTTTCTGTTTGACTCTCTCTTTAATGATATTTTCTTTGACTGCAGTGAAGGTGAGGGAGTGGGAGGGGAGGCCTGGCTTCTGGGAAGGACTAGGACACATAGCAAACCCAAGGTCAAACACATTCCCTTTTCTGGTCCTTGAGCCCCCTGGCTCTTCCAGTGCCTGGGCAGCAGGCCTGGTTGCTATGGAAACTAGCAAGGCCCCGAGAAACCCTTGGCTTCCATTCCCTAGAGGTCTCTGTCCCCTCTTTCCTTGCTGGCCCTCTTCCCACCACCCATACCTGTCCCCTCCCAGCTTGCTCCTTGTCTTTATACAGATTATTTCCCCCTGTCATCTCGTGCTCCCTCACAGCTCTGAGCTTCATTTCCCTCCTGTCTCTGATGGTCTGTCTTTCTCCTTCTCCACATGGCCTCCCTCAGCATTGCCATTCTTCCCTACCTCCCCCTTCTTGTCTCTGCTTGACTCCTCTTTATTTTCTGACCCTTCACATGAAGCTCTAAGGTAGGCAGTGTAGGGTTCTGGCTGTCCCAAAGTTACCCATGCCCCACCAGCCTCACTGCCCTGTGGCCTCAGGAAACCAGGCCTCACCAGCTGCAGTGAGTGCGGTGCCAGGCTCTGGGGCAGCAGCTGGTGCCTTGGCATCCGGAGGCAGTGAGAACTGAGCCTGTGGGCAGCCTGCCCGGAGGGAGAGAGTGGGGCTGTTGTACAGGGGAGAGACATCTGCAGGAGTTGCACCCAGAGAGCCACCGCTTCCACGTGTGGCACCTGTGCCGTGGCCCGGCCCTCAGGAGGGGAGGCACTGCTTCCTCCTGGGCCTGGGGTCCCATGCTGAGAACCTCTCCTCTCCATCAAGGCCTTTTGCCGGCCGTCTTGTTCATCCCGCCATCTACCCTGCGAGGTGGGCGAGCCGAGCCATTGTGTGTTTTACTTGGGAGGAGAAGCGATTCGCTGTCAGAGTCCAGGTCCTCTGCGCTCCCTTGATTCCACGTCCCACTTTCTCCCCTCTGTGTGGGTTTTGCTTCTGAAAGTATAGGGCTGGGACCCTTAACTTCCCTCCACCGAGCAGTTATCACCCACTTACAGAACGCTAACAATCCCTAAGGCACTCCCAGTTGTTTTTGCTTCCTTAAAAAGTGCCAGTGGGAGGAGCCCTGTGCCAAGTGCTTACACGTGTGTGCGTGCACACACACATACCCTCGAGAGCCAAGCCTGCCCTTGCACTCTTGCTCCCTGCTGCCTCCTGGCACACAGGGGTCCCACAGCTGCCCTCAGGGGGCCCTCGGTTTTCTGCTAAAGGCCTGCCTGCGCTGTCCTCTCAGGCTGGACTAGGAAGTTGGGGGTTAGGGTGAGAGTGTGACAGCTGGCACAATGGCCACCTGTGGAAGCCCTGCCCAGTGCCACTGCTCCCTCGCCCACATCCTTGTCACCTGCATCTCCCTCCCATGTGTCTTCCTCCTGCTTCCCCTACCCCATTCTCCTCATCTGCTCATTGCTACAAAGCAGGCCTGCTAGTCCCATTCCACGTGGTGAGGCCTGCAACTGTTTCTGGGCACTGAGGATGGCCATCACCGGAGAAGAGGCAGGAGAGGGAGGTGGGCTGCATTCAGGAGACCCTTGGTGCCCCTGCCATGGGGAACACTCCAGGAAGAAGTCAGGTGCAGCTTCTTGTTCCTCTTCCACATCCTTTTGTTAAGGGGAGTGACCGATGGAGGGCTGGTTGGGGAGGAGACAGTGAGAATGTGGCCCTGTGGCAGCTTAATTGTCAGCTGTCAGTGTGAGAGCCACTTAGCAGCCTCCAGCATTGGAAAGAGACGTGGGGGAAGTTGACTTCTGACAGCAAAGACGGCAGGATCCAGAGAGAAGGGTGGGGCGGGGAGAGAGCCTAAAATTTGCAGTTGGGATGGAGGGGTCTGGATGCCCAGCACCTGTGCCTGGGCTGCTGTGGGGGAGGTGGAGGCTCTGCAGTGCCTACCCCACTCAGCTATCTCCCGTTTCCCCACTGTGGCGTCCAGGCAAAGAGGAATTTGTGGCAACCTTCAAAGGAAATGAATTCTTCTGCTACGACCTGTCACACAACCCGATCCAGAGCAGCACGGATGAGATCACGCTAGCCTTCCGCACCCTGCAGCGAAATGGGCTGATGCTGCACACGGGCAAGTCGGCCGACTACGTCAACCTGTCCCTCAAGTCGGGGGCTGTCTGGCTTGTCATCAACCTGGGCTCAGGAGCCTTTGAGGCCCTTGTGGAACCCGTCAACGGCAAGTTCAACGACAACGCCTGGCACGACGTCCGGGTCACCCGAAACCTGCGCCAGGTAGGGGGAGCGAGAAGAAGGCCGGGGCCAGCGGAGTCTGGGGCAGAGTGGGAGTGGGAGTGGGGAGGGAGGGCTGCCTGAGGTGGGGATGTGAGGCGTCAGGGCTGGGCAGCAAGGCGAGCTTCTGAAGAAGACTGAGGCTTCGGGTGGGCTGTGAGGGTCCAGGGCTACAGCTGCAGCTGGCAGGCTTCGAGGACCAGGATGATGCGCTAGGGAGGAGGCTGCAGAGCTGGCTGGGAAAGGACCCTGAGGGAAGATGAAGGGCTGGGCTCAGACTGGTGGAAGTTGCTAGGGTTTCCAGGGCTGGGACTAAGAAATCAGGTGACCTGGCAGGACAGTGGTTTGGGAGATGGGAGGAATGAGATGAAGCCTGAACAGGTGGGCCCTGGGGTGCCGCGGGATGGCGAGCCTCTGGCCTGCTGGAGCAGGTATCCTGACAGTGCAGCAGAAAGGCACAGACGAAAGCCTGGGGCATGTGGGGTGGGATGTGGTCGGTCCTCAGGTGGGGCCTTTCTGGGGCAGAGGCAGGGCTGAGGTCCAAGAAAGGTTGGGGCAGCAGATGCGAGAGGATGCTTGGCCCTGCCTCTCCCCTGGGAAGCACGCTCCCTTTCCTCTCCCTCCTTGTCCCTCCAAAGGGGGGCAGGCTCTCTCAGCAGTCCCTGGCTATCTCTCCGGGACTTCCAGGCTAGTCCATGTAGGAGCTGGAGGAGACTCTTGGGTTGGCCCCTGCAGACAGGACAGGTCTCTGCTCCTCAGTGTCCGCTCAGCTCCTGCTCCCAGACTCACCCCTGCCCCTACCCCTGAGAGAGGATTATGTTTTTGGGCATCACAAGTCCCAGGGTGGCTATGGCAGGTGAGACTCTCTCTGTCTCTGGCCCAGCTTCTGCTGGACAGCAGCCCCCACAGCTTGTTTCCAGCCCTGAGAAGTTCCTGCCTCAAGCAGAGTCCAAGTCAGACCCTTCTTCAAAAGCAGGAGAGGACACTGTGCATCCACATTTGCTCCTGTCTCCGCCTCCTGACTCCTTTCCCTGCTTGCTCGGCACCCAGGACCCTGGTGCCCCAGCTCTTGTGGTTCTTCTCTCCCTGGTCCATCACTTTCTCTTGTAGCTGGTGGCAGCGATGCTTTTCCAGCTGCATCTCCAGCAAGCTAAGTGTGACGAGGAACACGGAACATCCATGCCCTGGGAGGTGCTAAGTGGTTTGCAGCCCTTCTCTTACTGGGTGTTGTCTCTGTACTTCTGGTTCTAACTGTGGGGTGGCTGGGCTTCCATTGTTCTCCTCTTCACCATCACCACCACTCTCCTTTTCCCCATCCTCCCACTGAAAGGCTCTCAGGGCGGGGGCGGGGCGGGGGATGCCAGCTGACCTCACATTCTTCTTACTGGCTCTTCTTCAACCCATTGAGTGTTGCTCTCACAGGGAGTCCTCCTCATTTAGTGCCTTCCCCATGCTGGGAGGACACCGTGACTAATCTGCCTGCTCTTTCCAAGCCTACTGCTCCCTGTCATAGTTGGGTTCCTACCCAGGCACCTATTCTTAGTGCACCCCGTGCTCTGAAGAGTGACACACCTCCTCAGGAAAGTGCCCCCTTCATGTCTCATCATCCCCTGACAGCCGGAGGGCTGTCCTGTGTTGTCTGTCACACTGTCTGAGCAAACCTGAGTGTGTGTGCTTTTGTCACAGTTTTAGGTGCCACATACATTTTGCTGTGGAGGGTGCAGAGTTGCCTTCCTGCGGGCGTTCCCTCCCCAGGACCAGTGCTGTCACCTGGTACTGCCTTTGGCAACATGCTGCAAGCCGAGATCCCTATCCATGTGTCCTTTGGCCAATATGTCCATCTACATAGAGTACCGAGGGAAAAGAGACATGGTCCCCGCCCTCCCAGCCCTTCGGCTCTTGAGGAGACAAGATGAGCCTGTTAAAAGGGAATAGAGCAAAGCCATACAAGTGATAAGTGAGCAGCAGGAATCTTAAATGTTCTAGGAACTTGAGAGACACAGAGAGGAGGGAGAGATCTGTGACCAGGGGAGGTTGGAAAGCCACATAGAGGGGCTGAGGCCTGGTCTCGGCAGCACCGAGTGTGGACAGTGACATAGTAGCCTCTTCTTGGGGCTCACAGAGTCCTGGGTCCAAGCTGGTAACTGATGGAGACCACTTCCCCCTGGCCTGATGGGTCAGAGCAGAGGCAGGTCATGCTGACCCGAACACAGGCCTTTAGGGCCAAAGAGGGTATCTGCCTCAAGACTTTGATTGAGAATTGTCTGTTTAGAAAGGGTTTCTGGAGGGATTTATTTGCTTCCAGTCCACATCCATAGATGTGAGGTGCAGTCCTTTTCTGGTCATCGTGACCATTAGGGGGATGGAAGGGCAGCCCCAGGACTGTGCCCTGGATTCACTGCCCTTACTCAGGGCCTCGCCTGTGGCCAAGTCCCCCTCACCAGGTCCTTTGAGTCTGTCTTTCAGAGCTTCTAATAATTTGTTGGATCCTGTTGTCCCTAGAGCAGTGGTTCTCAACCAAGGGCAGTGTGGCCCCCAGGAGACAAATGACTGGAAACAATTTGGGTTGTCACAACTTGGGGAGGGTGCTTCTCGGTGTAGGTAGAGGCCAAGATGTTACTAAACATCCCACAATGCACAGGACAGTCCCACAGCAAAGAATTATCCAGTTCCAAATATCAGTAGTGCCACAAACATGGCCTCATGGCATCCTTTTGTGATCTGAAGGGTGATGTTGAGAGTGGCCAGGAACAAGGACAGGGGTTAATGTAAGAAATGACATCTGCCTCTGCCTTTAGGGTCAATGACTGGGATTGGAGGACACTGGGTTCCATATTGTTCCCCCAAGTGATTAGAATGACCCGGAGACTGCCTCCTGGGGACAGCCTCTTGATTCGACAGTTGTGAGGGCGGGACAAGAGGCCAGCTCCCAAGACCGGAAGGAGGCAGAATTTTGCCCCCTCCCCTGAACCGGATAATTATCCCTGGAATCATCAAGAGGCTCCTAGAACGCTGCAGTCAAAATCTGAGACCACCTGCCCACCACTCCCGCCCTCACCCTTCTCTCCCTCTGAGCCCGGTCTTGAGGCCCCTGTGCCTGGTGGTGTCTCTTGGGGGATCTTTGCAGAAATGATTCACTCTGAGGATTCCCGAGGCCTATTTTCAATCCTGGGCCCACTCTTCCCACACCCAGTGTGCCTCCCATCACCATATAAGCCGAGTGCCCACCCATTTTGTCACCAACCAGCACCAACTTTGGGAGACAAGTTGGCTTCTAAAACATCACGTGGAGCTTCCTCCTGCTCAGCTCCCATGAGGCCGCTCCTAGTGTGGAGATTTTCAGGAGCCCCCTTGGGCCCCAAGAAGGGAGTCCCCCAAGCGGTTCCCTCTCCCATATCTGGCCCAGCCGTCCTGACTCTCTCTGTCTTGTCACGTGCCCTGTCTTAGGGCCTAACTGTGCAGCTTGGCATGCCCCGTCTACACTGGCTTCCCACAGTGTTCCTGCCGACACCACCATTCACCCCACTTCTGCCAGGTGAAACGTTAGAGCTGGTGTTTGAGTCAGACAGACTGAGTTCAAATCCCAGCTCTGCCACTAGTTCGAGTGACCTGAGGCAAGTTATGGAACCTCTCCGTGCAAAGTGAGAGGGGCCTTTGAGAACTAACTGAGGTGATGCCCGGTGCCTGGCATCAGGTGAACAACGGAGGGCTTGCTGCTGCCATCATGGTTAGTTGTGGGTTTTTTCCCAATCCTTCAAGGCCAGCTTAACTGCCACCTTCTTTGTAAGGCCCTCCTGGGTCCTCCCAGCCCCTTGCCAGTCTCCCTCTTTGCTGTGTTCAGGCCCTATCCCCCCTTTCCATCTGTGTGTTCGATATTTGTGTTCACCTCTTTTCTCTACTTCTAGATGGTAAGCTCCTTGAGGGCTTAATACCAGCAACTATTGAGTGTTTTTATTTGTTTTGCTAGTGGTTTGGCTGGTTCATTTGGGCTCTTTTTTGAAGCCAGTTGGTGAGACTTTGGACATGAGGACCCAGCAGGTCTAATAATGGAACTACCTCTTGTCTTTTGGGAAAAAGTCCTACTCACTTTACTTTCCCACTCCCTCCTCTGAATGTCCTCAGGACCTGTTCCTTTGTTCCAGCATGGCTCGGATTATACCATCACATCTCCCCTCCACTGGCCCCTGAGACCAGGGGTCTCCTTTCTATTTTGTATTTCACCGAACTTTTCTAACAGTTCTGTGAAGTGTGAGATAACTCCGGTTTCACCAACGAGTAATTGGAGACTTGGCAGGTGAAGGAGCTTGCCCACGCTGTACAGTTAGGATGTGGGAGGGTGGGAGTCTGACTTCGAAGCCACTCCATTTCCCTGCTTCCAGGGAGGGCCTGGCTCTCGTCCTTGGTGCACAAGGCTAAGGTGCCTGTCATTTGCCTCGTGGTGCCGCCATCCTTGGATGCTCCCAAATCTTGAACCATTGAATGTTCTGCTTGTCTCTTAGAAAAATGGGCCCCTCTTATCTCTGAGTGGAGCAGCCTCCTCTTTTCTTTATCCTGCGCTTCTCTCACTCAAGCTCTACAGAGATTGCCTTCTTCCAGATTTTTGTGATTTCTGTATCTAATCCCCCTCTTGGTGTTCTTGAGAGGCTGGAGCCACACTGAGAGTTCAAGGTGGAAATGGAGTGTAGTTTTGTCCAAAGGCCCTTGGCCATGGTAGGTTAAGGTTACTTGCTGTAATGACTGGCAGCTCCCCTCTGTGACTTGACGCCCTCCTCGCTGTCATTCTTGGGCTCCTGGACTCCAGGGGCCCTCCAGCTGTTTCAGTGGCGGGGAAAAGCCTTCCTTGCTTACTTGTTAGTCTGAAGCCTCCGATCTCCAGATACCGGCTTTCGGGAAGGAGTGGGTTGCTGTGTCACAGGTGCCAGGATGGCTTCCAGTGGAGGCTCCACTCTAGTACTTGGCTGCAGTTGCCCCCTCGGGCATGATCACCATGGTCTGGTCTCTAGGTCTAGAGGGTCCCCATCTCACCCGCACCAACCTCGCTGTTTATTAGAAGAGGCCTGGATCTCTTCACACATTAGTGGAAGGCCCAGGCTTTGAACTTAAATCTCTTCCCTCTCCATGTTGTTTCTTAATTTGTTTTTCTACTTACTAAACATTGAAGTTGTCTATGAAAGCTGAATACTCTTTTTTCCTTATTTTAGTCTCTGTGTCCAGTTCTAATTTAAAAAGAGTAGTAATTGGGTTTTTACCTCTAATGCCTTTTATTCCCTCCTACCTTGTTTGACTAGTGCAGTGATATCAGACAACTCTTACCTTTTTTGGTGCCATGGGTTTAGCTGCCCTGGTGCTAATTGTTCCTTGTCCTGACTAGTTGACCTCTTCATTTTCTGTCAGTCCTACTAACCAATAGGACTAATCCTTGTACCACCCATTATCCCCTGCTCTGGCCCCTGCACCTGCAATTAGACTCTTGTCTTTCTCCTTTATAAATGGCTTCTGTATCACTAATAATTAATATTGGTTATTCAGCACTTCTAGCGTCTATATACTGAATTCTGTTGTTTTTAATTATACAAGGTCCTTATTAATTGTCTTACTGAATTAGTCCTGTGCCCACTGGTTATAATAACTCTCTAACTAATGGGTCTGTCCCTAGAATACCTCTCCTCACAATCACAATCTCGGGTGCACAGTTTAGCATTTAATGGACAGCAAGCTGTAGTGTCCCTGCATCTCTGATACTCTAAGTGAAGCTGCCTCAGCCTTTTGACATCTCCTCCCCAAAGACCAGGGTAATTTTGAAGGTGGTTGTTGCTGCCGTTTTTGACCCTGAGGGAAGAAAATGAACTTAGAGCCACAGGTGGGTGGGGCCTGAGTCTGGGGTAGAAGAAGCTGGCTTATAGTTCAGGGAGGAGTAAGAAACTTTAGAAATAGGTGGGCCTCTGTGTTCATTTTTAGGGTGTGATATGTGGTGGAGGGTGAATTTCTGGTGCTGGCTGTGGGGAGTGGAGGCTCGGGGGTCTATGGGTGTGCATGGGAGGAGGCCGGGCTGCTGGGAAAACCTGACCAGTTCCTGGGACTTGCAGGGGTGATGGTGGGGGTAGCTCATTCTGGGAGGAACAGCTGCCCAGAGGAGCATAAGAGAATGTGGGTGGGGTGATTGAGGGGGGAAATTGGGGGGAAATGTGGGCTCTGAAGAGTCAAGTTAGGCAGGACAGAGGAGTCAGCTATGGGTGGGAGAAGGGGAGGGGAGGGGAAGGGAGAGTGTTTGGGATGATTAGATATGATATGAAAATAAACCCTCTGCCAGCCCATGGAGGGCAAAGTTTCTCTTTCACTGTTCTGGTGGTGACTTGCTCTCTCTTCCTTTCTCAAGGAAGGGAAACAAGGAAGAAAAAAAAAAAAGAGCTGCCCCTCCCCTCACCATGGCTCCCTGGATCTATTTGCTATCCATCCCCAGGAAAAGCAGACACCTATATCCCTTCCTGTGCTCCTTGGGAACCCCTTCCCTTGCCTCCAAATGAAATTGCCTCTCATTCTAGCCAGTCCTGTGATTCTCTAGGGGCCTTGGCCACTCTTCTCCTAGTCTGACAGCTGGCCCATCACCAACCAGTTAACCCATTAACTTGACATGGTCACTGGTCAGCCAGTTGGCCAGCACCAACTCACTCTTTAGCTGGTTCTCTGGAAAGCCATCTGGTTGACCAGGTAGCCAACAAACCCATCCATTCATTACCCAAGTCAAGAGCCCATGCCTTTCTCACACCCCTGTTCTCCTCCCTCCCTTCCCCTCAACTCCCTAACATTTCAGCCAGTAGGACTTACTAATACTGCATAATTGGGTCTGCTTCTTAACCCCCTGCCTTCCCTCTCTCACCCTCTGTTGGAAAACCCCGTTGCCAACTCTGTGTGTGTTACTAACACGCTTATAACCCAAGGGACCAAGGGATGGGCAGGGACAGGTTGGGCAAGGTATGAGTGAAAACCGAACTAACCTTTCTGTCTCATCTGCGGAATGTCGCCATCTTTAAGTCTTTGCTTTCTTGGTCCAGTTCTTTTGTTGTTTTCTTCTCTACTAACCAAGGTCTTTAACTGTTCCCCTTCTCTGCAGCCGGCTCTTCTGGGAGGGGATGGGGGGTGGTGAGGAATCCAGAGGAGGGGTGGAGAGTGGGGATCGGAAGAAGAAGGGATTTAATTTGTGTGTGTGTTTTATTTCTCCCTCCCATTATAATTTTAATTTTCTTTAAACAAAGTACTTCAGCTGAACCTAAGGTGGGAGGGTCTGAACAGACAACCAAATATAAATGGATATATATTTTTCCTCCTTCCTTGAGTTTCACAGTTGGTCATTTTCTTTTTCTTTTCTTTTCGTTCTGTTCTTTTGTTGTTGTCTTCGTTGTTTGTTTTTTTTTTTTTGACCCTCCCCTCCCCACCCCTCCCCTCATATCTCCGGTGAAGCACGCAGGCATTGGACACGCTATGGTAAACAAACTGCATTATCTGGTAGATATCACTCTAATTGTCTTACCGTTTGGTTTGCCGTGGGTTTTTTTAACTGTTCGATTCTCCCTCTTTTGTTTCCCTTCCCTGTTTGGTTTTGGTTGTTTTGCTCTTCCAATTGTTTTTTGCGTCCTGAACAATCTTTAGATTTTGCTTCTTTCTCTTTTAGTTTTCTCTTTCCCTTTCTTTCTTTTTTGGTCCAAACTCAAATCCAAAAGACAAATGGAAATCGAGGAATTTGGCCTATCCTTGCCCTAACCCCGGACTCCTGAATTCAGATTCCTTGCCAGAGCGACCTGGGGCAGGCCCCAAGTTAATCGGCTCTGGTTAGACCAGCCCCGATGCTAGGCTGCTTATTTTGATTGCTTTATTTTGTTCCTTTTCTGCCCCTGCCCCTCGTTTTTATTCTTTAATTTAGTTTCTTTCTTGGTCTCCTGAAAATCCATGGAAAACACCATCTCATGACATGCTACGCTATGCTCAATGTCAGCTCCCCCACAGGCCCCTCGAGTTGAGGGAGGGGGCTGGGAGTCAGGCCTCCAGTGGCAGCCAGCTTGACAGGTTGCAGGAGTGGGTGGCCGTGGGGGGATACAGAGCTGTCTGGAACTAGTCCAGAGCTCCTTCAAATCACCGTTGATACCAGTTTGGGGGCTGCCCCAGGCTGGCTGCCAGGGAAGAGGTGGCATCTCCTCCCTCACTTCTCAGCCGTGAGGGTTCCTGGTTCTGTCTCCCCCCACATCTTGCATGGCATGAATGGTCTTCTCCCCCGACCAGGGACAGCGTCCAGTTTCCCCCGCCGCTCTGCTGCTCTGACTAACACTGTGTCTCACACTGTCTTCCTTCCCCTCCATCTTCTGTCCCCTTTCTGCCTCCTGCCTGTCCCGCACGGCCTATGATGGGGGGTTGGTTTCCTTCCTTGTTGAGGGGGTGAGAGGAGGACGCCCAGCCAGGGTGAAGTTGGGGTAGTTGTCGCCAAGCTCCCCTGTTTGGGTTGGGCTCAGTTCCGGTGAATGTTGGTGTGGGTGTCTGTATAAATGCAGCTGGTGTGTGTTGGTGTGTGGGTGCGACTGTGTGTAAATGTTGGTGTGCCATTTAGGGGGTGTTAGTGGGAGACCGTACTGTGTGTTTGTGAGGCTCTGCTGGTGATTCTACAAGGGTAAAAGCTGGTGTGAGCTGGGAGCAGTGTGACTGTCTTTGAGCTGGTGAGGGCTTTTGGGAGGTGGACTGTGAAGAGGTGGCGGGCAGGAGCAGGGGAGGAGCTGAGGCTGGCCCTTTGCTCCTCGCCTTGCCCTGAAGTGTGTGCCTGCAGGCCCTGCCGTGTGCTATCCCCTGGGATTCCCTCCTGCCTGCTTGGTCCTGGCTCTGCGGCAGCCGGCGGTTAGTCATCGCCTATTAATAATGCAGCGTGATTGAGCACCAGGCTGGGGACCCTGCAGATGGACGTGTCTGCTCCCACAGGGCCCACGCTGCCTGGGGCAGGTGCCTGGCCTTCCCAGCCTCCCAGGACTGCGTAGCTGCCTGGCTGTAGAGGAGTGAAGCCTGGCAGCTGGGGCTCCCAATCTGAGTGGCTCCCCCACCTCCCCAAGAGACTCCATCTCTGAGGCCATGTCTGGCCTGTCCCGATGCTTTCCCAGGTCTGTGTTTCTCTGAACCCACAGGCTTGTGGTAGCCCTGTCCTTTGCCCTGTCTCCAAGATAATGCCCATGGCCATGGGCATGGCCATCCTAGCCCTCCCCCATCCAAGATCTAATCTGGCCACTCCATCATCCTGGTGTTCAAATGCCGCCAGGTGGCAGCCCCAACACCACCCCTCCACAGGCTTTGTTCTCCTCTGTGGCTTCTAGGAGTCTGCTGCCGCTCACCCCTCAGGCCAGGCCACTCAGAGCCTGTCAGGAGCTGGGCCTTTAGAACTCGTCCTTTACAGAGCTTCGCTGGACAGGCAACCTGTGATTCTGGGGACAGAAGGGAGGCAAGATAAACCCAACCACCAAGCATGCCTTCTGAGAATAGGGCCCTGCAGATCTTTCTTCTAGTTTCAGTTTGTTAAGAACTGTGTGAACTGGAGCTAAAGTTGTCTCCTTATCTACCAAACAGGCTGCTGATATACCTGCGTTGATATTTCATGGGGTTAGCGTAAAGATCAAGGAGTGGAACGGAAGTGAAAGCGTCTGTACTCTGTAAAGGGAATTATAATTGTATTAAGCTTTATCATATGTTAACTGATTATCTCAGGGTTTCCAGGGCAGGGATGTTTTGTAGAGAAGTGATCCCCTTTCCATAGCAAGCCCTGGAGAATACAGCATCTCTGGCCCCACTAGAGATTCTATTACTGTCCTTTCTTGGAAATCAGTCCCAAAATAACTACAAGGAACCCCAGACTGCCTCAGGAATTGGGCCTGGGGAGGAGGAGGAAAGATGGAATGACCTGGTTAAGTTGGTCAAGAAACAAACAACCCTGTCTGCTTTCAACACTGGCAAAGAAAGTCCCTATTAAAGTCTCTGAGGTCCACACTTTCTGGTGCGAGCATCACTGCTTGATGATCAGAGCTGGTGCCCCTTGGTGGCCTGAGTCGCATCATAAGCTCTTAGAAACCTGTCCCAGGAATCAGCTCTTTCAGGCCAAGACTGGAGTCAGAGAACCCGGCACCAAAAGAGACGGGATTCAACGGCTCTGATTCCCAGGCATCCTTGGGAGTTCTTTTTACTAACTCATTTATATAAACTCTTGTTATTGGAGTAGTTCTCCTTAGAGGGGAGGGTGGATACAGACCAAAAAGGCCAACCAGTGGAGCAGTTTGGGCTAAGTGTGGTCAAGCTGATGGGAGTGTTCTCTGCACATAACACTGGGGGCTTTGGTTTTCTAAATAGCTGTCACCTTTTGAATATCATTTAAACTCGATAAATGTCTAGATTGCAGTCAGAGATTATTCCCAGTTAACAGATGGGGAAACTGAGGCCTGAGAAGGCCTGGGGTCACATAGGAAGTAATGGAAGAGTTCAGTGCTTTCACTTCAGTTATCTCATTTGATCCTCATAGTAAGCCTGGGAGAAGTGGGAGTGATGGAAGTTGTTAAACCTCTTTTATAGACAAGAGTCAGAGAGGTAAAATGAGATTGTTCTGGAAGATGATAAAGGCCAAAGGAGATCCTAGGAGTTCTGACCTGAAGTTTCTATTCCTAAACTATCAAATCCAGTTGTCAGGTACAGCTCAGTGGTAGAGTGCATGTTTAGCAGGTACAATTTCTGGGTTCAATCCCCAGTACATCCACTAAAAAAGAAAAAATTCACCAAGGAGCTGTTACTGCTGGCTAGGTCATCTTTCTGGATGTCTTTCCAACCTGTTTCCTTCTTTAGCTTCTCCCCACCCCAAACAATGGCTAAACTCACACGTAACAGGGCTGAACATCCTCCTTCTGCCGTCCTCCCTAT
This sequence comes from Camelus bactrianus, assembly GCF_048773025.1. Taxonomy (NCBI): domain Eukaryota; kingdom Metazoa; phylum Chordata; class Mammalia; order Artiodactyla; family Camelidae; genus Camelus; species Camelus bactrianus. The sequence continues at coordinate 7,266,704 of NC_133548.1, forward strand.
TTTCATGCCCTACTCCCACCCCCTCACTTTTAAGGGCAGGCCAGCACCTTCTTCCTAAACTAGTTGTTCTTAACCATCTTTGGCTCATGGAGCCCTTTGAGAATTTGGTGACAGCAGTGGACTCTCACAAGAAAAAGAATGTCCACTGAAGCAGTTTGCATATAATGTTAAGGGTTTTGTGACTCTCCAAAGCCTGTCTAGCCTACTTACAAGTTAAAAACACCTGCCCACAATCTTACTTTCCCCCAATCATACCCCTCCTGGGGAAGTCAGTGACCCTGTGATCATAGCAGGGAGCTGGGATAGGCTCCGGACAAGGCCAGAGGGGTATTCCCCTCTTCCCCAGGCTTTCCCCTTGGGGGGTGGTGGGCATGGAGTGCCCATGTGGGGATATTTGTGGCCAGGACCTGGTTTCACATCCTACCAGCCTGCCTAACGGGGAGATGAGCAGAGCAGAAGAGAGGTGGGGCCAGCAGGGAGGGTTGAGAGCCCACCCAGCTCATAGGCTGCCCCTTTCAGCCACCTGCAGCCACCCGCCCCTCTCCTGGGGAGTGGAGCTGAGGCTGAGCGCTGGGCTCCTGTGTCTTCTGTGCTCCTTCCCCTCTCTGCTGGCTGGGCATGGCTCTTCTGGGGCAGAGCTGTGGCTCATTCCGCTTGTCCTACTCAGCCCCACTCAGGGCCTGGTCTGATTGTGTTGAGTGGATTGGCGTGGGTTGGGTGCAGAGTTTCTGCTGAGTCCTGGGGTGCTAGCTGTGGTACTGATGACAAAAAGGATGCTGCTTGGAGATGAGCCCCAAACTCCCTCCCACTGCCTTCACTAGGATGTGGTGTGTGAGTGGGTGTGTCTGGGGTCAGTGATCAGTGGTGAATGGGTGGTGGGAGTGAGCGTCTGGGTCACCCTGTGGTAAGGAAGGTCTAAGTCTAATGTCCCTTCCCTTTCCTTCTCAACCCGTACATGTCTCTGTCTTAGTGATGGCTCCTCTTCCCTCCTCCGTTGAAAGGAAGCTTCTCCTTCCTGCACCCTTATGGCTCTTTCGCCTCCATCTCTGCTCTTCCCTACGTCCCCTGTCCCTGCATGCCTTCCCACCTGTGGCTGCCTTTTTCTCACCTCTCCTGCTGGGCTGGGCCCCCGACCCTGGCCCTCTAACCCGCACATGTCCTAGCTGCAGTGGCTGTTCTGTGTCGCATGACCCCCTCTGCCCTCTTCCCCTGCTGGCCCCACCCCTTCCAGAAGCTGCGCGGGGGGGTAGGGGGGCAGGGGCATCACAAACCCCTGGGGTGGAGGGGGACCGGGGGAATTATTCCCCTGTTTCCTGCTTTTACTAACGAACCTGCCATTTTTGTGTCTGGATTTTGATTTGTCTGAGGGAACAGTCGGGTTTTACTAATCTCAATCATCTCCCTCCTTGCCTTCCCCAGAGACTTTCCTCCATTCCCCCTACCCTTGGCTTCCTTTCCACCCAGTGCCCATCTCCCCCTTTCTCTCTCTCCTTCCTCTACCCCAAGGATGAGCCCCCCTTCCTCTGTGCACTTCCTTATGATACCCTGCCTCCTGCTACCCTCTCCTTACTCTCTAGGCCAGGGTGGCTCTAAAAAATAGAGACAGATACAAAAGGTATTAAGGCACCATGTAGTGGTGATTTGCATAAAGCGGAGGTGGGCAAGGTCAGATTTGTGCCCAGTCTGGAGAGGAGTTGAGGACGGGCCCCCCAAGTCAGGTCCTTCTAACTTTGAGGGCAGAGGTAGGAGTGGGCTGAACAGATTGGCCAGAGAGCCCATAGGGTGAGGAAGATGCCAGTAGCTGGTGCCCTGGCCTCTGGGACCCAGGTTGAGAGGACAGCTGAGTGGCTCAGGCAAGCTGGAAGGCTGAGCACATGTATGGAGGTGAGGAGGAGCCTCTTCCTGGGGAGCTGTGGGGCCGGGAGGGCCCTGCCCATGCACAGGAGCACGGAAATCCCATCAGCAGTCTTGGAGGACTGAGATTCTGTCCACCCAACTGCATTCATAGATTGGACACAGGCAGAGGGAGCCAAGTGTGGCCCTGGGTCACCAGGTGACATTCACTTTAATGACTGTGATGTGTCCCCTAGACTGTGCCGGTATTAGTAGGGTTATAGGCTGGGGGCCCGCCCTTCAGGAGCTGACTCTCTAGTTGGGGTGACCAGACAGGCTCAGGAGCTAGTCAGTGGCCCTGCTTCTGGTCTCTCAGTGAAGCACCAGGAATGAGGTGGAGGGCAGGATGGAGGCGCCTTCTCCCTGCTGCCCCTCCCTGTCTGACCCCGACTCCTGTGTCCCAGCCCCCCTCTGCCCTTTCTCCAGCCCCCTTCTGCAGCCCTCTTCTGCCCATTCTAATCTTGTCTGCATGTTTTTGTGACTAATACTTTGACCCTTTCCTTTTCCACCCAGATCTCCACTTCCTAGCCTCGGGTTAGGTGGAGGGAAGAAGAAATAAACAATAATGACCAATCCTCCCCTCAAAACAAGACTCAAAGGCTTCAAACTGCCCATTTCCACAGACACCCCTTTACCGCTGTCCTTGAACCTAGTCGCCCCAGCACAAGGTTTGATGGTTCCCAGGAGGGGGCCCCTCGAGCCCTCGCTTTGCTCAGCCCCGCTGCGTGCGTTGTGAGGCTCCAGCCCAGCACGAGGGAGACTCGAGGGTCCTATGGGGGAAGTTCCTTGCCTCTGTTCTGCCCATATCCCTTCGGAGTTCCTAACTCCCTGTCTCCGCCCCCACAACAGTGAAACCCTGGAGACCAGTCACCAGAAAATGGCTGGTGGCGTGTGCGCATGGACTGGTGTGGTGGGGACATCAAAAGCTGTGATTGGAAGGCCCCAATCTCCAGACTTTGCCTGAAGAAGGGGTGCTGAGGCATATTTGGTGACTGGGAAGTGGGGTGAGCTGTGGCCTGTGGAAGCACAGTGTTGGGTTCACCATGAGCCAGCTTCCTGAGGCCCCTGCAGGAGCCTGATTGTCCTAATCCACGGCCTTCCCAGAGTGGGGGCTTGTGGTTCCCCAGCCCTTGGCTCTTCCCCTACAACCAGGCTGGGTGTCTGGAGCCCTTGTGGGATGCTCCAATGGCTAGACTTTTCAGGGGCAAGGTGGACATTTTCCTGGGGAGCAGGGAATCAGGGAGTTCCCTGTGTCACTGTCCCCCAAGGTCATGTCTGCTTTCCCTCAGCCACTACTGAGTCAAACTTTCACCTCCTTGGAACTCCAGGTATGGCCCCAACCCTACCCATCTTGCTCTCTCACCTGCCTTTTCAGCCCAGGGTCAAGGCAACATGAGGTTAGCCCTGTTCCCCTCTCTTCCCTAACCTTGCCCTGACTTCCTGGTGTAGTGATGGTGTTGTCCATGGGGAAGACAATGAAGAAAGGAAGGCAGGCTGATGAGTAGGCCAATGGCTACCATCTCCTTGGGAGACAAGAGAGTGACCCAAATACAGAGGGACATGGAGAGTAAAGAGACAGACTCAGCCAGGGAGCTAGGACAAGCGGGAACCTCCAGTTAAGGTGGTAGTGGTGGGAATCAGCCCTGAAGGGCATTATGCATCCCCCAAGAAGTTCCAAGACTCCCTAAATCCTGTTCCTCATGCCTCTGCTATCCTCCACCTCCCCACTGGCTAAGATTGAAAGGACTCCTTGGCGCCCTGAAAGGAGAGCTGCAGGGGAGTGGAAGCCACCAAGATCCCAGGAGAATTGGTGTTCTCTGTCTCGTTTAGGACAGACACTTTGAAATCACATGTGGGTCCAGAGACCCTACTTCAAGAAGAGGGAAATGAGGGTGCCATTTTCATCCCCCCCCATAACGAGGCCCTCCCTGGGGCCCCCACTCCCATGCAGAGCCACTTCCAGAAACTGCTTCGTGGTTGTGAGCACTTCGAGTGCCCTTCAGGCCTCTGCCTGCCAAGCTGGGCTGTGGGGCAGGCCTCAGCCCACCCTGAAACCATCAAATCTTGTGCTACCTCCTTCCCCCCATATCCCCTCTCCCCCCACTGTTCCTCCTCCAAGACAAGCAGACATAAAAATGGGGGGGTCCCCCTCCCCTGCTGCCCCCTGGCCCCTCCTTTGCCCAGCCCGGGGCTCTTCCCAGGGAGTTGATGCCGGTTGTCTCCTTGTCTCTCCCTCTCCCTCCCTGGGCTGGGCAGGTGACCATCTCGGTGGACGGGATCCTGACCACCACAGGCTACACGCAGGAGGATTACACCATGCTGGGCTCTGACGACTTCTTCTACATTGGGGGCAGCCCCAACACGGCGGACCTGCCGGGCTCGCCCGTCAGCAACAACTTCATGGGCTGCCTCAAGGACGTGAGTAGGGCCAGGGGTGCTGGGGGCAGCCCGGGAATGCTGCGTCGGTGTGATTCGCTCTGACCTGGCCAGCTGCCTGCAGCCTCTGTTCCTTCCAGTCCATGGTGGGAGACCCCTCTCTTCAAAACCTAAGGCCCACTGACTCCAGCAAGAGGCTTCTCCTCTCTTGTTTCCTTGAGCCCCAAAGGGTCCCATCCTCTCAGAGAACCCTTGAGGCAGCTGGGGTCCAGAGGAAAGAGTGGTGGACATGAAAACTAAAGACCGGTGTTTGCATCCCAGCTCTTCCGCTCACTAGCTCTGTGACCGTGGCCGGGACCCTTAAGCTGTCTGACTTTTAGTTTCCTTGTTTGTAAAATGAGTGATCAGTACCTGCTTCTCAAGGTGGCCGTGAGGAGCAGATGAGAATGCAAATGGGAACCAAATGTTAGTGGTGATCGTCTTGCTGTTCTTATGAACTGCAATTCAGTGGCACGAGGGCCGTCATGCTCTTGCTGGGCAGGGAGACAGGGCAGGGAGGTAAGTGGGGCAAGGGGGGTGCTGTTCACAGCCTCTGTGTGTGCAGTTCTAGAACAGTGGTCTGGTGTGCTGAGCAGGGGCCCCAGGGCTGGGTGGCAAGGTCCTGCGGTGCTGGCTACTGTGGGGCAGGAGTGGCCGGGCCCTAAGCTGCCCTCTTTTCTTCATCCTGGACCCCCACCACCCGCCCCTCCCTGCAGGTGGTCTATAAGAATAATGACTTCAAGCTGGAACTATCCCGCCTGGCAAAGGAAGGCGACCCCAAGATGAAGCTGCAGGGGGACCTGTCATTCCGCTGTGAGGATGTGGCTGCCCTGGACCCCGTGACCTTTGAGAGTCCCGAGGCCTTTGTGGCACTGCCCCGTTGGAGCGCCAAGCGCACTGGCTCCATCTCCCTGGACTTCCGCACCACCGAGCCCAATGGGCTGCTGCTCTTCAGCCAGGGCCGGCGGGCTGGGGCCGGGGCCGGCAGCCACAGCACTGCCCAGCGGGCTGACTACTTTGCAATGGAACTATTGGACGGCTACCTCTACCTTCTGCTGGACATGGGCTCTGGGGGCATCAAGCTGCGGGCATCCAGCCGCAAGGTCAATGATGGCGAGTGGTGCCACGTGGACTTCCAGAGGGATGGGCGCAAAGGTCAGGAGGCCTCTGGACCCTTCCCCTTTCCCCTGGCCACCCCTCTCCACCCACCCTGAGTCTCTTCGTCTGTTCTCCTTACCCTCCTTCTGGCCCTCTGTGGTCCCTGCTGCCACAGTGCCTTGGTGGAAAGAACGTAGCTTTGGAGTCAGTCAGACCTGGGCTCACATCTCAGTGCTCTCACTTCCTGCGTGTGTGACCTTAGGCCATCTCTCAGCCCCTTGTAGCCTCAGTTTTCTTCTCTATAAAAGGGATCATTAAACTGTGGTCATCAAGAGTGAAAAATAAGAGAACCTTTGCAGAAGCATTAGCACTGTGCCTAACAGTGGATATCCCGTTCTTCTTTAAAAAAAAAAATCTTCCCAACCTTTCCTCCCTTCTGTCTAGAGCCATTCAATTTTATTAACTCACTCATTAGTCAGTGAGCACCTACTGTGTGCCAGGCGCTGTCCAAGGGGCGGCGGTGAGCCAGAGTCTGCTGTCAAGGAGCTTGGTGGGGAGACACGGACAGTAAACACCAATGCTCTGCCTGGGGAGGTTTCTTGCACAACAGAGCAGCAGGACAGAGGGTGCTGGGGTCGGGCAAGTGCTATTCTTGAACCTTCCACTGCTTTAGTCACCCCTCCTCCACTCTTCCTTTTCAGTCTTCCTTTCCCATCCTCTTCTTGTTTTCCTCCTAATTCTTTTTTTCACTCTTCTCCATCTTGTTGGACACGAGAGAAAGAATTGATATAAATGAGAACTGACACATTATCCAATTTAAGCACTCATCAACGTCAGCTAAATTTCCATGCTCCTCCAGCTGTCACTGCATGGGGCCTTGATGTCTGGGTAGAGTGACCGTTCCCCATGCACACAGGGAGGATGGGGGCTTCCAGGGCTTCCGGAAGCGTTGGCCTCTCATGGACTTGCTGTTTCTTCCTCTCCCTTCCTTAGAAGTGTCGCCTTCCCCAGGCTTTGTGGCAAATGGGTCTGTCCTCTAGTTTTGTCTCAATGGTACCAGGGGTCTTCACCGAGCACTCATCGCCTCCCAGGATTTCCACCCAGGGGATCTGTAACTCTCCAGGTTGGAAATCTGCTCAGGCCTTGCAGAGAACCCCAGGCTCTTCTGCTCCTCTCTGCCTTCAGAAAGTGATCTCCTTAGCCTCGCTTGATCTCCAGAGCCCGCATACCAGGCCCACAATCACTTGTGTACACCAGCACAGACTTAGAGCAGTCATTCTAACAAAGTTCCCTTTGACCTTTCCCATATTTTAAAATTTTATTGTGGTCATTTATACATAGCATAAAATTCACCATTTTAATCATGTTTAAGTGCACAGTTCAGTGGTGTTAAGGATATTCACAGTGTTGTACAACCATCACCATTATCCATCCCCAGAACATTGTCATCTTCCCAAACTGAAACTCTGTCCCCATTAAACACTGCCCTCCCATTCCCCCTCCCCACTAGCCCCTGAGAACCACCCTCCCACTTTCTGTCTCTAAATTTCCTACTCTGGGTACCTCCTATAAGTAGAATGATACAATATTTGTCCTTTTGTATGTAGCTTATTTCACTTAACATAATGTCCTCAAGGTTCATCCACATTATAGCATGTGCCAGCATTTATTTCCTTTTTCATGGCTGAATAATATTCTGCTGTATGGCCAGATCACATTTTGTTTATCCATTCTTCTGTCACTGGACACTTGAGTTGTTTCCTTTCCACGTTTTAGAGTGACCTTGAAACAAGACCTGTATTCACTTTAATTTCCTCTTGCTGACTCTCATTATACACTCTTCCTGCCATGTTCTTCCTCCACCTCCCTCCTCCCACATTCTGTTCATTTGTGGAGAGTCTGATTGGGTGGTATCCATGTCCAGAAGGCCCCCAAACAGTGGGTGGAGCAGGCATCTAGGGAATCTGCTGCAAATAGAGGTGTGGTTGATCAGGGCCATGTTTAGGGACCTGGAGTGGGGGTCTGACACCTTGTCAGGGGAGGACAAGCCAGGGACCATAGTGTTGAAATGGGGCACAGGAGAAGGGCCTCTTTGGCTCAGGGAAGGTTTTGCGCAGAGGAGAACATGTTCCAGATAAGGAGCTGCATCAGTGGAGGAGGCCCTGGTCCCGCCCCTGCAGTTCCACACTTAGTGCCCACGCTCTGATCTCCTGCCCTCTCCACCCCCCATCTCTGCCCAGTCAGGCCTCTAGAGACCAGACCATCGTTACCTCTCTTTAGCTGCCCTGAGATAGGTGGACTTTTTATTTTTTAAAGAATATTTGCAAACTTAGGAGAGAGAAAGGAGAAAGGCAGAATAAAAATTACAAACACAATAACACTTCTAACGTATAGGTTTTGGCTTCTTAAGATCTCAGGAAAGGCTTTGAAGCGCCCATCTGATCCCCAATTTTTTTCTTAAGATAACCAGCCTTTCCTTCCAAAGAACTCTCGCAACTCAGATACTCTGTGCCTGGCTTCCCTTTCCTGTCTGCTGTCCTGTCTCACAGGCTTCAGGAGCTGCCCACCTTGTCCACCAGCCACAGAGGGGCTCCAGGCCTGGGGGTGGAAGATGCAGGCTCTGGGGTCCTGCCACCTGGATGGCACTTTGGCTCTGCTCCTACTCACTGTGGCACTTTGAGCAGCTTCCCCAGTCTCTCCAAGCATTGTCTGCCATTTCAAAACGGGATCGTAAAAGACCAATTTCATACGGTTACTGTGAGACTTAAGTGATAGAATATATGCAAAGTGCTAAGTGCCTGGAGTACAGTCATAAAAGCTCCATAAATGTCAGTGTGGGAAACCTTTTGGGTTGAAGCCTTGCAGCCTCCTTAGGGGTCTCTGCCTCTGGCTCCTGGTCTGAGGGACTGGCTGGGGGAAGGACACAGAATGATCTGGCCCTTTTGGGGCATGTCCACTTCCTGTACATCCTCCGAGGACTTGCTCACGTGGGAAGGAGGAGTCTGGATGAAGGCCCACCGCACACTGCAGCTGGGCTGGGGCTGGCTCGCTCCGGTCCCTGAACTTGGGACCTTTGTCAAGCAGCCGGTGAGTGAGACTGAGCTTCTGGCCCAGGGCCACCGCAGGGTATGAGGGCAGGACATTCTTTTCTGGCCTGTGATGTCTCTTGGTCCTGCCTTCCCCACTGAGGACCACTCTCTCTTGATCTCCAGGCTCCATCTCAGTGAACAGCCGCAGCACGCCATTCTTGGCTACGGGAGAGAGCGAGATTCTGGACCTGGAGAGTGAGCTCTACCTTGGCGGTCTCCCCGAAGGCGGGCGGGTGGACCTGCCCCTGCCCCCGGAGGTGTGGACGGCGGCACTCAGGGCTGGTTACGTGGGCTGCGTGCGGGACCTTTTCATAGACGGGCGGAGCCGAGACCTCCGGAGCCTGGCTGAGGCACAGGGGGCTGTGGGCGTTGCTCCGTTCTGCTCCCGGGAGACGCTGAAGCAGTGTGCCTCGGCTCCCTGCCGCAACGGGGGAATCTGTCGAGAGGGCTGGAACCGCTTCGTCTGTGACTGCATCGGGACCGGCTTTCTGGGGCGGGTCTGCGAGAGAGGTGAGGCTGGTCTTCATGCCCCACGTCCCCACTGTCCATCCCTGTGCCCCCTTCCTCCTCGGCGTCCCCTCCTAGACCAGCCCTGGGCCTGTCGTCCTTGTAATGATTCTCTCGGTCTTCTTTCTCCCTCTATTGGCCTCTGCCTGTCCCCCACTGCTTCCTTCCCCAACTCCTGGGGCAGAGGCTACGGTCCTGAGCTATGATGGCTCCATGTACATGAAGATCATGCTGCCAAATGCCATGCACACGGAGGCGGAGGATGTGTCTCTGCGCTTCATGTCCCAGCGGGCCTATGGGCTCATGATGGCCACCACCTCCAGGGAGTCAGCTGACACTCTGCGCCTGGAGCTGGACGGGGGCCAGATGAAGCTCACTGTCAACCTCGGTAACCACCCTGCCGTGCCCCGGCCCCTTCCCTGACCCGCCTCTGACCCACACCCCTCTCTGTCTGGAGAAGTTGGTGGTGGTGCCAGTGAGAGTTTGGAGGTGATGGGGGTGCCAGCCCGGGTCAGAGCCCCTGAGAACTCTGTCCTGGCGAGGACACATGGTATATAGGGTGATGCCTCGAGCTCAGCAGCACGGTGGGGAGGGGAACCCCGAGTGTGTCTGGAGTGTGACAACCACCCCCTGGGGCTTTCCGGGGTTTTGGAGGCATCTGTTCTGCACACACGTAAGGACATAGTTCATTCCTAGCTGTTGGCTCATCCACTTGCTCATACGTTGTTTCATTCATTCGAGAAGCACTCACAGACGCCTACTGGTGCTCAGCGCAGCGGCAGATCCCGAGACGAGGAGGATCTGGCCCCGCACACAGCTGCCTTTGTCTGCTCTGCATTCAAAGAGCTGAGTCTGTGTGTGTGCACTTGCATGTAGGTGCATAAGAGGACGCATTGGGACATGCCATTTTCCCCTTGTCTGCTCTTACGTGTGTCCCCAGAGCTGCCCCTTTTTTATAGATTATGAAATCCATATCCTGACCTATCCAACATCACAAAGATAGTGATGGTTGGGAAGGGGCCTGGACTCAAACCCAGGCCATTTGCCCTAAAGTTCAGTGATTTCCTTATTGCCTCTAACAGAGCCAGGGGGTGCAGGGGCCTCGGAGGCCCTTGCCATCAGATGGCTGGATGCCTCTGCCCTGGCCCAGAGCAGGTGTAGCTCCACCTCCCCTGGCAGTCCCTGGGGCATCAGTGACTGTGGGGCCGTGAGAACTGTTGGACCCTGTGTGCTTCAGCTCTCATGGGCAAGGCCAACAGGAAAACAGCAGAGGCACTCACTCAGCTAATGTTTATGGGACACCTTGTAAGTGCCAGTGTGTTCTGAGCCTGGGGCTACGGTAGTGAATAAGACGAGGGCCCCACCATTCCACACAGGAAACACTGGATTTCAGGTTCCTGAGCTGTCCAGCCTGGGGTCACATCTGTCCATTTCAGACTAGTCTCTGAGCCTACAGAAGTGTGGCACTCCCGGGCCATCCTGTAGGAAGAAGTCCACTGGGGTTGCTTGTTTTGTTCTGGGCTTAGAGGGGAAGTCGGGCACTTCTGAGCAGATTAGAATCCTCACCCGGAGAGAACGCAGAGCTTTGGGCTTTAACTATTTATCTGGAGTCTCATCTTCACATCGGTCTCCAGTGCATTTGTGGGATAGACTGCAGCTTTTGGGGATCCCCTTACCTCGCTAATAAATTTATACCCCATCCTTTCTCCTTTTGGCCACCTGGCCTTTATACCTTTAGGACAAGGATTTGCCGAGGGAGGCAGGGGCTAGAGGTGGGGAGGTGTGCAGGCGGCCAGGGCCTCAGAGGTGGAGAACTTTAGGGTTCCCTGGAGCTCTGCTTCTGACCACGATCACAGCCTACAGAGTGGGAGGTGGGCGGCAGTGCTGCAGGGTGAAGTGGGATGGGAGACACCCTTTGGCCGGTGCTCTATGGGTCTGTACAACATCCCCTGGCACCCCTGAAGTCGCAGGAAGAAGGCAGCAGCCCAGGACCCCATAAATAGCCCGCTGCTTCTCAGACTGCTCAGGTCTGTGTACCCAGTGTGAGATATCCCCTTCACCCTGGGACGTGTGTTCTCTGCCTGGTAAGCATGTGGTTCTGTACTTGTACAGGGGAAATCTGGGGCCTTTTATTTGCAAGGAAAATACAAATGCTCCTTCCTCATTTGGGCTGTCTTAGGTTCCCTGCGAAGAAGTTTGGGTTCCTTTAGATTAGACAGGAAGCAGCAGTCTCCGCCAGAACGGTGCAACCTGGTGGGCCCTTGGGCCCTTTCACCCTCAGGATCTACCCTTTCCTTCCCATACGTGCTTTTCTGTCCGTGCCACATCAGTATATAGAAGTTAGGGAGCAAGGTGGCCAGCAGGACAGTCCTCCCACCCACCTCTCATGCCCGCCCCCATCCACAGAAACACCGTGTCTAACAGCTCATCACAAGCTGTGACCCAGTGTTTGGTACTGATGCAAATGTCCATAAATACCAAATGACGTGTACAGGGATGTATGTGGCCGCTGTGTGATCCACACAGACGCCCAACAGGTGGCCCACACCCAGTCACCAAACCTCAGGCTACAGGGAACACTATTTGGTCTGGGGCCAGAAAATCTGGGTCCTAGCCTTGGTCTCCTTGATGGCTGGGAAAATCATTTCCCCCCTCTGAGCCTCTGTTTTTTCAATCTGTAAAATGGGGTTAAGAATCCTCACTCTGTCTGCTTTCTGTGGTGGTTTTGAGGCTCAGATGGAATCACAGGAGTGAAGATGTTACATAGATGCAAGACACCTGTGTGGAGACGGACCCAGCCGACCAGAGGGAAAGTTGTACCAGGAGAGGGACCTCAGCGTAGAGCCAGTCCCGGGGCTTGCTTCCACATGGCATGACCCCATCTGGCCCCACCTTAGGGGCCCCATTTGGCCCCACCTTAGGGGCCCCATTCTGATCCCCATCCTGCTTGCTACCCAGGGCCTACTTCACCAAGGCCCTGGTTCCAGTCTGGACTTGCTGCTGCAGGATGGAGAGGAACCTGGTGGGCTTGGTCTTTGGGCTTGTGGTCTCATCTTGTAGGGAGGGAAGTCAGGACTCCACAGGCAGCTGTGTAGCTCATCAGGTGCTCACTGGAATGACACAGACTCGGTGCTGGGTTCTGAAGAGAATGGAGCTGCCTGTGACCACGTGGTGGGACTCCTGGGAGGAGGCACTCCGTGCCAGTCTCTGGTGACCAAGTGTTTGCTTGCCGGAGAGGGCTGAGAAGGCCTGAGGCTGCTGCCTCCTTCCAGGCAGAGGATGCCGGACATACTGGATTTGCCTCCTTCCTCAGGCCCGGCCTCCACTGTGTCTCAGACCCTGAGCCATTTCCTGGAGCTCTGCTGTCTACAGTCCCTGAGCAGGGTGGTTGGTCTCTGTCCCTAGAGGACCATAGAGTCACTGGATTCATCACTCTGTTCCAGTGTGACCTGAGTTCCTGGGTTCCTTCTACCTTGGGTGTAGCCTCTGGGACCAATGCCCAACCTGGCCTGCCCCTTGTCACTCCCCTACCCTTGCCCTGCCTGCCTGGAGTTACCTTCCTCCAGGTGTGCCCGTCGGCTGTCCCAGCTGTCAGTGAAATATTGTAATGGAAGAATCTCCAAGCTGGAGGGGCCCTTAGAGGTCACCTCCCCATATGTGCATCCCCTGTGCCTTTCCCCACTGATGCGAGGCTCTCCGCCTCTGTCCAGACACCTTCCATGTCAGGAGCTTCCCACCTCTGAAATGACAATTCTAATCACTGGGTCTTTCTTTCCTGGTGGCAGCCTCCTCTTCTGAAATAGTTCTGCCCTCTTGAGCTGTACGGAGCAAGTCTGACTCTCGTTTATGTTGTAAGCCAGGCTAAATGCACAGTACACTCCAAAGCCCTTTAATCTCTGGGCACCGGATAGTGCCTTGTACCCACCTGGGGCTGTTCAGCAGTTCTCAAGCTCCTTCTGAGGCTGGGCGGCTGGGGAGACAGCTCTGAACGAGGGCTGTGCTGGAGTGCACGCTGCACTCTGTGATGTCACCTGCGAGACTCCAGCCAGTGGGCTCCTGAGGCTCCTTGCATAGGAGCCTTGGTCCCCTCTCCCACGCCTCCAATCTGCAGGGCCCGGGGGGTGGCGCAGAAAATGAAGTCTGGCTTCTTTCCTTGAGTTCCTTTCCATACAGATGACTTTTCCCCATCTGTCTTATCATACATTCATACCATCACCCTGGTCTCCATGTCCAGCCTGGGCCCTCATGGGTCTTTGAAGACCGATCACTTCTGTCCATTTGTGGAACCTGAGGCCCAGGTTACTAGTTAACAGGTTAGTAGTTAAAGCTCCCTGAGCTGTGCTCTGGCTGCGTGTGTGCACCAGAGGGCTGTTTCTCCCACTTCCTCGGCAGTTCTTGGCTTTCCTCTGCGATGGTGCTGGCTCCCTCCTGGGGCGCCCATCTTCAAGGAGAGTTTGCTCTCCTCAAACCCCACTGGAGTGGGGGCTCTTAAGGGTGGAGTCACTGCAGGGTGTGGGCCTGGAGCTGACACCTCTTCTCTGGACAGATGGGCCCCCCTTCCCGGCGATGCCCTGCTGGGGAGGGGAAGCACCGTGCTCCTCCCTAGGCCGTTTCTCCAACAGGGGATCAGCCTGCCCTTCCAGCCCCCTTTTTTCTTTTTTGGACCCTTCATTGGTGAAGACTCTGCTGGCCCTGAGAGAGCCCCCGTGACCTGACTCCAGGCCTGGCACCCCTACTCTCACCCCAACATCCTTCCCTTCCCCCGCTGTCCCACTTCACTTTCTCTCTGCTCCCTCTTACTTCCTCTTTTCTCTCTACACCCTTTCTACCTCCTTCTGCTCCTCATGACTCCTGACTTCCCCTGTATCTGCCCCTTGACCTCCTTCCGCCCTCCCTTGGTGCCAGGCAGTGGCTCAGTGTCCCGGCAGCTCCCCCCACTCTTCTGCTGCGGTTGACAACGCGTGCGGAGCTCAGCCGTACTGCCCGGGGGACCGGTGCCTCCAGAGCCACAGGGGAATCTTTGACCTCCGCTGCAGGAACCTTCAGGGGCCCAGGGGATGCCAGGTGCCCCACCCCACTTTGCCTCCTGGGCCTTGGGGTTATGGGCAGACCCTGTTCTGGGAGGAGCCACAGGATGAATGGCAGGGTATTGCTGTTAACAGAGGGCTGGAAACTGCCCCTCTCTGAAAGGCAAGGCGCCAGCTTAGTGAACACCTGTTTCTTGCTCCCAGCTCAGGATCCTCCTGTTCAAGTCCCTCAGCTCACAGGGAGGTAAGCTGAGGCTCAGAGAGAAGAGATTTGCCCACAGTCACATAATGAGGTTAGGACTCAGCTTTTCTGCCTCATCGTGCTGGACTTTCTGCAGCCTCAGGCTGTCTGGGTCTGATGGAGCAGCAGAGGTGTCCAAAGGGCCCTAAGCCCCAACTTCATAGGACTCTGGTGCTCTATCCTCTGCAAGGCTGGCTGACTCACATGTGGGTAACGTGTCCCACCAGGCAGATGGCCAGAGGCACTGGGGCTCTGGGCTGCAGCTCTGTGTAGACAGTGTACTTTCTGACCACATGGGGCCTGCTGAGCCTGGAATTGGAGGATAGCAATGCTCAGGCTGGGGAGGAAGCAGAAGATTATGCTGTGGTGACTATTCATTCCTAAAGTCCATAGAAGTTGTACTTTGGGGGCCTCAGGGCCCTCATCTATGAGCCGCTGGCCCTCCCTAGGAAAATGGATTAATACTAGTTCCTTTTCAGGGTGGAGGACCACCCTGGCCCCCAGGGACAGCCTGGCATCCTCCAGGTTAGGAAGGGTAGAAAGAAGGTTCCTGTAGGGATGGTGCCAGCCCCCTGGGACTTTGGGAGGTGTATGGCCACGGGGAGGGGGCCCTGGGGCAGACCCCTCTATTTAGCTCAGAGCCCAGAGGGCACGGGGAGTAATGTGTCACAGCTGGGCTCTGAGCAGGGAGTTGTCCCAGAGCAGGGGATGCAGGGACTCTGGCCCTCCCCACCCATCTCCTTTTTGGAGATAGGGAGATGTGGGGTTGGTCAAGCCCTCAGCCCCCACAGTGATCCCCTGTACGACTGGGATTCCCAAGGTGCCCATCTCCCTGAGACATGAGAGGCGTGAGCCCCTCTAAGAAAGGAGACATAAGCCTTCTTCCCACCATGTGGCTGCCCTGCCTCCCAGCTCTGGGGAGGGTTGGAGCCCTCTTGGGGGAAGGAGGGACAGGGATCCAACTGAGGAAGGGGAGAAGGCACCTGAGCACGCGTGGTCCCCAGAAAGTGGCCCTAGGGGGAATCCCCGCCCGCAGACACCCCTCCCTGTGAAGGATGTAAAAAAAAAAAAAACCAAAAACTTGTTCTACCTTTTTGTCTCCCCTCACCCTCTGCCCGCCCCATGGCCCCCCCAGACTGCCTGCGCGTCGGCTGCGCACCCAGTAAGTGGTTTCCCTCTTCTTCTGCAGAGCCCCCAGGGGCCTGGGATTCTGGACACTGGGATTTGGGGAGGGATGATGGGAGAGGAGAAGGCTTCATCACTGGCTTGTGTGAGGCATGAGCAGTGGGTGTGGAGAGGGGAGCTGGAGTGGTGGGGATGGTGGTGATGTGGTTGTGGAGAGCAGAATGAGCCAAATGAAGCTGAACCAGGGAAAGTTAGTGGAGGGTCTGGGGTCAGCATGTTCACCAGGACCGGGGAAAGAAACGCCTGGAAACCTCATCATCTCAAGTCCTCAGGAGGGTGGGGCAAAGGCTTGGTGGCACCTACAGCAGGATGGCAGAAAGGAGCCGGATTGGGGCTGGGCTATCCCACTGCATCTCCAGAGGTGGCCACAAGGGGGAGAGCGAGGCACACGGGAAAGAAGATGAGAGCAGGTGGCAAGTGGGAGGTGAGCGTGGTCAGGGCCTCAAAGTTCAGCCCTCCACAGTCCCTGTTTGGGATAGGGGGTGAGTTTCTGCCAAATGGGGGCATTTTCAGAGGTGACAGTGAGGCTCTCAGCAGGGGTGAGATGGAGAGTGGAGGTGGACATTTCTGAGCATCCCAGTATGCCTGGAGTCAATGCTCTGTCTCTATGAGTGTCTGCATGCTGTGCCCTGAGGTCATGTAAGAGAGCACAGGGACACGGCAGCCACAGGCAGAGAGTGTGTACTTAGCATATCTCTGTGTGTCTGGCACCTGTGCACACATGCGTGGTGAACCCTGTCCCTGCTGGTGAGAGAACTGAGGGGCCGGGGGAAACCTGGGAGTGCTGCAAATGGAGTGTAGCCCCATTCTAAAGCTGAATATGTTTTGTTTTAGTCTCAGAAGTGGTTAATCCAGGTCTTGAATAAATAGTCAATTCCTAAGAAACATTCCCCTCTCTGGTCGTGCTGGATGTGCCACGTATGAGAGTGCATGTCAGGGTGTGTGGAGTTAACCAGGCGTGTGCAGCAAGGTCACATTGGATCCCTCTGTAGATGGGGGACGTGTGTGTCTGTGTGGAGTTTTCACTGCCAGCAAAGAAGCTGTGGGTTCATAATCACATCTGGGTGTGTGGTAAGGCTCTTTAATTTTAAGTTTTAGGCCTATGAATATATGCTGGGAATTTAGCTGCTGGCTACACACATTGACACTGAAGGTCCTTAGGAGACTTAGGGAAGAGTATGTTGGTGGTAGGTGTGGGTGTCGGGGCACCGGATCTTAGGGCACAACTCCAGAGGCACCACTCACAGGGTATTCTTTTCTCATGGCGCCCTGGGAAGTTGCACAAAGTGTGGCAGTACTGAGTGTGTCTGGGGTTATGGCTGGGTTTGTGTGGATGTGTGTACCTGTGTACAGGTGTGTGTGCGGTGGTGAGGCTCTGTGTGCCTGGGGTGGTACATGAAGCCATATGTGGGCGTATGGAGGTGTCATGCTCACTCCCCCCTTGGTGCCACAGGTAAAGGCCCCGAGACGCTCTTTGCGGGGCACAAGCTCAATGACAATGAGTGGCACACGGTGAGGGTGGTGCGGCGTGGCAAGAGCCTGCAGCTATCTGTGGACAACGTGACTGTGGAGGGTAGGTGGTCTGGGACCAGGGAGGTGGTGGCCCTATTCTTGGTGACCACTGCCTGGGGCAGCATTCTGGCAAGCTGCTGCTGCTATTTCTCCCCTCGGAGTGGTATTTCATGGGGTCCTGGGCCCCAGGGACCATTTCAACTCCCCACAGGCAGCACCCCCTGCAAGCCTGCCAGCCCTAGCCTAGGGTCCCACAGCTCCTCCTGGACCCAGGAGCTGGGCTTGCTAGTACCCACCTGTGGGTGTTTGCTGATGTCTCTCCCGTGTGGCCCTTGAGGGGAGGGGAGGCTCTTGGGGACCCAAGACCCAGCCCCAGAAATGACCCTATAGTCTAGGCCCAAAAGCCACGCGCCCATCTCCGTCTCCTGTCCCGAGCAGGACAGATGGCAGGAGCCCACACGCGGCTGGAGTTCCACAACATTGAGACGGGCATCATGACAGAGCGGCGTTTCATCTCCGTGGTGCCCTCCAACTTCATCGGGCACCTGAGCGGGCTGGTATTCAATGGCCAGCCCTACATGGACCAGTGCAAGGACGGCGACATCACCTACTGTGAGCTCAATGCTCGCTTTGGACTGCGTGCCATTGTGGCTGATCCTGTCACCTTCAAGAGTCGCAGCAGCTACCTGGCGCTCGCCACACTCCAAGCCTACGCCTCCATGCACCTCTTCTTCCAGTTCAAGACCACGGCCCCCGACGGGCTCCTCCTGTTCAACTCAGGCAACGGCAACGACTTCATTGTCATCGAGCTGGTCAAGGGGTGAGGTGCTGGGCACTGCACCACTGTCAAGGACGTGGTCCCCCTCCCCTGATGACCAGGATACATCTCCCCCAGCCACTGGCTGAGATGTCCATTCCCCCTAGACCACAAGTCAAGATTCAGGTCCCCAGCCACCAGGCACGATGGAGAAGCAGCTCCCTCTCTTCCACCCTGGTGACTCCCCAGTTTCTTCCTTGCCAGGGCTTTCCCAGGTACCTCTGTTCTCCAGTCACTGTCCTGTCTCAGGCCCTCTGGCTCTTTTACAGGCAGAAGACAGGGCTGTGTCCCTATGGCCTCTCTTGCCTGAGAGGCCCCCAGCCTACAACAGGTCTTTCCCTGCCCCCAGAGGACCCCGCTCCCTCCACAAGTCTTCCCCTCAACCAGCTTCTCTTCTGAGCCTTCACAGGAGTCAGGTCCTCTGCAGCCCTCCCTCCCCACATTCCCCCATGATCGGACCTCACATCTGAGTCCTCGTGTGGTTGGTTTGGGTCCCTCCACTATGAGGTCTCCCTCTCCACCCCTTTCTCCCGCGGGACCCAGGCCCCCTGACAGACATAGCTCCTCCTTACCCTGTCTTCCCAGCACCGTCCCAACCTTGACCCAGTGTCTCCTCCGTACTGTGGGGCAGGTACATCCACTACGTGTTTGACCTGGGGAATGGCCCGTCCTTGATGAAGGGGAACTCAGACAAACCAGTCAATGACAACCAGTGGCACAACGTGGTGGTGTCCAGGGACCCAGGCAACGTGCACACGCTCAAGATTGACTCCCGCACTGTCACGCAGCACTCCAATGGCGCCCGAAACCTCGATCTCAAAGGTGGGGCCTGGGGCCTCTGGAGAAGGCCTGGCCCTAGTCCAGATACCCACCTCGGCCCCTTCAAGAGTACCCCTGACCTGGGATGCTCTTTCACTCACGTGATTCTCCCTCTCCCCCCGCCCATGGTTTTCCTTGCTCTTTTCCATTCTCCACTGTGCCCAGCCTGAAATTTTCCTGTCAAAGTTCTGCTCAGCAATCCTGCGAGGCTGCCCTCTCAACACTGAAAGCCTGGCGGCAGGATGTGTCTGTCTTGTGAGGAGATTGGTGGCTTCACTCTAGAGCTGAGAGTAGGCAGCCTGGGGGCTTCCGAAGCCCTCTTGGCCCTCCAAGGCTGAGAAGTCTGCCTTGCTTGAGGGCTGGAGAGAGAACGGGGAGCTTAGTGTCCTGGCAGAGGCCTTCCTCACTGGGTGAGAGGGGGCAGTGACGAGAGGAGGAAGGAGTAGCGGTTGCTGGGTCCTTGCGTGCTGCCCTGGTCATGTTCCTTGGGCATCGGCTGGGCTCGGGCCCCCCTGGAGGGCTCAGTGTCATATCATGGTCCCCCATTCACCTGGGGCCTTTTCATAGCTGCTGAAGCGGTCATTGCCTGCCCCTACAAGGGGCGGGTGGGAGAAGAGGGAAGAGGAGGGTGAACCTGGAGACTGGGTGTTGGAACAGATGTGTTGGACAAGGCCTGCAGCTTCTCCAGGGCTCACTGGGGCAACATGAGCGACCTTCACATGCCCAAAGCAGCCCTCAGTCCCACAGGGGCCCCTGGTGTCAGTGTGACTTAGACTGTCCCAGCTTGGGGAGGGTCCTTAAAGACTATTGAATTCAATCCCTCTTGAAGAGGCGGAAACAGAAGCTTCAAGAGGCTACATGGTTTGCCTGAGGTCACAAAGTGAGCAGGCCACGGAGTTGGAACTAGAAGATTGGTCAGATCCTGGGCCACGTCAGATGGCATAGTGCTGCCAATTCTCCTTCCTCCCGGAAGGTGGCGGTGTGCCTCAGATAATCCACAGTGGCAGCAAACCCAGGGGTGGTCTGGGCTGGTCTTCTGTTGCATTGAGCCCACAGCAAGGGCAGCAGGGTTGGCCCGTGTCTTGGTGCAGTTCTGCTGTGGGCTGGCCGAGATTTCTAAGGAGTTGGGCTCTTTGCGGCCAGCTAATGATGTGGGGAATCAGTGTCCCTGAGGAGAACTTCTTTCTGGTGTCACCCACAGTGCCCAGGTCAAGCCCAAGTGGTTGTTGGGGGGTTGGTGCTGGGCTTAGAACCCCCAGGAGAGAACTCAGAGTGGGGAGAGGCTGGCAGAGGCTTGAAGGAGTTCTGGGAATGGGAGACGTCGGGAGGGAGGGAGTGGGGGCGGAGGGGATTGGGCGGCACAGCTATGAAAAGCCCTGATTACAGGCCGGAACTGGAATCAGATGTGTGGGAGAGAGCACGGAGCAGGTTCCTCCAGCTGCTCCCCCCTCCCCGGGCATCTGGGCTTCTCTAGAAGGGGAGCAGACAGATGGCAAAGTGAAGAAGGAAGAGGGAAGAGCAGGGGGTGGGCATCTGCAGGCCACTGGATCTCTGTGAGGAAGCTGGGGTCCAGGATGGGACACCATGGGGCTGGAGGACCTGACAGTTGGCTGCCGATGTCCAGGGTGGGGAATGGGGACACGAGGACCAGGATGCCGAGGTTTTGACCCTGCTCCCTTTGCAGGGGAGTTGTACATTGGCGGTCTGAGCAAGAACATGTTCAACAACCTGCCCAAGCTGGTGGCCTCCCGGGATGGCTTTCAGGGCTGCCTGGCCTCAGTGGACCTCAACGGGCGCCTCCCAGACCTCATCGCCGATGCCCTGCACCGCATCGGGCAGGTGGAGAGGGGCTGTGACGGTGAGTGTGGGGTTTGGGAGTTAGGTGTGACCCTGCAGGCTGCAGGGGGCCAGCTGTAGAGGCACACCAGGCCTCTGGAGTGGCCGCCTCTCAGGCTTTGCAGGAGCCTGGCACCACAGCTCTGGGGCAGGGTATGGGCGTAGGTCAAGGGTCACTTGCCCTCCCTATTGCCTCCCACTCTGGCCCCTTTTCACAGTTCCAGGCCAAGACTAGCAGTCCTTGAGCCGCCCCCCATCCCCACTCCCACCCCCGCACCGTACTTGGCCCTCTCAGCCCGGCAGAACTCAGGCCTGTCCCCGCAGCCTCTGCACCTCCTGGGGAGGGAGGGGGCTTAACTGAGCGGGGGGGTGTTCCTTCCTCCTGCCTCTTTCAGGCCCCAGCACCACCTGCACCGAAGAGTCTTGTGCCAACCAGGGCGTCTGCTTGCAGCAGTGGGACGGCTTCACCTGTGACTGCACCATGACTTCCTATGGAGGCCCCATCTGCAATGACCGTGAGTGCCGGGAGGGTTGGGGGTGCTCAGGGTAGATTCTGGTCCATTCCCAGCCCCAGGGATGCTCCAGAGGAGGGAGGGTCTCTGAGAGCCTGCTGCTTGCATCCTTCTCATCCCTTCTGGTCACGAGAGACCAAGGAGAGCTGCTGGCTGCCGTCCTCTCTCGAAGTCTCCTCTCTTCTGCTGCTGCCTGAATGTCTGGGGTGATCATTGAGAGATGGCCTCTCCTCTTCCTTCTGAGCTGGTGGGACACTGCTCCCCTCACCCCCAGGCAAAAGCGTCAGCCTCGTTGCTCTCCCCACACTATCCTGGCGATGGCCTCACATGTTGTAGCTCACACAGACACACGACTACACAGGGCAGGGGTGTGTGTTGACCCATACCCCCTTTCCTCGGCACCCTCAGAAGTGTGCAGAAGCCCAGAGGAGGCCCACACCCCAGAGGATGGGCTCAGGAGACTCTCAGGAGGCCAGGCCTCTGGACAGCTGGCTTCCCTGGATGCCGGCCATTCAGTTCCCTGCTTTTCTCCCAAGAATCCCAGCTGCAGGGTGTCCCTTGGAGCCACAAGGACACTCCCTTATGTCCTCGTCTGATTCTTCTCCTCCCTGGCTGGGCATCTGCTGCCAACTTGCATATCATTTGAGGCCCCTCCCCAGAGAGGGCAGCTTCAGCAGCAGTTTCCAGTCCCTAGTGGTTGGTGGCCAGCAGCTGGTTAGAGCTTGGCAGAGGGAGGGCAGCCAGGGAAGCAATGGGGGAGAGGCAGCCTCCTGCTTGAGGGCGGTGGGCTGGGGACAGCGGCTGGGGAGAGTGCAGCCTCCTTAGGCGTCACTTGAATGGTCTCCCTCAGGGTAACCCTGCTGAGACACCAGGGACGTGACGAGTCAGCTGTCTGGGAAAAGACACACACACAAGCACACATGCAAGCACATACACGCACATGTGCGCAGGAGGATGGGGCTTCTCCATTTTACAAAGGTGCACACTGAGGCCTGGAGGGGTCAGCGGATTTCCGGAGCAGTGAATAGTAGATCTGGGCTGAGAAC
Source organism: Camelus bactrianus (assembly GCF_048773025.1). Classification (NCBI taxonomy): domain Eukaryota; kingdom Metazoa; phylum Chordata; class Mammalia; order Artiodactyla; family Camelidae; genus Camelus; species Camelus bactrianus. Next base: position 7,288,701 of record NC_133548.1, read on the forward strand.
GGGGGTCAGTGCCTTTGCCTCTGTGCCACACTGCAGAGCCTTAGTCATTTGGGCAGGGTCCTGAGCTTCTTCCGGGATAGATGACCTACTGCTCTTGGGCAGGTCTTGGTTTTTCCTTCTCCTTTGTAAGAATGACCAGCCCAGCTCCCTCAGCACTTTCCTGGTGCTCTCAGGCAGGGCCCATCCTTGGGTACCTCCACATCCTGCCCTGTCCCCCGGGATTTTTCTTGTCCCATCTGCCACTCTTTGTACCTTCCAAAGCCCCCAGTGGCCAGCCCAGGGGCACTCCAGCCCTGGCTGCCAGGGAGAACAGCCGGGGCTGGGGCTGGGCCTCTTGCTCTCCAGCTTACTCAGCTTTGCACAAGAGATCTGGAGATGGTGGTAACTTTGCTGCTTTAGAGTAACAAGCCCCACTGATTGTTTAGTGTTTTGCAGCTTACGGAGCCCTTTTAACTTGTTCCTCAGAGACGGCAGTAGGATGGAGACCAACTGTCTGATTTAACTGCTAAGGAGACTAAAGCCTCAGTAAGAGGCAGTTCCTTGCCCAGTATCACAGGGCCCTGGTGGCAGAGCACAGCCAGAACCCAGGCGCTCCTAACGCAGTTTGTTGTCCCTGCTGCTCATTTAGTCGTGGGGTGGTGGGGGTGGAGGTGATGCCAATGATAGGCATTTCTTGCCTTGGGTGCAGGGGATCAGGATCAAGTGCCCATTGTTAGTATGACATTCCCGCCCGATGGAGTCTTCTGGAAGGGAGCATAGTGAGGGATGGGGGTTTAGGGAGTCAAGTCATCTTTCAGTAGGGGTGGGAAGAGAGCTAGGAGCAAATTCTCTGGGTTCCAGGCAGGTGGGAGGCAGGGAGAGTTGGGGCTGGGTTTGGGCGCATCTTGGGAAGTCTCACTGTTCGTGAGAACTGGTCTGTGTGTCTGGTGGCAGAGCCTGAGCAGAGCCATGAAGGTAAAGACAAGGTGGGTGCAATCTGGGAGCCTCTGAATGCTAGCCCTGGGGTACCTCTGAGATCTCTGCCCCACAAAGGGCAAGGCAGGAATCTGGGGATCAAGCCATAACCCCCTTATCTCTTGAAGTTGTTCCTCCTCCCGATTCTCCAGGCTTGGCTCTTTTGAGTTCGAGTTCGTGCTGTCTCTCTGTGGTGGGTCTTCTTCAGACCGTTTATGCACATGGTCAGGCAGGAACCTGGCTGAGAGGCTTGTTTGCTAGCCACCGCCCCCCAGTGTGAAGGCCCCAGAGGCAGCACTGGGTACCCCTGGCCCCTGCACCTGAAGAGAAGGAGGAGGGTGGGAATGGCCCAGGCATCCTTAGAGGGTGGGGCCTGGGGTGTGGAGCTGTCTGGTGGTAAAGAGACTGGGATGAGGAGGGGTCTGACTTTCAGGACAGCTTTTCCCCATGTGCGGCTTTAGTTTCCCCAACTGGGACATGGGGATTACCCCTGGGGGTGAAGGGGTCTCTGCGAGGCTCAGGAGTCTGCCCTGGGAGGGCAGGAGAGAGATCAGAGGGACAGAAGTCATCTCTAGGATGAGAGAGAGGAAAGCAGAGACAGAACAAAAAAGAATATGAAATGAGAGAAGAAGGAAGCTAGGAGGAGGCACACTTCCTGGCACGGACTGAAGGCCCAGGGCTGAGGTTGGGACGGGTGCTCCTCGCAGCCTTCCTGACACTGTGTCTCCCACAGCCCTTCTCAGTCTCTCCCGCAGGCAGCTCTTTCCCTTCTCTGCCTCCTATTTCTCATCTTTCCACTTGCTCTGCTTGTCTCCGCAGCCTCTATTGATCTCTTGCACACCTCTTTCTCTCCCTTCTTTTTTACCCTCTGTCTCCCCCTACGTCCCCAGTGTCACCCCCTCCAGCTCTCTCCACTTCCCACTCACTGGTATTGATTGGCCTCTAGGCGGTTTCCCTTCCTCTCCTCTTGCCACCGGCTCCTCCCTCCCTCCCTCGGGGACCATACATTTTCTGCCTGCTCAGAGCTGTGTCAGTCTCTAGCCCAGAGCCAGGGCCAAGAGTGTGCATGGAATGAGAGGGCTGATGGACAAGGCTTTGGGGGCACCAGTCCTGCTCCCCAGCCTGCAATCTCCCCTCCCTTGTGGAGCTTCCTCTTGGGTGCCTCTGAGGACCCTTTCTTCAATTCTGAAGGGCTGGGGGCCAAATGGGTCCCTGGCATCTTGCAAAGTTGGGGAGGTGGCAGCTGCCACAGAGGAGCTGTCCGGGGTACTGACTACATCCAGAAGCTGGGCTCAGTGCCTGTGGGGCTCATGGTGATACTTTTTGCTCCAAAACAGAATTCAGAGTCAATAAGCAGGAGCCAGCCCCCTCCCCACCCCTCCTTCCCCTTACTTTTGCCCTTTCTTCCCACCTCTCTTCCTCACTCTACTACACTCTTTCTTCAGCTCCTTCCTGGTCTCATCTCTACCTCCCTCCCTCTCTTCCTCCTTCTCTACGCTCTGCCCCACCCCATCCCACCCCCAACCCCCAACCCCTGTCATAGCAGAGCATCATCTGAGCAGAACTCAGGTTGATGTGGGTGCAGAGATGGCCTCCAGATGAAGGCTAGAGAGCCTCCCTGGACCTACCTCTTGGCCTATGACAAGTGCTTACCAGAGGTGCCCCAAAGTCTGGGGGGCAGATCCCAGTGGAGGGGCACCTAGAAGGAGAAGGGACTTCCTCAGCTGGACATAAAGTGGCCCAGAAAGGGTTTTGTCCCAAGTGGAACACTGTGGATCCTGGAAACCCTCTGTAGAGGGAGAGGTTGAGGTTGAGGTTGGGGGAGGGGCAAGGAGACTGGAGAGGAAGGATTGGAGGAGTCCAGGAGGGTGTGCAGAGGGGAGGGAAGCACCCTTTTGGGCAGGTGGTGAGGGACTGTGTGTGTGGCATGTCTTACCCTTGAGTACCTTTGAGGCTCTGGGTGCATTGTTTGTATGCGTATGGGTAACCCTGTTTTTGGATGGTGAGCTGGGAGGAGGTGTCTGTGTACACTGGCTCTTTATTGCCTGTGACCAAACATGTATGTGTGTGTGCACGCGTGCCTCTGTGAGCATGTGTACATGCTCGGCTGAGTGTGAGTTCGTGTGCCAGAGTCTGAGCACATGTATACATGTATGTGTCTCAGCCTATGTGTGCGTGCGCGCGCACTGGTGCCTGTGTGGGCACGTGGGTGTCTCCATACCCAAGCCCGTCCACATCATAGCGTGCACGTGTGTTCCGAGGGTTGCATGCAGAGGTGCCTGTGGCCACATCTCTGCGCACTGGACCAGCAAGCACTACTGGGGTTCATCCAGGTTGGGGGGAGGGGAGGAGGAGGAAGAGAGCGGCCTCTCTTGCTAGCCTGAGATCTGTTCAGTTATTCAGCAGAGCCCCTTCTCCGGAGGGGGAGGGAGAGGAGCGCGCGCCCGGGCGCGGGGGAGGGGCAGGGCGCGCGCAGAGGAGAGACGAGCGCCAAGCGGGCTAGCCAGGTGCTGCGCGGCGGAGCTGCCCAGCGCCGCCCGCAGATCGGGAGCCGCTCGGGTCCCTCCGCCCTGCCCCCTCCTCCCGCGCTCCCCTTCCCCTCCCCTCTCCACTCCCCTCCTTTCCTCCCTCCTCTCTCCCTCCCTCTCCGTTCCAACCCTCTCAGCCTCTGCAGCAACACTCCGCTGCCTCCGTCTCTCCGCCGGAATCTCGCAGGCTCGCGCCTTTCCTCTGCTCAGCCCCGCTCCCCTCCTCTCCTCTCCCCTCCTCTCCCCTCCATTCCCCCCTCACCCGGATTTGCTTCCCTTCCCCCTTCTCCCGCACCCTCCCCCCACACCCCGGCCGCTCCCTCCTTTCCCTTGGCCTCCGTCGGGCGGCAGCGGCAGCAGCGGAGCGGCCGACCTTAGTCCCCGTCGGTCTCCCGTTTTCTCTCCTTCAGTCCCCTCCTCCCCGGCTCGGTTTTTCCGCAGGATTTCCCCTGCTCTCCCCTCCCTGCTTGGCCCCCGCGCCTCCCCTACCTCTCCACCCGGCACGATGCCCCCTCCCCCGGGCGCTCCCCCGGGTTTCTGACGGC